>NW_019174416.1:4957606-5408006 GCF_002260705.1 Seriola dumerili | reverse complement strand
TGTTAAAATTTGCAGCTGCAGAAATTAGACTTGTTATGGCTTGCTTTGTGCTTGTTCTGGTGTGATGTGAGAATTCTACTCTAATTGTGTTCAGTGCACATGTATTTCAGAGACCTCTCTCTCTCTCTCTCTTTCTCTCTCTCTCTCTCTCTGTTTTTATGCATAACTGAGGATTGTTGTGCAGGCTTTGCTCTTTACAGTCAAAAGAATAATTCCTTATCAAACCAAATCTCAACCTCAAACACAAACATTTCCAAAAAATCAATTTAAATTTATTGGCGTTTTATCACAATATTTTTTCTTACTTGGTTAGGCAAGCAGTGCTGCCAAAAATAGGCGTTTTTGGAGGATCTTAGAGAGGTTTTGACGGGGCCCACAGGATTTATTATCTGACTTGGATGTTCTCCAGTCTGTTTTACTAATAGTTTTTACAGGTAGAAACTCATAGATACAAAAATAAACAGTTTCGTTTTTGGATTTAGAACTATTCCAGGGTCGACATCAGACAGGAAAGCAAAAGGTAATGTTTGTAGCCCACATTACTTCACGTCACCTCAGTGTAATATGGACGCAGGTTTGACAGACTTCTGAAGGATTGCTGCTGATACTATGCTTTTGTGTTGAAGAAGCGTGTTGCTGATTAATTGTCCCAGCATTCATTATCTCCAAATGTCTACATTTCCATCCTGCAATTGCAGTGTTCTGCCCCATGTTATCCCCGCCAACCCTTCACTGTTTATCCAGTTGACAAATCAATAAATTAGTCGGTCCCTATTCCCAAAATTTGCATGAAAGGTTTCCTTTTGCATTGATCTTGATCTTTTAATAAAGATCTAGTGTCTTGAAAAAAATGTTCTAAGATGTTTATAGATGTTGTGTTTGATGCACACAGCGTTGTTTTTTTGTCCTGTGATCCTTGTGCGTGTTTACATGTCTGAAAGTCTGGGCCAATGAGACAGTATGGACATATTATTGAATTACTCATTTAAAACATCATCTGTCCAACATCCTAATGTACCCTATAGGTGCTAATGTATTTCTGGCATAGAGAGAGTGGTTTTAAGACTTAATGGTGAGAACCCTTCACAGTGAATTCCTCCTCTCAGCATTTGTGATTTGGTTTAGGAACATCAAGCAGCAACAGTCGAGTGAGCAGAAAAGATTGTTTATATGTTTTACAGCCTTTTCAACCAATGGGTGCGACACACACACACACACAGATTTTCCACAGCACTGTGGTTGTGTATGAGAACATGTGTGATGCACAGATGTGCACGTGTGCATTTTATTGTCTGCACTGACGGATGTGTGCTGTTGTCTGTGTGTGTAATCGTGCTCTGAATATGTGTGTGTGTGTGCAGTGTAAGTTGCTGATCCAAGCCTTCTGTATCACTGAGTGATGGGAGAATTCCTCAGTGAGAGCACAGAGGGGTGGGGAAAGTGGGTGGGGGGTGGGCTGGGGGAAAGGGGGGTGGTGGTGGTGTTGGTAGGGGAGCCACAAATGGACAGCACTGTCTGGCCAATAGCCTGTGACTAGCCTGTTCCACAAGCCAATCACACGTGACCAGCGCTCCCATCAGTTGTCCATCAGGAGGTCCTTCTTTCAAGGTCAGCTGATGCTCCCTCCCTCCTCTCCTCCCTCTCTCCCTCTCTCTCTCTCTCTCTCTCTCTCTCTTTTTGTCCAGCAAAGCAGGCATCAACAAAATTGATCTAATTTCTTGCTAAGCATGATCCAATAACTGAGAGTGATATGGAAGCCAAACCAATTAGGTGTGTTCACAGACAGGTACAGCACCCTGGGAAGGCATGGCCGGCAACATGCCTGCACACATGGCCTGGATGTGTGTGTGTGAGTCAGCTGACAGACTAGTGAGACAGTGAGCAAAGAAACACAGTACATTCATAAAATGCACAAAGACATGTGGTAAGGAAACTGGTGTGTGTGTGTGTGTCATTATGGAGGAATCTGCAAATATACTGTGTGTATAACATTGATTGTATGTGTATGTGTGTGTGTGTGTGTGCGTGAAAGAGAGAGAGAGCCTGCGTGTGTGTTCATGTATAAAAGGGAGAAGCTCCTTCTATCTCATTCTCTGATCAGTGTGATTTCTGCAGCGCACAGCTGTCACCATGGAAACCAGGGAGGGAGCAGGAGATAGAGAGAGAGAGAGGATGTAAGGCAGAAATAAAGGGAGAAAATACGATTGAGAAAGAGTTGGAGAGAGAGAAAGAGAGAGGAAGGAAAAGGAAGGGGGGGGTGAAAGGTAAAAAGAGAGAGAGATGGGTATTGGTTGTTGAATGATAGCAGCCACAACAGGCCTTCATGCAGTATCACCCAGCTAACCTCTGCACAGCAGCAATACCAAGCCCAGGGCAACCCTCCATGTGTGTGTGTGTGTGTGTGTGTGTGTGTGTGTGTGTGTGTGTGTGTGTGTGTGTGTTGCAATCAGAGAATATTTAGCAATGCGTGTGTGTGTGTGTGTGTGAATGTGAGTGTGTGTGTGTGTGTGTGTGTGGTTGCAAGAGTGATTCTCAATAAATCACTCCCTTCCTCCCCTTTCTGTTATTTGTTGTCATACACATGCACACACATGCACACACAAACACACACACACACACACACACACACACACACACTGACTTGACCTTGTCTGTCATCACTGGTGTTGTGCATTGCTCTATTGGCTGCAGCGAGATCTATTTAAGTATAAATACACCCCTCAGATTCAACAGAAATCAGGTTTCTTTCAAAGACACACACACACGCACACAACTACGCACATACACACAGAGAGGCTGTCTTCCGCTCTAGATGTACAGTCAAGCCTTTTGTAAGATATAGAGGGAAGGGAGTGGGTGTGAGAAAGTCAGGGAGAGGGAGAGAAAGATTCAGGGAGAAGGTTTGACTGAGAGAAGTGAAGAAATGGAGGATGGACAGAAACAGAGAGAAACTGACCATGTATGGAGAGACTGAAATATATAATAGATAGATAGATAGATAGATAGATAGATAGATAGATAGATAGATAGATAGATAGATAGGGAGGAAGTGCAGAGTTGGTAATGAATAGTTAATGAAGGGCTTGCGGGCAGAACGGTGGGGAAAAGCTTTTCTCTCTGTCTCTCCTTTCTCCTCCTCTTCTTTTTCTTTCTCGGGGCTGGGAGTCGTGTGCAAGTCATTCTGCTCCCCACCTGTCCTCCATTTATCTTTTTTCCTTCTCTCTCTTCCTGCCCCCCACCCCTTCTCTCCTCTCTCTCACCTCTCCCCTCCTCTCATCCATCCATCTTCTCTCCTCTCTTTCTCCCTCTCTCTCACCTCTGCCTCCTTTCCTGTTTTCATCCATCCTGCTCTCTCGCCTCTCCTGCCTCCATTTCTTATCCTCCACCCCTCACCCCACCATTTCTCACCTCTCATCTCTCCCATCAACCTCACCCCCTCAACGAGCACACACACCATTAACTGCAGGCTTGTAAAGCAGACTAACAGACACAATTCTCCTGATAAGGGGATTGAGGCATTGATCACATCCGTCCTCTATGAGCAGCTAAGGATTGTATAGAAGAAAGAAAGATACCCCAATGCCCCTTTGAGAGGTCACACAAAGACGCTGTTGGAAGAAGATGCCCTACTGCAGCTTTGAAAGACGAATAAACAATGGTGAGACTTAATTCTTGTTCTGTACCCCAAGGTTCAGTCCTTGGTCCCATTTTTCTCTGTCCATACATGCTGCCACCAGCTTCATTTGTAAATACAGTATCAGTTCCCACTGTTACCAGGGCTTTTCACAAGGATATGGGGCATCCAGCCAGTTGGTAAAAATAGTAAAGTCCGACCGATATTGGATTTTTCGGACCGATGCTGATACCAATATTAGGGAGTAAAAAAATTCCGGCAGATATATATATATATATATATATATATATATACATAAACACTTGTAGATGTAATGAAATGCAGAATATTTTACAGTTTTACAATAAACTTTTTTTTCAGACATAATACTCTGTTTATTCCTATTTAAATGCATCAGTAATCACTTTTGACCAGGTGCAATGATTACATTATGTGTCCCAATTACCCAGGTGAAATGAAATAAATCAGATTGTCACAATCATTTCATGGAAAAAGGAAAAAAATATTCTATTCCAACTTTATGAGCAACAGTGTATATATCTATATATATCTATATATATATATATCTATAGATATATATATATATGTATATAACTTGAATGAGAACAAAGGATCAAATATACATAAAATGCTGCCTATATTTATAACTTGACTTGACCTGAGCATTTCCACTGCGTTATTGCTTCTAAATAAAAGTATTCATATCAGCACATATTGGAGAATATATGCGCCGATACTGATAGATCTGTGATCGGCAAATATCGGCCGAGGCTCTAAAGAATAGCCAGGAAGTGGTGCCTGGAGAAATATTTTGGCTATAAAAGCCCAAATTTGGTGGCATCACGCAGATTTTAATGCCACTGTTCCATCATATACACATAGATATTCTTAATTATTGCATATTTTAATGAGTTTGCCCACCTGATTTTAAACATGTGGTGAATTATTATAAAAAAAAGAAAAAAGTACATATATACTTGATCATGTATATTACTGCAGGAAGTTCCATTACATCATATTTTATTGTTAAACCATGATTTGAGGCATCTGACATTAGTTTCCATAATTGGAACATAATTTTAACCTGTCGAATTACAGTGTGAGGGTGAGGCAGCCCACATCACACTCATATGAAATAATAACGCATCTTAAAGATGGCTCTGCTGTAAAAAGCTCAATGTAAATATAGATCATTCATTCATTCATTCATTCATTCATTAAGCCCATAAATGTCTGTGTAGCATATATGGAAATCCATGCTTTCAGTGGACTTTTTAATGCTTACTGTGCAATCGTAAACCTCTCAGCTAAGCGCGCACACACATTCATATAGAGCAGGGGTCGGCAAGCGAGTTTGGCCTCGGGCCAATTATTTTCTAATCCATTAGATGGTGGGCCGGAACGCAATCAAAGGCTAATTTAAGAAATTGATTGATAAAAGATGCAACTGGAATTTGCTTTGTCCCTGTTCACATGTGTGGCATTGTGGCGCACAGTCGCACATAAGTCTGACTGATTTTTTTTTCATACCACACATTGCGTGTCAGCTATTTCAGAGGTCTGTCAAGCAGACAACAGAATCTGTTGAACCTTGGTCAGAACTTCTCAGAGTAAAACCTCTCAATACCTCAAAATAAACCATTGCTGCAAAAAACAAACTTTCTCATGCTTTTATTTTGAGTGCATAATTGCTAAAGAGGAAGTGATTCTGTGGGTAACTGTTGCTGCCATGACGGAGATCTGCTGTAGCACCAGGTGCCGTCCAACTGTCCAACCACTGATAATATAACGGATGGGTCCAAAAAACACAGAAACCAATAGTCATCACTGTTTCCTTGATCATTCCACAACCTTAATGGTATGTTTATTATTTCAACCATGATGACCGAGGTCCTCTAACCTTAAGGAAGTACCTAAGGTTAGAGGTATAAGTATTTTAACCCACATCCTAACCAAACTGTAACTGAACCATGTGTTTACTACTGTAATGGTGCCAGCAAAGGTGTGGTACACCTGTTACTGGTATACTCCATGTGTAATGGATTACTATTAATGTATTGTAACCGTGACGACAATGGACAGAGATCACCAATGTCATTAGGATACATCTTCTTGGGACTATGAATGTTTGTACAAAATGTAATGGCAATTGAATATTTGTCCAACTATTTCACTCAAAATGGTGACTGTTGAACCAACTTACTGACCATCGACTGCAAGTCACACACTCTATGAAGGTGTCTATAAAGGTGTGCTCCGCCAATTTTACATGCCAAAGTCAAGTTACAAGTACAACTCTGCCTGTGAAAAGTTGTTTCTGGAGGAGCTTTGACTAGTCTGAGAAAATAACAGTGACAGCTTGGCAGCTACATTTTTTTCTGTCAGTGTTACAAACTACAGTTGTTGGGAGTTGTATTATGGGATTATTGAACATATTACACATTTCCTTATCAAAAATAGACAAAGACACACTGATTATTCCAGAAGCAGAAGTGAGATGAAATAAAGGAATAAAATGATTTATATAATACTTGATGAAATTGTTTCATGGCTCCACCACTTTATTATTCCAGGCTTCTCTTGTACGGTGGCATCACTTTACCAAAAAACATCTACAAGAGATAGACACAAAGCAAACCAACCTGCACAAGTGGACGAGAACAAGATGTCAAGACAACAAAGTCAACTCCAGGCTAAAATGGAGATTATCAAGAGCATCAAGAAACTGACCCCTGGGGAGAGGAAGAAATATCTCAGAGAAGAAATGTTTAGAGAAATAGAGATGGAGCGCAGAACAAGAGCTAGTCTGGAAGAGCTTCAGGAGAGAAAAAGAGAGAAATGAGAGGAAAGAGACAAAGAAAGAGAAGGATTGAAAAGGCAGAAGGAAAGAGTGGAGGAGGAGAGGAGGAGGCAGGAGGCCAAACAGAGAGAGGAGGAGAAGAGGAAGGCAAATAAACAAAAGGCCCTGAAGAAAGAAAAACAGAAGAAACTGGAGAAAGAGAGGCTTCAATGGAAAAAGGTGATGATGGTGGAGGAGGAGCCCATCACTAGACCCAGATTCACACTGAGAGATCTGGAAGGAGCAGCAGAGGAGACGTGAGGAGGCTGAGCTTTGACGGGTGCGAGGAGTGGAAGTCAAAGCCAGCTTAAAGTGCCTGACCTCTGAGGTGAAAAGCCAGGAGGAAAACTCTAACAATTGGGTTGGTTGGAGAACAGAAAACCCACAGGGAGACTGTCCAAGAGGAGCTCCACCCTACCGACTCCACCCACCACCCCACTGCTGGAACAAGCCTCAAGTCTGAAAGTATTTCTCACATCTGTATCCATTTGTTTCAAATGCCCTTTTTTCTACTAATTTAATGCTGCATCTTTTTCGATGCTCATCACTTTTTTTCCCATGAAAAAGAAGCAACACCGAAATCCTCTCCGGCCCTGCAGTGGCTGCAGGAAAGGCTGAAGTTTGGACTCAGCTTTGCTAAGAGCCAGGATCAGATGGAGAGGAAGAGGGAGGCTGTGGACGGGACAGGCACTGGAGCCATTTGTCAGAGCGGATCGACAGCTACCACATGTCCAGAAACAGCAGCTTCAAAACGTCTCTCTTCTGAATGGAACTGATCTTCCTCAAAACCTACAGCTACTGCTATTACTATTATAAGTCTCATTATTATGACTATAAGTCTTATGCATTGGGAACCTGCATTGTGATATGTAAATATTTAGAAGAGGTAAACTCTACTTGACTAGAGCTGGGTATTCGAAGATAAGAGGAAAGAGGCTAAAGTGAACAAATTGTGAAGTGCCCTGTCACTGCCGAGCTCAGAGCACATTTCCTCCACTCTGACTCATAAATGTGTGTTGCCTCTGACATGTGGAACTGGGAGCAGACTTCTCTGTCAGGAAAGCAAAATTCAAACATTTCAAGTTGTGTAGGTCATACAGCGGTTGACAGGAGTTAAAACTGACCTCCAGCATGTCACAGAGGAGGGTCAAAGTTATTTTGCAAGTCACAGCTAAGCCTCCGGTCTTTGATATGAAGTCGCTACTGAAATCCCGAGTTGAGATTCAGTTTTGAAATTTGAGCTTTGAGTCCGATACAAGTCATTGAGCACCTTTCACCGAATTTGAGGCCATTTTAATTTTCGTGGTTTTATTGATGGCAATGTCGGCTGGTTGGCTTCACAGCTCAGAACTAAAGTTTGGTTCAAACACTGGACCCTGGAGCCACCTCCATGTAGAAATGACAGATGTGCACTTTTCTGGAGACACACAAAAACTGCAGACCCACTGTAGCTTGAGTGTTTATCAGTCTCTCTACAAAACAGACACAAGCTAAGACTGTCAAATCTGAATTAGCTTATTTGGTTCTTAACTAGTAATTCTTTTCCTTTCAGAAGGTGGAAACTGCCACATACAGTGTTATTTTTTGAGTTTTTGGTGTTGAATCTTTTCTGTTGCAAAAAAGAGGGCAACGTTTTATTAATCTTTTTTGGGCATTTTGTGCCTTTATGATAGAGTTGCCAATAGACAGATGAGAGAAAATCAATGTGCGGTGGGTTGGGAAATAACATGCAACAAAGGTCCTCAGTGAGACTAAAACCAGGGATTTTACAGTTCATGCTCAGCGCTGTTAACCCCAAGGCTTTCAGGGCAGTTTGTGTCTGTGAACCAGCTTTGCACAAATCATTTAACCTTCTTTGTCTGTGTTGTCAGAATGTGTGGGTTGTTTTGTTTCACTACATGGACATACTAAACAGTAAGGAGAAGAGGCTATTGTTTACAGTAGGAGGCTCATCTCAAGGTAAATGCTTTACGTACAAGTAGGTGTGTTTGAGTTTGACATACGTCTAGTTTGCTTCCGTGTTCACTGGGGCAGAAACGAATCCTAAGAAAATTAATGTCTCACTAGCATCTTGGCCTTTTGTTTGACTGGCACTACTGTGCATTGAAGTCCCACTGGCTTTTCCATATCCACTCAAATGAACGTAGTGCACTGACAAAGGTTTATTGAGGATTAAATCTGTACTTGGCAACTTTGCATGTTGGCAGCACCAAATAGCAGTGACAGGACCCATTTTTTAATTTTTGAAGCTGATTTCCCAGAAATCCTGTAATATAACCTCAGTAAACTGATCACTGCATGATCCTCTACCAGCCGATCAGCCTGTGATGCTTTACACCAAAGAATCAAGCACAACACAAGATTCATTGTGAGTGAGCCCAACATTCATTGGACAGAGTGCTCATTTACTGCTGCTGAAGAGACGGTTTGTATCTCACTCTTAAGCTGTGTTTTGTCATTTCCACTTGGTTAATAAGAGACAGTACTTGTTTCATTTTAGCAAATAAGAGAAATGCAATTTTAGGCTGATAAGATGTTGTATTATACAAATGTTGCCTAGCCCTGATTTAAAATATGGTTAAAGCACAGAAGAAAGGAGTTATTTGACTTCTGACTTCCTCTCGACCCTGGTCAGAGGAAATTGGGGGTGTTACAATTGTTAGCTAGTGTAAAATTAATTAAAATTATCAGCTTTCAGTAATAATTTATGAAACTCAGAATGATATGGGGAACAAGAGAAGAAATGATTGCACTCTCTGTCTCAACCTTCCTATTCCAGTCTAACACAGCTTATCTTAGAAAACTCTGGCTTACTTTACAACGTGATTATAATTACAGATAATATAAATACTGATGAGCCGTGGAGTCAAACAGAAGACGCACAAATCCATACTCAACAGCTGAAATGTAATGCAGTGGTTTCCAGGTGACACATGGCAGATAAATGGACGACAGTAATGAAGACAGACAGTAGACCTTGGTGAATGAGGTTAATAAAGGTATTGACATCCTGGACCACTGAGAGGAAGGACTATAACCCTGGAAACAGCAGAATAAATTGTCACATGCACCTTGAGCTATTTTACCTTCAGTGACAAATGCTCTGTACATGTTCTAATGTTGAGAATCACAAGGGCACAATTATTCAAAATGATTAAAACATTAACTTTATTATACAAAAGTGGTTAACGGATAATTCCAATGATATATGACTTATTCACTTTTGAGTATCAACAAATCCCATGTAAAGAATAAAAACACTGATTAAAGTATTGCCGGTGTATTTAAAAAGTCTGATGTAGTTTATTCCTCTGTGACACTGTTGTCAAAAACACAACAGTGAGAGACAGACTGGCATGTTTATTGTTCATTTTGACTTAGTTTATTTTCAGTGGATCTCACATACGTCCTTCTGCTGCCAGAAACACTCCCTAGAAAACTACAGCACCCAGCTGTTTTAGGAAATGACTGAGCCTTTTTAAAAATGAATCTGTATATTTGTTCAGTGGCAACCCATAGGCTTAGGGCTGAGTGCTGCATACACGATAGAGAAGATGGAAAGCACCGACAGATGGACTAATGCATTCTGGTCATTAGGGTCTTTTCATGGGATTTGTTGAAAATAAAAATATAGAGACAATAACCTGCCATATCCTTTAAGGAATCAGGTGTTATGTCTTGCTGTAGGCTAAAATGGGAGCATGTCACATTCTTTTATGACAAAGCCAAACATTCAACAAGGATATTTGATTAACATAAATAGCAACATAACATCCTCTAATCTCACTATTTTGTTCATAACTGATGGTTTTGCTGCTTCTGATGCATCTCCTGCACAGCACCAAATCTACAGTGTTTTACCTCGGTGCAAATAGAAACGAGACAAAATCAATCTTGAGAGTTGTTGGAATTGCAGCATAATTGACCAACTAACAAATAAAAAACCTCAATATCTTGGAGCAGGTTGACAACGGAAGCTGAAATATAATTTCATAAGTTAGAATCGGTCAATGTTTTACCATCATCTTCTCTATTAATGAGCACAATGTTCCCTCAAAAGAAAAATCCACTGCTCAAAGGCAAATATGCACTACTCCTGTACGGTCATAGATGTGCTCACACTGAGCCATAAAAAGATGCCAGAACAAACATACTGTATCACATATACAATACTATCAGCCACAAACCTATAATAGTTCAAAGATAACATCTAGAGAGGCAGAGGAGGACATCTGGAAGACAGATGAAGATACTCTACTTGTCACCATCAAAGATCCCCACAACAAAGCGAGATAAAGATAGCCCACCTTTCTGAGCCAAAGATAGCCTCGTATATAGAACCAAAGGGATGTTTTAACCCTTTTCTTGCTCAAGAATGTGTTGCAGAGCATTTCTCTCTGTTTCCGTCATACTGTTCCTCGTGTTTGTATGGACGTTGACTAGAACGGCCACACTGTTGTATTGATCATCACCTGTGAAACACATTTCGTGCGTTTAACGCCTTGATCAAAAGCACCTAGGAGGTAAGAGAGAGAGCCGTTCTTGTTCATGAAGTGTTACCCAGAGTGACAGTTGAAAATGTCATTTTACAACTTCATGACTATCAGGCGTTTGCTGACTGCATGCCAAACCCTTACAGTCTGGCACAGCAGGGCTACTTATTGAGAAGAATGCCAAAGATTGAAAATGGCTTTCCAAGAAAAGAATAGCATGCCTCAGATTCATCGAAACAGTGGTAAACTTGAAATATTTTGATGTTTTATCCGGAATACCAACTGACAAGTTCTTGGCATAAACATTTCCAATTATTCAATTCTGAATTTGATGTCTAATCTAATTCCGTGTAAAAATAATCTCGACTGAGAAACAGAGAGCGCATCGGCCAAATCCATCCTGTCTGAAACAGGCACTTTGCTGATGCAGTGAGGAGGGTGTGTGCAGCAGCAGCCGCATGAGTGTGTGGGTGGTGTGTCCTGTACATCTGCATGTGTGCGTTTGTGTGTTTCTGTGTGCGCATATGTGTGAGTGTATGTATGTGTAAGTGGGGTTACACAAAGACCTCTCTCATTCACAAACTGAGCCATGTGGCACTGGGCTGGTCCCTTTAAGAGGCATGTGTCTGAGTTTTCTACTAAGGCTGACTGCTGGAAAAGATGAGTGCTGATACATTATTCACAAGCAAGGACACACACACACACACACACACACACTCACACACACACACACACACACACACACACACACACACACACACACACGCTACATAACTGAAGGACACGTACTAGAGTTAGGCAGTCGTGAGTGAGCTGAGGCACAGAGAAGTGCGCTAATACACACACATGTTGACAAGCAAAGTTGATCAGTATAATGTCAGGAGAACATATAGATGAGCAAAGACACCCTCCCTCATCCTCCCTCCCCACGCACACATACACACACACACATATATATACATGCAGGCAGCAGAGGGGAGAAATCCTCAGCCTTCTGTTATTCAGTGTGCATAATTTATAGCAGCCCCAGATCTCCCTGCTAATGACAGCACACTGGGGCATCTGCAGCACAGCAGCAACAGCAACAGCTAACTGGCATGGCTCTGCGTGTGTGTGTGTGTGTGTGTGTGTGTGTGTGTGTGTGTGTGTGTGTGTGTGTGTACAGAGGTATAATGCTCTGTTGAGACAAGGACAGTGAGAGAGACAGAAGGAGAGAGGAACAAGAGAAAGAGACACACAGAGGGTGTCTGAAATAGACACAGATAACGCAACAAAGAGGGGAAAAGGATGAGACAGACAAGTGAGAGACCTCTTGCAACACACACACACACACACACACACACACACACACACACAGGTCTTGTCAAGTCACGGATTCAACCAGTGAATCTCCCTGGATGCACATTCATGTTAACGTACAGTATGT
This sequence comes from Seriola dumerili, assembly GCF_002260705.1. Lineage (NCBI taxonomy): Eukaryota > Metazoa > Chordata > Actinopteri > Carangiformes > Carangidae > Seriola > Seriola dumerili. Next base: position 5,395,614 of record NW_019174416.1, on the reverse strand, counting down.
ACATCATTCTGAGTTCTGTTTTAACTCTGGCTTAAGGTGGAATACATCTTAATTAAAGAATTCACAAAAGTCTTGTTCCCACTAAAAACAGAGTGAGCACATGATTCACATGCACTCAGAAGCCAGAAAATCTACAACCCAGACTCGGTTCGGTCTCTACAAACACTTCCCTCTCACCACTGGCTAATAGAGACAGTTGTTCACTACAGACCTGGATGTGGTGGCACCAAAGAAAGCCATAATGAAAGAGTAAATTCACTGGGATTGGTTTAACGACTTGTTCAAGGGTGTGGCCTTGGATATGTTTCCTGTTGTTTTGATGTGCTGCCCCAGAGCAAAAATCTCCTAATTCTGGGATTTGGAGATCAATGCCACAGTGGTTCTGCCCTCCAGCTGCTGTACACACTGATGTGAGCCTGAGCTGAGAGACAGCAGTGCAAGCTAGCTCGAAGAAATTATACTGCTGCTGATAAGGTGCTGATGTTAGACACGCATGCAAACAGAGTCTTATACGAGCAGGTCAGGCAGTCAGCATAGTCTCACATGCATGCACACGGCCCACAGTTACACTCTGTATACAAAGACTACTTTATACATACACAGATTTTGCACACACACACCAGTTTAAGTGCACATACATTATATTTTAACAAAAAATCATAACTGTTGGTTGATCATTTGAGAGCCGTGAGGTTTCTCAGACTTATGTCACAGACAGCTTAGTCCACATGGTATAGTTCCATATTTTGGGGAGTATGGGGACGTATGCTTATCCACAGTCATTCACAGTGAGATGAAAAGATCAGTCTTATGTTTGCATGTGAAGACCAGTGCTGAAGATGTGAAGACACGATTAGCCTAGCTTAGCATAAAGACTGGGAACGGGGGAAAACAGTAAACCTGACTCTGTCCAAAATGAAAGATTAAGCCAAGCCACGCCTCTAAGATCATGAATTAACACCAAACACCAAGTGTTTCTTGAAAAACAACGCCCAGTATTGTAGTGTACAACACCTTCAGCTATAGCGCAGGCTGCCAGATACAGTCGGTGAGCACAGGTTTTGTGAAGACACAATGGTACCAAACAGTTGTTACAGTTCTGTGTTTCTATGGGTCAAACAAAGGCGATACAGTCTGTCAAGTAATGACCTTCAGAGGAGTTGAAAGGTGTATTTTTGAACTCTTGACATCAAGCTAGCAGTTCCCCATTGCTTTCAATCTTTATGCTGAGCTAGGTTAACCATTTTACGCAGTTAGCCTGCAGCCAGGCATAAGATTGATGCTGATCTTCTAAACTCACTTGGGGGAAAAAAATCTAATCTAATCTAATAAACATATTTCTCAAAATGTTGAACTACTCTTGTGATGCTGCTAAGCAAACCTGCACTAAAAGCCAGATAATTTAAGTTAGAGGAAGGTAACACTGCAGTATTTTACAGAATAGCAGTAAATTCATTTTAGACATTCTATGTACAATAAAACTGTCCCTGAATTCAATGAGGTGAAAAAAGGACCAGGCTATTACTGGACGTTTTACAGTATGCATTATTGCAGCATCTATTCGTAATCTCAAAGCTAAAGATCCCTCCCTCCCTCTCTCTATCTCTCTCTCTTTGTTTCTCTCCTCCTGTGTGTGGCTGACTGACAGGAGGCCAAGCATAAGCCGAACCACTCATTCCAGCTACAGTCAGCTACAGCAGGACAGAGAGGGACTGAACGAGGAGAGAGAGAGAGAGAGAGAGAGAGAGAGAGAGAGAGAGAGAGAGAGAGAGTTGAGGTATGCAGCACTAGATACAGCATCAGTGACAGGAGCATGTTTGGGCATCAGATAAAGCTATTTTAGGAAGAAACTGTCAATGAATCTCAAAAGACATGCCAACAGCAATGATCAGAGAAGACCTACATTACACTTCAGACTGCCTGGGATGTAAGATAGGACTGGTTTGTACTTTCTAACAGGGGAGTGTGAGCAGTCCACGCACTGAAGTTATTTTCACACAGTAAAACAGAGAGCGAGTAGTGAGGGAAAGCAGTGAAGGCCAGTCGAGCTTGATGGAGACATACTGTACTTGGGGTTTTAGTTGTTCAGGACAGAACAAAGGTTGGTTAGCAATTACTCAGCTCCTGCAGCCTTGGTTAAAATATTTCAACTCCATCTCTTTGCTGAAAGCTGCACATCACATCTGATTTTTGGGATGCATCGACTGCCGTGGACAGAGGCGTGGGTTGGGGGATGAGGTGGGGAAGGAGGAGAGGTCATTGGAGTAGCTATGGCAGACTCAATGACATAAACAGTAAGAGGGAACCTGGCCACTCTCACCATTTAATCAACACTGGCTCTGCTTTTGGAAGACGGAAAATAGCTTTGCTATCTTTTATCGGGCAAAAAAGATTTACTGTCTCGTAATTTCGCTCACAGTGAGGGGTCTGTGCTTCTAACTCTAGCTTGCTGTAAATGTCAGCACTCACTGGCAGAAAGTCTGAATTAAAGCTCAAGACAGTAACAGAATGGCCAGTTGTCAGATATTAGCTTAGCATTTACACTGCATTATTGTCTGTATTACTGTGAACAATACTGATATCATGTGGCCCAGAAATATCAAGAACGGGTCGGTTTACCTCTAAAATTCAGCAAGTCAGTCCGACAGGTGCTGGTAGTAACAACTTCTCTTTTGTTGTCTTTATACGGTTTCATACAAATCCTTGCCGACACTTTTGTAATAAAGTAAAACTGTTAAATGGAAGTGTATTAGTAAAGCTGTGGTGGCGTTTACCAGAATAAACACAGGAAATGGTAATTATGTCTTGAGGGCTAGTGTTATGTATTATCCTCCTTAGGTTTGGCACTCGAGTGTCGCCATAGCACATGCTCACTTGTCTTCAAGGTTTTTATATATATGCCAGAGAGTAGAGTATATACTGTCATAGTGGAATAAAGTCAAGTATGTTTGTTAAGTTCTGCTGTGTTCTTGTACATTAAGGACGTGTACAGCTGCATCTTTTATCTTGCACCATTAATTTCCCAGCATCATACACAAACACTCTCTTTTGGTGGGTTATCAGTGTGTGTGGGAGGGCACAGGTGTACCTCCGCCCAGTGGGCACACACCACAACAACGGTAAGCAACATTCAAATAACATTTTGCTGTTAACAATTTTACCAAAAACGTTAAATGCCTATAAAACAGAACTCCAGCGAGTCTCAGCTTTGAACATGTAGACTCAGCACAACACAAACACAGCTTTTTACCGTATAATACTGAAGGAATAGGTCAGATATTGACAACTGAACCCAAAGGCACTGCTTGAATGTGATCCTGATGACAGAAATTGGTAGGGGTGTGTACAGAAGTGGGCGTTCCAACAGTTTGGCTGTGATTGGCTGGCTGTGTTTAGACTTGGTTTTTGATTGGTTAGGCTCAGGGTGTGTGTCTGCTGACACACCCCTTACCAACCCATCTGTGAGCTGCAGTTACTTCTGTCTCAAATTAAACTCTTCTACAGTGTCCTCTCATGCGAGTCTGTTCACTGGCGAGCAGTTGTACTCGGCTGTTGCTCATTCAGTGGCTTCTCCGACATTAGTGCATCCGCCTAAAGACAAGAGCCAGTGAGTGAGTTACAGCTGAGAGGGAGTCCTGTCCAATAAACAGTTACAAGCATTTTACACTTCGAGATCATTTTGCAATACTTTACTGACAATTATGTGTTTGAGATATACTAAACACACAAGTAAACACATGAAGCTGTATTTATGCTGCACAGAGAGTTGTAATGTTTGGATGTTAATACTATAAACCAGGTCCCTACTCAACTGCACCACAGCAGAACTGAGTACAAACATTTTCATAAAGCTTCCGAGACTACTAGGCACAATAAATAAAAAATAAAAAAGATGCATATTTGGGTGAAGTGTTCCTTTAATGTCATGACTATTTCTGGACATGGATTTCAGTCACAGACACTGGTGTTAATATAGTGCTGTGTATATGTCAGATGCTACAGGTTGCCACATTACATCTACTTTACTATATAGTGCCAACACAAACTCTGAAGTGTCTAATTAGGTTGTGTTTCTCCCTGCATCTCTAGCTTTTGGTGTGTGTTTCTCTATGTATGAGTGTGTGTGTGTGTGTGTGTGTGTGTGTGTGTGTGTGTGTGTGTGTGTGTGTGTCAGTGGGGACTTTAACCTGAATGCACACTAACCCATGGGGACTCGTGTCACAGTGGGGACGAAAATTGAGTTCCCCAAAGACAGAGACTGTTTTTTGAGGGTTAAGACTTGGATTTGGGGTTAGGGTTAGGTTATGGGTGGGGTTAGGTTTAGGGTTAGTTGTAATGGTTAAGATCAGGGTAAGGGGCTGGGGAATGCATTATGTCAAGGAGAGTACCCACACGTACAGTGGAAGAGGTCTGTGTGTGTGTGTTGTGAATCACATTGGAAGTGGGTATCTCTTCCACTGAGCTTATCCCTGCCTGTAAAACGTGTTTTAAACTGTAGCCTGATTGCAACAGCACTGTCATAAATAAATGACTTGATAATTTTAGCATGTCACAGAGGTAAAAATAGAACACCACATTGTTAGCTCAAATGCCGGATGAGCCCTTTGTTAAGGCGTCCGAGTTACTTCCTATCAGGATCTGACGCTTTCTTGACACTGTTGGCTTGCATGGAAATTATGTTGATTCTGGATTTGAAAAACTTAAAATTGGAAAATGACCTTTGGTATTTTATTATCACTTTGTTTCAAAGGTTTTTGTCCTGACATTTACATAACACACATGATGAACCCCAAAAGGTTTTACTGTGTTGCTCTAATAGTTAATATATGAGAAATGTGTCACATTACCACAGTTAAGATCTCATTCCTCTGTTTGTGGAGCTCTGGAAACTGGTACTTCCTGTCTGTGTACTTCTCCACTCAGGTTTACTACAGGACAAGCAGGCGCTTTAACACAGCAGTAAATGCTACAAATTGTAGTTACATCATCTCAAAAGCAGTGGAGCACTTTAAATGCTGAAGATACAGGTGGAGTGGATCAGTGAGATAATTTCTCATAAAGTCAGTGTTGTCTTTTAGGGAATATAGTTAAAAGTAAAAAGACCTTTGCAACTAACAGATTAAATAATATACAATATGCATAAATCACACTGCCTAAGAACCTGGTTCATATATTAGTTGAGCTGAGGAGCTGACCCTAATTCTGAAAGACCTTTGTGAAGAAAGGGGGTCAAGTCTTTTTTTCTCTGAGAGAAATGAAGGAAGAAATCTGAGAAAGAAGAGAGAAAATGGGCACAAACCTAATTTGAAGACTGTAGTCCCACATTTCTTTCTTGTCTCACGTTCAGATTGTTGCATTTATAAAAGCTATTCTGGTGACAATCTTGAACAAAGTTTTTCACAGGCCTGTACAGCTGCTGAACATAGTTTTAGCCATATCTCGCAGAAGTGTGTAATTTTTTAGACTTTGTTGTTTGGTGTACTGCAAGAACAAAAGAACAGTTTCACATATCTATGGTGGAAACTGGCAACAAGTTGAGAGATTTGAACTGTTACCACCACCCACGGACTGTCACTGCAGTCAACACTGGCACCGTCAAGATTTTGCCACAATTTCTGATATAAAGCAGCAGCAGATCTGACATCTAATACTGGCTGTAGGCAACAATACAGAGTTTGGAAAGGAGGTTACCTCAAGACAAGGTTGCCTGTCCCCATCACATGCTTGGACTAACTCTCTCTCACACACACACACACACACACACACACACACACACACACACACACACACACACACACACACACACACACACACACACACACAGAGGAGCAACTGCCTTTAGCTTTGCTTGTGTGTTCCACCTTAAGACTCCACATGCAGGATACTTCACTGTAATGATGTGATGATGCAGATCTCGCTGGAATCCAGGATACACCGAAGTTTCAGTATCCACTGCTCACCAGTGCTGGTCTATCCATCAGGAGGAGCCTGCTGTTTGGAGCTTAACCTTAAGTTTAACTTAGATTTGACTGAGATGTTTAACTATCTCACGCGCGCGCGCACGCACGCACACACACACACACACACACACACACACACACACACACACACACACACACACACACACATCGATTCAGAAGACATGTAGCCTACACACACTTCTCCCTTCATTATAGGTGACCGGGTTATGGAGGACTGAAGTGTCAATCGGCTCGCATGCATGGACACACTGTATAGACTACACACGTGCACGCGCAGCCAGAGAGCGGTGACTGTCTCCTTACATCACCATGGCAGCTTCAGTGGCCCTTATAGTGCGCTGTGAGTGTATGGCAGGTATAACGGAAAAGCCTTAAACTTACCGCAGTCCTCGCACAACACTCTCTCCACATCCTTCTTCAGCTCCGGCTCGCTGGCGTCCACAGGGGCGTACGATGCCTTGAATACCAAGGGCTCAGCGGTCGGGTCCATGAAAAAGATATATCTGTGGTCCTTCTCCACCGTGGTGCACGGGGCCTCGGAACCGAAGTCCCCGACGGTCACGAGCTGCTCCCTCTCGAGGCCGCCGCTGTTGACGGGCCACACGTCCAGCACTTTGACATTCACACTGTAGGGCTCCCGGGAGGAGACGTTCTCCGGGGAGGAGCGCACCTCGCCCTCGATGACCACGGCTGATCGGTACGCCTGGTCCTGGAGGGAGTTGAGACTCGGGGCGTAACAGGCGAAGGAGACCCCGATGACCAGCATGGAGAAATGCACTGGATCAAGCCTCATGCCGTCAGCCTGTGCTGTGCTGCAGTGCTGCTGGGCGGCGGAGCGAGCTGGAAGAGAGAGACGGCGGCGAACGGGCTCCGGCAGAGCAGGCAGGGCAGAGCGGCAGACCTTGTGGAAGTGTCCATGCCATCTGTGTCTGCCGCTGCTTTCCCCATACGGCTGCTGGCCTCGGATGGGGGGACACACCAGCCTAGGAACCGGAAACGGCCCGCTTCTGCATGCTTAAAAATGTGATTGCTGCATTCTCCTTCACCAACCACCCTCCCCCTCTTATCTCCCCTTTTCCTGAAAGGCAAAACAAGACTCGTAAATTAGCCTCCTCTCGAATCCAAGGCTGAAACCTCTCTCTCTCTCTCTCTCTCTCTCTCTCTCTCTCTCTCTCTCTCACTCTCTCTCTCTCGCTCTCTCTCTCCAGCTAATAGGCTAGCATCGCATGGGTGGGCGCATTGCCTCTCTGGAAGGAAAAAAGAAGCTTGCGCGTACAGGGGAATCACAAGAAACGATACGCACTCCACGCACACGCACACGCAAGGTCGGCTCCTTTATCCACTTCTTTCGATCGTCAAAAGAGTCCCACTCCTGCAAATCCGTTAGTCGGTGAGCAAAATAAAAAAGAGAAGAGAAAACCAGGGAGGAACAGACGGACAGGATGAGATAGCAGCGGTTATCCGGTGAGTCGATGCAACAGTAGCGCGCACCCTCCAGCCGCGTCCCCTGCGCCCCTCATCAAACGCGAGCGACTTACGTGAGCAAACATCACCTGCCCGGTCACTGGCGTCGGCTCGCCACGTCCTGCGCAAACACCCTAATGACCCGGGCACCCACCGGCACACCGCCACCGACCCAACCGGCATGTGACCATGCCGGTCGACTGTGTTAAACCTCTGCGGGTGGGTGCAAGAGGAATCACGCACGCAGTGCACAGACACTCAGCACAGAGTGCGTCTGTAGCCAAGCCCTGCACGGCGCCCACTGTGGATCTCCAGTGCAAGAGGTGCAAGAGAGGCTATAGGCGACTACTACACACACTGCGGATAGTTGTTGCGATGACTAACGCTGCGAAATTCTCTCAATGGATTCCTCAGCGTGGCGAGGCGAGCTGGGAGTTTCGAGACTTCAGCTTTAAATGCCCTCAGACATATATCCGCTCGCTGCATGCTACAGGAGAGCACACCCCAAACCTGACATTTTCCACACTATTATGCGAGTTATTGCAGTTCCCTAATATTGCCTGGGGATACTGTACAGTTTAACGACTCTACGGCAACACGTGGAAGCATCAGTTACCCTAATCTGCTGGTGCAATAGTGGAAAGACATTCTACCCCAATATTTTGCCAATCCTGCACAGCTACAGCTAATAATCCCACTTTTTTTTACTGAATACATCTCCACCAATGAAACGAGAGCTTTGCACAATATGCTCAGGCTTTTTATGGTGACCACAAGTATCCCCTCCTCCTTCCACCAGCAAACCAGTCCCTGCCTCCATCTCTGTATCCATCAATCAAGCCATTCATAAGATTCGCCTTTCCCTCCCTGTCAGGAGCTGTGCGCCCTTCGCTAGAGGTCGAAAGCATTTCATTGTCCATCCTGAGAAAGGGATAAAATATAATGTCATATAGGGGACGTGTGGAGAGGAGCTTTTACTATAGATGACTGAGATGATAAAGAAAATGCATCACAGTATGCACCTACATCATGGCCTCATCCACCCGTTTCCCCATCAGCAGCATCTCATCAGGGACCAGTCTCTGTCCATGGTGCTGAAAGGCTTGACAGGTTTAGTGCTCTGACCCAACAGGCCAATCACATGATATGTCATACTGACTGAAGGCCACAAACAAACTGCTGCAATGAAGGTCTGTCTTTTCACTGCATCTATCCTTCTTCACTGTCATGTTCACCTAAGATCCAAAGAGGAAACCTCTTTTACTTAGATGTAAAAGTACAGTTTCAGTCCTCTGCTACATCAATATATACATACATGATGTGTTTTCTATGTTACATGTTGACAGTTCCACATTACTGGAGTCGCCTCTCCAGGTTGGGGATCACCACAGCATATTATGAGGCAAACAACGCTCTTCAGAAACTGTGATCCGTCCATGCAGTGACCCACCCCCACCTTTTTCCCTCTCCGCCCGCTGCCCACCCATTCACCGATCCGTCTCTCCTTCATTCATTCAACAATTCATGCATTCATTAGAGCCCCTATTCAAAGACCTTGCACACAATTTAGGAATTTCCAAATTAGCCTTGAAAGCAAATCATTTGTTGACAAAGCTAAGGGGAGTAAAAACCGATTCCTGCTGACTGACCCAGGGAGGACTGCCACTTATTGCCTCCATGACTTCCCTAGCACTCACACTGAGCCTGTGGGAATTAACATAGGGGCTGTTTTTGATATTGCACCTGCATTTCAGCAGCTGGGCTGATGAGGTCACTTAGATTGGTCATTCAATGTCAAGGTATGTTCTCCTTCTGTGATGTTAAAATATACTTGTGTCAGTGACACAGCAGCCCCAGTACTTGCCACAGATTTCTTCTTTGCAGTCCTCTTTCCTCTCATTTACATCACCAGCAATACTCATGGACGAAATCAAATCCCATCTGTTTTCATGTCCACCCTCCGCTGTCCGTGGTTCTGAGAAGAGACACCAGTGACTTATCTGCTCAAACCTCAATGGAAATGACTTGGGTTATGCTAAAAAGATCAAAGCCCACCTTTCTATTCCAGGTTAACACACCTTCTCTTGCCAGCTCTTCAGTGGGGCTTGGGGTTTAGTTAATGTTAGAACATTTAATTATAAGCATATGTGATGCTTGTGAGTTTTAAAAGAATTCTGTTTCCTGTGACAAACAAGATACAGACAAGTGTACGATTAGAGCATATAATGCAAGCCCTCCAATCCCATTAAACCTATATCCAATCAACATCCATCAAGTCTCCCACATCATTCTTCTACTTGAGGTCTGCTCCTCCTCTCCGATCTATGAAGTCAGCTGCTAAAAAACCTTGTTTTGTTTCACCTATGTAAAAGCACTTTTCACAGCAGAAAACAGTTAAATTTCTAACTTTGTTGTTAAAATCTTTTAACAAGATGCTCAGATGATGGAAAGAATTATATCGTAATCAAAATGGGCCTGCAAATAACATTATTTAATTATCAGTTAATCTATCGACTATTTTCCATGTTAATCGACTAAATATCAGAAATTAATTAAAAATGTGCAGTTTTCCCAGAGTCCAGGTCCGGGTGATGTTTTTGGATGTTTTTAATTAAAAAAAAAATCACATTTGAGAAGGTGTACCTGGCAAAAGTTTAGCTTTTTCATGAAAATATAAAAAATGAATAAATAAATAATAATAAGAATAAATAAATAAATTATCAAAATGGTTGCCAGTTAACTTCCCGTCAGTCAACTAATTTATAAACTGAAAAGACTGAGGAGACATATTAAATCAACGTCACAGACACTACAAATTGTTTAATTACATAATAAATTAAAATGTTATTCTAGAATTTCTTAACCCAATCTTCTTATCTTAATCTTAACCAAAAGATTCACTCAGATTTATTTGAATAACCACAGTTTCTTTTGACAGGTTGTCCAGGATGGGAGTTTTTTTTTAATCTTTATTAGCTACTTGGCTTCTTGCTACTGTCCCCAAACCCCTTCAAGACCATCAATAGCTTCTCATTGAGAAACAGTGACACACAAGCATGTCCAATCACAGGGTAATAATTCATGATGCTTCACAGTGTATTGGCCCCCTCCCTCAGCCTCCCACACATCATCTACTGTTCATTCAGAAATGTCTCTTTCTCCCTGCTCTCTGTCTCCTTCCACAGGGACTGTCCAGGTTTGCTGTCCATGGTGCTGAAAAACCCCAAACCAATAGCAATCAGGTATGACTTAGTTCCCGTTCTGCCCTTTTATTGGTTTTGAGATAGTGTGCAAACAGGTGTGATGTTTACTTTGATGTCTATCTATCTATCTATCTATCTATCTATCTATCTATCTATCTATCTATCTACGTTGACTGTTGATGTTAGTACTGCAGTGTTTTGGGCTCACATGGGTGGGGGTTAACTTTCAATTGCAATATACTGCTATACCAGAGGCTGAAGTGAAAATTCTGTCAAACGTTGCAAAAACATCGCGAGCGTCTTGAACGCAGCCTGCTCGGAGTACTACAGTAACACTAACTACAGTTACTTTCATTTTTTCATCCTCCTCTCCTCTCGCGATAGAGCGGCGGAGTGGTTTGACGGGCAGTCGAGGTTGCAGCAGGCAGAGGGAGACGGTGGAAGGTAAAGCAGGGAGGCAGTATCATGGCGGACAGAGACAGTGGCAGTGACCACGGAGGGCCCACCGCAGGCCCCGGCTCGCTGCCCCCGGGTGCGATGGGGGCCATGTCCCGGCTGCAGCATGACACCGAAGAGCTCGCTTCCAAGCGCGTCGACATCCAGAACAAGCGCTTCTACCTTGACGTGAAGCAGAATGTTAAAGGCCGCTTCCTAAAGATAGCCGAGGTCGGGGCTGGGGGAAACAAGAGCCGCCTCACTCTCTCCATGTCGGTTGCCGTGGAGTTCCGCGATTATCTCGGGGACTTTATCGAACATTACGCCCAGCTGGGCCCGACCAACCCGGACATGGTGCAGGATGAGCCCCGGCGGGCGCTCAAGAGCGAATTCCTGGTTCGGGAGAATCGGAAATATTACATGGATCTGAAAGAGAACCAGAGGGGGCGGTTCCTGAGGATCCGACAGACCGTTAATCGGGGGCCCGGATTGGGAAGCGCGCAAGGCCAGACCATCGCTCTGCCGGCGCAGGGTCTCATCGAGTTCCGCGACGCTTTGGCCAAACTCATCGACGACTACGGTGTGGATGAGGAGCCGGCGGAGCTCCCGGAGGGCACCTCGCTCACGGTCGACAACAAGCGTTTCTTCTTTGACGTGGGCTCCAATAAGTACGGGGTCTTCATGCGGGTCAGCGAGGTGAAGCCCACGTACCGGAACTCCATTACGGTTCCGTGCAAAGTGTGGTCCAAATTCGGCAACACCTTCTGTAAATACGCGGAGGAGATGAGGAAGATCCAGGAGAGGAGTAGAGAGAAACGGGCCTCCGAACTGCTACCTGAGGGCCCGCACGGCGGAGATGACGGCGACGATGACTGACGCGGATTTTGGGAGAGCATAAATGAAACAACTGAACTATGAGAGAAAACGAGACTTTTAACTGTAAAATAGAAAGAGAATTTCCAAGGGAATCACCCCACACACACAACCTCCACAGACATGGCAGCACCTCTGCTGTCTCCTCGCTCATTTTACTGGATGTCACCCCACTTACCACCATTGTAACAGTAAGCCGCTGCTATCAAGGATTGAACTGTAAGATATGAACTGTTTCCTACTTGATTTAAATGACAATGAACAGAGTGTTTATATCTCTATCAACGAAAGATTTTGCACACATCAAAGCTATTTCGAAAAAAAATGTTTAAATGTTTTCAAACTGGTAATATACTAAAATTTAATCAAAAATAAAACCAGAGGTCTATTATATTAAATGACAGTCTTCATGTAGAACGAATATTTGACATCAGCACAAAGAGAATATATTATGGACTTTATGAAACCAAAATCTGATACCAGATGTATAGTTTATTATAAAGGTACGCAGAATAAATATGAAAGCGCTCTCAAAGTGTATGAATTGCAGAACGCGGCACTACAGGCCTGTAAACACCTGTCAGCATGCGTGTAGGCTCATGTTTTGAAAAGAAATTTGACAAAGTAGGCTATAGTCTTTAATTTGACCTAAAACGTAATAGGCTAATGAAAGCATTTCTATCATGCCATTATGGAAAGGTTGAGACTCAAAAATAAATAGCCTATTTTGTGCGCCTCAAACAAATGGGATAAATCTATCTCTGAGCTACTATATTGAATATCAACCCTCTTGCACCATGTCCATATAAACTTAAAGGAAAAAAAAGTGCTAACTTAGATGTACTAATTATGATTTTGTGAATCAGCTGTAAAAAAAAATCCTTATTAAGATACCCACGTTTTCTGTGGGTAAAGTTTTTTCTTTGTTACTTGTTGTTTTTTCCTCTGGGGGGGTGGGGGATGCAAAAGGATAAGGCTCACTTGTGGGCTTGCAAGGCGCGGAAACAAAAAAAAAAACAACAAAAAAATAAAACAACAAAAAAAGACGCGTCAGCGCAGCGCGCGGCGAGGCAACGCATCCTCTCTGACGTCATTACGACCCGTGCCTTATACACTCCACTCGTTTACGTGTCCTCACGTGGATGGTCTGTGACCTCGACCGCTGTACGTTTTCATTTACGAGTGCTGTTATGTAGGCAGAAATATACTCACCAGAGCTGCAGGATTTACACCCCTGCAGTGCATGGAGCATGGGTGGCAACACCAAAAGTAAGCTGAAAGGCCACTGGGAGCCTGGGGGCCAACAGTGGTAGTGGGCAGAAACATAGCTCCAAGTTGGAGCTGGCCCTTCAGAGAGATGAGGTGCTGCCGTATGTACACTTTGGAAACAGGTGGGGGCCTCAGTGTGTTATGGCACCCTGGAGCCCAGAATCCCTAGGAGCACACCTGGCTGGGTGGCCTCTCACAGAGTAGAGATGTGTCTCCCTGGATCAGGAAGCGACCTAGGATGTACCGCCTGTGGCAGCACTTGGTGTCAGCATGGAGATTCATCTGGAGATGTTATGGGTGGATTTGCACACCATATGCACCATGATGTTAAAAAAAACAGCGACAACAAAAAACAAAATCAGGAGCGGCTGGATGAGGCTATTCGTCAGAGCTGAGATGGATGCTGTTAAAGAGCCAGGCAGTCAGCCAGCCAGGCAGGCCAGCCGGCCGGTCCCATGCAGTCAGTCTGAGTGCAGTCCAGTGGATGTAGAGGCCTATCAGTGCAGGGCCGAGGCAGTATCTATCTCTTTATGGTGCTACAGCCCCTTGTTCGCTCCTTGGGGGCCTCGCCGCTCAGAATATGTCACTTTTGCATTATTGTTATTCTGATGCTTTTTTTTTTCGTCAGTTTTTTCTCCACATTATGTTGTCCAAAACGTGTCAGGTTTCTCGCTCCCAGGCAGAGAGGAAGCCACTGACTAGTGTAGGACATTTCATCTTAGTGTGCAATATTGTGTACGTGCCAATCGTGGCATTGTATCACGTGTATAGACTATAAAAAGACGAAAAAATGTATAGGCTATGTGATCAGTAGATATTTGAAAGCATGACGATGAGGTTGATGCATCTGCATTATATTTCCGAAATGTGAAGTCTTTCTTCTCAAGCACTTGCTCAAAGTGAAAAAAAAAGTCACACCAGTAGTGAGGTATTTTTCCTGTCACGTTCTGTAAACCAGTAGGCTGCCTTGTCTGTCTCTCAGTGCGCATAGACTAGTTCGGGTGTTTTACGTCCCCCTATGGAGTCACCCCAGAGAAAACCCTTTCCCCCCTCCTTCCTACCCCAGCACACACATGCAACACAGACAGTCAGCAACCTTTAACTGTCTCCGTGTCGGCCCCTCTGCACTGGCCTACACTGAAGTTGAATAGTATCTTGGGGCTTCGGTCCAGGGGTGTCTGACACACACACACACACACACACACACACACACACACACACACACACACACACACACACACACACACACACACATACACACACAAAAACAAACAAACAAACACACACAAATACACACACACACACACACACACACACACACACACACACACACACACACACAGACAGTCTCCCCCTGTTGAGGCCTCTTGTTGCTATCTGAGTGTTTGGGAGGCCTCTAAAGTATTTTGAATGGTGTCTAGAACTGCACAAGGCCTCCTGTCATTAGAAGCCAGGAAACAGTTTTTTTGGAGCCGTAGTGCGACCCCTTCTCTCGCCTGGGACTGCTGATGGCAGGACAGGTGAGCTACGATTTGACTTTGGCTTGTCTATGGTTTCACTTGAGCTAGGTGATAATGATCAGCCGCAGCAGACCCAAAGGACAGAGGAGTTTGTTGTTGTTTTTACAATGAGGATTAGAATCCCTCTCTCTGGATTCAGTGTGTAAGAAAGGCCCTGGCTCACTGTCCACGGAGCAGAACTAGTCCGAATGCCTCTTTCAGACACACAGTCCATTCCTTCTTTTTGACCTGATTGACCTCTAGGCTTACATTGAAGCATTAGTTAACAATCAATATGCTTCAAGTGGTTAGTTCACCTATCAGCTTTATTTAAAGCAGGTTGGCCTAAGACAGCTAATATGACTGAGCCTGGTCAGAGGCCCAGCCAGTGTGGCGTGCCACCTAGCTGGCATGAAGGGAAACACAGACTGCATGGATTGCAGCTTTAGAGGCCTCAGCTGGATAAAAGCTGTTAATGTGGTTATAGCCTGGGTCTCACAGACATTTAGGATAACTGAGGCTAGGCTAAAACAGAATTCCCCAAAGCACATCTGGGCTGAAAAGGTATCAGAAGTCTTATGAATTCTTGCTTTAAAAAGTTTATCTGTGTTTGATTGGTTATGCCCGTGGAAACAGAGCCAAGAAAAATGTTCCAGAAAATCCCATCTGCTCTACGCAGGACTTTTTAGCACAGGTTTGTCTCTGAGTGTTGGTGAAAGGCCTGATGAAGCCTGGCACTGCACTGTAGGGGCTTACCAGCAGCGTTCTACCACGACCTACTGACCCGGCTGTCAGACAGATCCAGTTAGGACTTTTCTCTCAGTTTTGGAGAAGAACAGGAAATCTCTTTCCCCTCTTGCAGATGATTATATTTCCTCACACTGGGCTGTGAATTATAAAAAGTCAATTTCCATTAAACACACGTACAAGCCACCTATGACTATGTGCCTGGCAAAGCACATCTGAGGTCAATCTGAGTTCATCCTGAGTTCAACATGAGAATGGACTCTGTTGTGGTACAGCAATTATTCCCCAAACTGTTCTAGCTTTAGCTTAATTTAATTTTAGGCCTCCAGGAGGCTCATGCTACATGAAGACTGGAAATACAACACTTCCTTTCTCTCTTTCTTTTTCTCTAATGGCCAAATATAACGAGAGCCTGAACCTGCTCATACAGTTCACTTTGTGATTGCCTCACTCCGTGAAACGCACATTTATTTTTTTTTAAAGAGTTAAAGACGTGTGATCTTGTTTTGTTACAGACTGTAATCGCCAGGTGCTACTGGGTCAGTTGTGTTTTCACTGCAGAATTACTCTGTTGTGAAACATGACACGTCCATTTTGGGTCGTAGCTCTGTCTGAGTTACGGAGGAGGAGGGCACTTGTGGTTTTGCCGAAAACAGTGTAATCAAATCTGATTTCTCAGTTTATGAGAGCTCACCCAGTGTCACAGCAAAACCTGGAGTGACCTTGCAGCCATGTTGTGCCCACATTACACGGTCATCCATTCCTGGGACTCAAATGCAAAATGGTAGGAAGATGTTGTTCGTCTTGCTTTCTGTATGAAGCGTCAGTGGTCTAGCTGTGTGCTGTCCTCAGTGGCTCTGGCTAAGTTCAGTGCACAGGGGTGATTGTGCACTGAGGCTGTTAGCACTGACAAGAGTGATGTTTTGATTTCATATACAGTGGTAGCCATCATAGCAGTCCTAACTCATGATGTTATCCTGCCCTTTGTCTGTTATTACTGCAGTGTTCATTTTGTCAAATCTTATTTAAATTTTTGTTGCTCAAACAACCTGTTGCTCAAGGTGACCGGACCATTCCTTGCAAGTTCTCAAATGATGGAAATAGAAGAGAAATGAAATTGTAGACTAGCTACGAGCTTCTTGTTGTATGTACTAAAAGTCGGATTGCTATGATGGCTCCAGCTGTAGGTGTTTTGTGTGCTTGTTCCTCCCATCTTCAACAGGGAGGTTATTCATGTTTCTGACTGCATTGAAACAGCCACATGTACACGACTTCTAACAGCAATCTTCCACAAACAAAATGAGGGTGGTGGCGACCTGCCTCTACCAAACTGTACAAGTAGTGAAGGAAAACAGACTAAACTTCCATTAAGGTGTTCCAGACAACCAAATCTGCTCCGTTTCTGGTTTCAGTGTTGTAGTCTTTCATTGGCCATTCAGAGTTCCTGGTTAATCACACAGCCAATCGCAGCCTCTGGTCAAAGCCAAGCACTATATGACTCATCACAAACCACTGACAGAGGAGCTCATTCAGCACGTCTTCTGTTTGCACACACACCGAGTAGTAGGGTCCATCATGTTTGCAGACTGTATAGGCTACTGTTGTGTATACTTATAAAGACGTTCTTTCAAATGTTTTGAAGATGTTGGGAAATGGATCCTGGATTTTAAGGGGTGGGGTCAATGCACAATGAACATATCCCATGTCACAGTTTGGTCTAAATCCCTTTACCATCCCCATATGAGATAATATGTTGTATCTTTCAAAAAATATTTTATCTGTGGCGTGTGTGTGTGTATATATATATATATATATGGTTTGTTATATATGATGCTCCTCCTTTCAGAAAAATATAACATGTAAACAGGAAAAACATATTGCTGTTTTTTTTCCTTTGTATTTTATACTTACAGAAAGCATTGAATAAAATGGATAAATACTTGCACTTTAGATATATTAAGAAAAATAAAAATCTGCATATTATTTTTGATAGGGATCTCACATTCAAAGAGTATAAATTACAGGCTTTGTGACTATTGCTGGACAGAGATGTATTGAGTTCTACTTATTGAAGTATATTTTGTCTGTGTGTCAGAAGGTTTACTAAAGTAAATTGCATGATAAAGTAGTGCTACACCGATATTGTTCTTTTTTTTAGTTGGTAAAAATGTCTGAAAACTGTGATAACAACCCTCTTGTATCATGTTTAACCTCTCCTCACCCCTTCTAGAATATTTCTTACTGAAATATGGCCTTTCCAGACTACATGACGATGGTGCTTACTTTGGCTTTGACATCAAGCTCATCCTATACATCTCAACATCATCATAACTCGCGTCCTTACACTTCATTACTTTCTGTTATGTACTCTCACTACCTTATTAAATTTCCGTTGATGGCAAAAAAAGGTGTGCTGTTTTGTACATTGCTGTTTGTTTTAATGTTGGGGGAGCCTTGTTGTCTGAAAAATGACTAATCGCGCAATAAAAAGTCATTCCACATGTCCCTGTCTCTGCACAACTGTCTCAACACTATACAGTCATACAGTTATACAGTCAGCAGGGCTCGGCTCAAAAAGTTAAAATAAACAGTATCTATTGACTGAATATTACATACTGTTACAATAGCCATTCCTACTTAACGGAAACCGATACACCGCACAGGTATATTGACTATTATGTATGAAGCCCATCTATATGAATGAGATTTTAATTGTATTAGCTTATTTAATTTATCACTGCTGTTTGCCTGCAGTCAGTTAAAGTTTTAGAGGATGTTGCTCCTCGTCAGCTGTCCTTGGAAAGCCTCTTTTATGTATTACTTAATGAAAAATGCACAGAAATAACGAATATAACTACAGCCAATGGATACAAAGAGCAGATTTTCTGCAGTCTTCCAGACATCTGCCTCTGACTTCCATGTGGAAATAAAAGAAAGACTGCTGTATTGTTGCCAGTAGGGTAGGGCATGCTGTTGATAGAGCAGTATTGACTATCATCAGCCAGGTGAAGATTTTTCAGTCTGCAGTAGCAACAGGTTAGTGCATCAAAAGCAATAAAAGTGATGGCACCACACATTAAATGATCAGATATTATGAACCACATGTAAGAAGCAGTTTATGTGGCAGGGCAGCGATGTAAGAAACAGTGGGAGATGTGGGAACAAATTCGGCTCAGAATTTTGATTCACAGCTAAAGTGAAATTTTAACCATGATACAATTTTATTTCCTTTTATGAATTAGACATTGCTCAATAATGAACAGACATGTTATGCAGAAATTATTTTCTGAATTTAAAAATAGAAGTTTTAAGGACTGACACATTGGCCAATTTAAATTTAATCCATCAATTAATACACTGGCAATAGCATGGTAGTAATATGCATGACCTTGGAAGCTATATCCTAATGAGTATCTATTTCATTTGTAAAATATCATCACTCCTTTTTGAATTGGGTGGGCTTTTTTGCAGTAAAGTGTGCTATATCAAATTACAGTCTAAGGGGCAACAATGTTGTTATAATGTAGCAGGAGTTATATTAAAAGCTTAAGGAGCATGAGCCATGTTGCTGAATTGTTTAAAAAGCATTAAAAAATGTGAAGACCCCTGTCCAGCCAAGTCTCTCTGTGGTCATGCTGATAATTCTGTGAAACTATCAAGATGGCAAACTAGCTAACACTTAATTTTGGTAACTCAAGTGACTATAATGAAAAGTATATAAGACGGCAGTGACTAAAACACAAAATCCCTTTCAAAACACCTGCTTTTAGACTCAAGCAAATTTGAATTTGAATTAAAATTAAAATTAAAATACAAGTACAGATATGAGTACGGATGCGGATATGACCAACACATGTCATAAAAAAACAATTTTTTTGTGGATGGCACACTTTGAATGAAACCAGGTAGCCAGCTACATTGTATTGTGTATCACATTTAAATAAAAAATTAAATAGCTAGAACAGTAAATGCAAAAAACCTCACAAAAAATTACATATATATATATATATATATATATATATATACATATATGTATATTTCTTACCTTTTTCCAGAGCCACATGATGCAGCTGTTTTGTGATATCCAAAGGTTTCAGTTGAATAATGACTCTTTCCTTTGTGCTGCATTTCACCTGCTCCTCGGGCGGGCCGATTTCCTGGAGCTGGAAAATCGTTCCTCCGATTTTGGTGTGTTCATGTGTTTTCAAGTCGGAATGTGGAAACAACACGGACTCTAAAAAGATGTGTTGTGTTTTATTGCTCAAAGCAGTAAAACAAGCGGTTTCCAGTATTTGTGTAACTCAGATTACTGCTAATAAATAACTTTTCTAACTAACTTAGGTCACCGTAGTGGACAGCAACTAAGGGCTACAACTAACTACCAAATTGCTAATTAAATGTTAGCAAAAAATGATGTGCAAGACGTGAATTTGCATCATTAATTAAAAGTACCTCACCATTAACCATTTCGGCCACCATGTCTGCGTAGATGACGTCACAATTCGTAGTACTAAAAATTTCGCGGACTTCCTGAATTGTGGTTTGAGATTGAGTGAATTTTCCTATGAAACTAATTCTTCGTTATTCCGACATCACATGAATGCATGGATACAACAGCCGTTTTGACACGTGACAGCAGAGAAGCACAGGTGTTACTATTGAAATTAATTACGACTGCATTTAATTTCCTTCAGTTTCAGTTTATGCTTGCAGTCACACTTTACTGGGAAATTAAAACAGAAAAGAGCCATCATTAGTGTTATTAATAACACCTGTGCTATGAAAAGTCAGAATGTCTGCTGTGAAAAAGTCTGACAGGCTGACCCAGCGTCCTGACTGGAAACACACAGCATATAGAAACTGGCTACCCTAGCAACATTACAACTCCAGCTACAAACGACCCATAATGCAACACTATCTTAAAGTAACAGTAACTCACTTTTTCAATTTTTTTTCCGGAAAAACATGGCAGCGTGCTAATGTTTTTTGTTGTTGTTTTTGTTTTTTTTGTTTTTTTTTACTTTTCCATGACAAAGTTATTAGCACTTTATGTTACAAGGGCCACTTCTACAATGCCATGCTGAGCTTTTTATATGCCCACAACAAACCACTGCATAATTACTGTAAAATATGGACCAGTGCTAATTCCAAGAATGCTCATTATTGAACCTCCTCTACCATAAATCTCAATGAAAGGTACTCCATGGTGAATATCAGGTTGGACAGCACACTATGCAGCCTTTAACAAATGACTTCACCATTACTTGGAGGGAAAGGATTGATAAAAATATGTTTAAAATGTGGACACATAATGTTGATGGAAGTTTTTCTAAAGCAGAATATTGTGGCCTGAGGTATGCAGGCAGGACAGGAGGACAGGACATCCTTTGAATGAAATGTAAAATAATTTTAAGTTACCACACTCAAAAGGCGTGGCATTGTCCATAGTTACGCTAAAAAATTTGTTGATGTTATACTGTCAGTCCAAAGACAGCTAGGCTAAGAAGGAGTTACAGTATTTTGGTTTTATATAGTTATAGATTTGACGTTTCACAGTCAAAACAGCTCACAAATAACAAATAAATGCAATCAGCATTTCTCAGATGCTGTAGCTGAACTTCTTCAACATGTCTGCTGATGCAGGAGAAATACTGCAAGAAACCTGAGGGAAAGATTTAGGTAGTAGAGAAAGTGGTGCCTTTTAAGTTTATATTTGATGCATTAAAAGAGAATGAGGCAATGACGCAGCAGTGTTTCACTGTAACTCTGTTCAATGCACTGTTTCGCAGAAGATATGAATGCTACTCTGGTAAACATGTATTCATACCACTATATGTGTCTGGTACAATATCACACCATGCAGGGTTTTAAAATGTGTCACAGAGAAGACTCAAATGCTATTTTGAATTTAATGTAGATGATGCTGATGTGTTATGGCATGATACGTAATGTATGCTGTTATACATCCAATATCATACAAAGTCTGTTTTGTGAATCTTGTTTTCTTTCGTGGGTTGCAGCTTCCCATATACTGTAAAGGTGAACTCTACAACAGCAATGTATGGTCTTACAAACTTTCAATTTATTGTCTGCTACAATAAATTGAAAGGTATTAGCTACTAGGTATTAGAAACACCTACAAAACCTTGGTCTATTTAACAGCTGCATGATTCTGGATTTCACTAATGTGCTAACTTAGCTCTTAACTGAAGGCTAAACAATTTATTGAGCATCTTCCAAGAAGAGTACAATTACCCATGGCAGAAACTTTGCATCGTGCTAGATTCTGAACAAAATGTGTTCAGAATATTACACATCATATCTACACAATCAGAGATGTCAATGGCCCCCAGACTAGCAAACCTTTTTCAGCAGAGCTGACAATCTTAATAAATCACAACCACAATAATCTGTATAAAAGCTTACTTTATGAAGCACAGACTAAATATTCAGTAAATATGTCCTTTACATAGTATGAGCATCCTGTCAAAAACAGTTCAGATATACAAACAAAACAAACAAAAAGATCCATTGCTGACATCAAGGTGCCGAAGTTGTCATTTTTTTAAATAAAACATAACAATCAACAAATTTTTTTTGTCACAATCCTATATTACAGCACAGGCCTACCCTAGAACATTGGGAAACAATGGTTAGCACAACAGCCAAAGTGACTATAAGGGGAAGTCTCCCTGTAAGAAAGCAGTTTTATCCTATCAATACAGCTTTATAAAATGGTGCTTCCTCTCTCAAAACTCAGCTCCGTTTCAGCATTTTGGTCTGTACAAGGATCCAGTTCCAGGATTCCAGCTGTGATTCCAGGTTTCCAGCCAAGTCTCAAGAGGATCTCAGATCCTATCAGTCACTATTAAAATGATATACGAAGCAGCAGAAGCGCTGTGTCCAGAGCCAAAGATATGATTATTCTTACTGTCGATCCTCAGCTCTGGTTATGTCAACATGCTTCTGTGCCACATCGAGGCTGAGTGTGGGGGCACTAAGTTCACTGATCTACAGTTGTGTCACAAGCAAAGTATGTAGAAAGGTTAGGGTTAGGGTTAGGAAAGTTGTGTGTGTGTTTGAGTGTGTGTTTGCGTGGGTAAGGATCAATTAAGGTGCTCACAAATAGCAGTACCACCACCCCTACCACCACATCCCCACTTCCTTAGAACATTACACAAGTCCTCCTTCCATGAGAAACAGGCTTAATATATTGTGTTCCTCTGTTTGGAAAAATGTGTGCTGGATGTCCATTTTGCCTGTTCTTGGCTGGCAGAGACGGTCTTACTTAGAAAACCAAACCAGTCTCTTCTTAGAAAAAAGTCTCTCCTCCTCCTCCTCCTCACCCATCTGGAGGGTGTTTTGATGGCTACTCTGCTAGTGGAGTTGTTCTGCTGCGGTTCCCCTCTCCTTTCCAGTATGCTGACAGGTTTCTTGACTTAAGCACACTAAGCATGAGCAGTCCTGCTGCTACACTCTCCAATCAGCCGGTCTCTGTCTAAGATAGGCCACAGCCTGCTTTCTCAAAAACATCTCCATCTGATGGGAATGACTGCAGTGGAAGGAATACACCATTACTGATAAATGCCCAATACAAGGCCAAACCAGCTAAAATAATAGGTCCATGTAAGGTGTTATAAATGAGATCAGGGATCGGTTAGATTTTCTGTTTTAAGAGGTGAATTTAAAGCTTTTTTTCACAAGGATGATGGTCACCTTTGTGCTGAAGATGCTTTTGAGAGATCCAGGCCTGATTGCGATGGCAGTCTTATTCAGCAGAAGGCCCTTGGATTATTTCTCACCAAACATGCTCAATAAATTCTTCATACAAAGACATGACCCTGCTATATTTACTTCTCCCTGTTGCCTACAGCTTCAACAACTGAACTGGAACCACTTTAAAAAGCATGCCAATGCACACACACACGCACACACACATACACACAAATGCATGTGCGCACACACACACACACTCACACACACACCAGCTGACCCACTCATACAGTATACTTTCCCACCCACACTTTCCTGTTCTTCCCTTCATTTCAATCTTCAGAAACCTCACACCCAACCATATATTGTTACGTATCAGCTCCATCAGCTCAGTGCACTGTCATGACACAAAAAGAGTCGTTTGTGGGATAAATGGCACAGTGCTTTCATTCAGTCACATCCTGTTATCCTTTTTTCAGTTGTTAAAAACAAACAGAATAATTGAGTACATGTCAGTATTTGGGGTAGCGGCGGCTCAAAATTCACAGAAGCAGACTTGTGATCTCTCTGACAAGCGAGTATGTAACACTCTCAAAATCCCTCAACAGCTAGTGTCGAGGTGCCCTTGAGTAAGGCACTCAACCTCCAGTTTCTCTGGTGGAGAAGCTCAGTGAACATTAAAACCAAGATTTCACTCGGCAGCTCCTTTATGCATGGGTATATATGTAACTGTACGAATGTCCAGAAGGAAATTGCTGAAAAAGAGCATGTACACTCTTCGTAAACCCTCTCTGGGGTGAATACAGGATAATTAAATAAATAAATAAATATGCTATACATGGCAGGGACTTGATCCTTCTGAAAAGTTCTTTTGAGAGTTTTTGTAACTCCTGGACAGATATGTTGTATCTTCACACATCACACTCCACCTGAACTGTAGGTCCATACACACGCCTGTCAGCGGCTGGGTGTGTTACCGTGAATGGAAAAAAGGCCAGAATGCTACAGTAGTACCATCTCCGCCACGTCCATCTCACGTCACTGTCTGTCAAGGACAAGACAGAGAGGACAGAGGTAAAGCAGTCTGTGTCTCTTTCTTTGTTCTGTTTATGGCCTTAAACTAATACATTATAAATTACTCAAACTTCTGCTCATAACTAAAAACAAGTTTCAACTTAAGACAACTGCATCGCTCTGAGTTTTTAAAATAATACTGATAATGCTGTGATCACAGTTATGATCATTTTAATGTGCAATAATAAAAGTTCAAAGAACTGAGGTTTGGCAGGGTCACTTGTTGGGTATCAAGGGTGGGCTCTTAATCCTCTTCATCTATTGCTCAAGGACAGAAACTTATCACCAGGGTTGATAAATTCTGGGAAGGATAGTGATGGACATTTCTCCTGTTGCTGCCCACTCTCTTACTGTAAGTACAACAAGGGGAATGGATGAGCCCAAAACACAAAACACTAACAAAAAACCCAGTAAGGAGTTCGGGGGATTAAGCTAGTTTGGCTTGGAGGGATGTTGCTTTGTGGGCTGAGGTCTCTGGTCCTCTTCCCTCCCCTCAGCTCCTCTGTCCTGGGGCAGTGCATTCAGCGGCCCTCCCGTTCAGCCCGCCGTGTGCCTGGCTGATGGACGGGGAGGACTGTGTCTTGCGGAGGTGGCACTCGCGGCCGGCCAGGCCGCCCTCCATGATCAGGCTAGCCATCACGCTTGCCTCAATCTTCTCAAGGTCGTCTGTCTCGGCACGGATTTTGGCCTGTAGGAGGCTGATGTACGTCTCATACCGAGTCTTCTGCTCAGAGAGACGGATGGAGGAGGGAGAGATGGATGTGTTAAAACAGACAGACAAAAAAGATGACGACTCAAGAGTCAAAACAAGAAGACTAGAGGCCTGATCTGAAACTGTCTGGATACTGTTACCTTGCAACTGGTTTAATTTATGCCATATTGAAAATTGGTTTTGTTTTGCTAAATATTTTATTTTACTAATGAAGTATTAATATAAAGACAGTTTGACTTAAAAACAAGACCAATCTTTTTTGATGCTGCAAATTATTAAATGTTTACATTCATATGATTTAAAATGAAGAAACTGAAAGTATCACATTAGATTTTAATTCTGTTGGCATGACATTTTCTATGCTATGAGTACAGAATTATAAATTATATACCTGAAAAAACTGAATATATATGAATATGATAGAACATATATGAACAGAAAGCAGAAGACACTGGCCATCTGTCATGATTATTGGTCTTTTCGCTTTCTGCGTTAAAAAAGAAAAAAATACATAAAAAGGTTCAAATGTTCAAAGCTTGTACCTCGTACGTTAGGTAGTGCTCTTTGAGCCGGTACTCCTCCCACTCGCGGCTTTTAGGGTCGACTGAGGGTGGGTTTTTCCGGTGCTCCTCCAGCTCCAGGCTCATCTGCTTTAGTTTGCTTTCATGACTCAGCAGCTGCTCCTCCTGCACCAACCGAAGCACAGACAAAAACCAGAAGACCCCCGAAACAGCCAATCAGATGTGAGCAGACACAAATAGAATATGTAAAACTGTCCAACCCTTTGTAGACATTTTTTAAAGTAGACGGATTGTGCATGTTGCCGTGAAAATATCAGTGGTGACTAAATATTAATTGTAGTATGACAATTGTATATCATGTTTCTAGAGACCAGTAAAATATAAACCAGAGGTGTGATCGCTTCTCTTGTTCCTGATTTATGTCATGGTCTGTGTGTGTGTGTGTGTGTGTGCGCGCGCGTGCGTGCGTGCGTGTGTGTGTACCTGATTGAGTCTGGTGGATGAGGACGGCAGAATGGGCCGACAGAATTTCTTCATGGAGCCGATGGCAGCCGGGAAGGCTGGAGCGGAGAACAGCGCCGCCACCAGGTTTATCCGGAAGATCCAAGACATCATCTCCTCCTCACTCCTGGGGGGAGAGAGAATGAGAGGCTGATAAACAGGGAGAGAGGAGGGGAGATCAGAGAATGAAAATCACTGGACTGATGTGTGTTTGGTTGTGCACTTTAGTTTGGTCACATTCACACAGGTTCCTCTTAAAGAAAAGGTCTGGAGCAGTCATTCACTGGAGAATTGGCATCACCAGCTGTTCTACACAAACCAACTCCTAATATTCATGTAGTGGTGGTGGATGTAAACACGCATTCATTTGTGTTGTATTTTCTTTTGCAGAGTTTCTTAAACTCTGGATGGAAGTCCACTAATGGTGTTCCTAAAATTAAAATGTAGAGTTTTTATTTTAAAAAATATCTTAAATTGAAACATTAAGCTTTATGACCTTAAGTGGAATTTGTATCAAAACAATAAACTTCATAACATACTGTAATGTCTATTTAATCAGTTCATTTTCAGTGTCTTGAATAAATCTTTAATCTCATACAAATCTAATACAAAACATACAATTTTTACATTATAAGCCCAATTTAAAAGAAGTGTTTTTAATAATCATTATCATCTATCAGTCCGATATTTACACCTGTTTTCCTTTTAAGGACAATATCAAAAGACTCACTGATATGTACATGGAAATGTTTTAGGTCCTGGGGGCGATGCCAAAATTGAAAAGCTTGTAATAAAAAGTGATATTCAGTTGTATTTGTCTTAATTCCTGCACTTCTTAAGTTTGAATATTTTGCAGTGTGATGAACTTGGGCCACTCACGGCGCCTGCAGCAGATAGACTCTCCAGTCTGAGGTTTTGAGCTTCAGTACATTGGCTCTCTTGCTGTAGTCAGTGGCACGAGTTGCTAAAGCATGATGGATCCGCACTGCGTTCTTCAGGTCCACCTCTGAAATGTCAGTGTCGGGCTTGTACTCATCCTAGATGAGTAACAAAAAATATAACAAGAAAGCAGAAATTGTAGGTCACATCTTATCAGGTTTCAGTCTAGTCATTTAGAGGAGACACTCCTTTAAACAAATACACATACCAATATCAAGAGAAAACAGTGGAAATGTTACTCTGCTTATGACAGAATCAGAAGTTAATTTATCTAATTCGGTTGAACATTTCACTTTCTTGCATGTGGTCAGTACAGACTTCCTCCCAGCAGGGGGAGACAAACACACACTAGAGCAGCCATGCCTCATTTCCTCTCTTCATGCTCTCTGTATCTCACTCCTTCTCAAACACACACATGCGCACAGACGCACACACACACACACACAGAGCAGAGCAGCTAGCAGCATCCACCACCGCAGTGACAGCGGTGGTGGATGTGTGTTTCTATGGTAACAGAGCAGAGGATGAGTTGCGGTACCTTCTGGAGATACAAGATCATACCCTTCAGAACCGCATAGAACTTCTTCCAACCACGTCGACCCCTTGGGGCTGAGAGAGAAGAAAAAGTGAAGATAAAAAAACTTTTCTTCAATAGGTACATATATGATATATGAGAGAGAGAGAGAGAGAGAGAGAGAGAGAGAGAGAGAAGAGATTATATATATATATTAATATATATATATATATATATATATAATATATATATATATATTTTACAATAACTTTAATGGGGAATTTCGTAACTAAAGTCAACTATGTGAGTGTGAGTGTGTGTGTCTGTGTGTACATAAACTCACTACGTTTGCCATCCATGTCAGCATGGCTCTTGCGGGTCAGCACTCCATGTTTGTAGGTGACGGCATTTAAGAGAATAGGAATTGCGATGAAAGGGTTACTGCCGTCAGTTACCCTGGCAACACGTTTACTCCCACCCTCACATTGCTCCTCCACCAGCTCTGACAGACTCTTCCTCAGCTCCTCCTCCTCACTGCAATCACACACACATTCAGATAAAGCTGAGTCGTACGTATTCTAGGGTACTTACTTCTAAAAACTTGCATACCCTAAATTCTGTTCCCTTTAATAAACAAAATGCATACTCACACTGCCCACTCAAGCTTCTCATTCTTGATTGAGTTATACAAAACCTGTGTGGTCAAGGCAAGAAGGGAGAGAAACTGTGAACATTTTATTTCTTCTTTGATTTTCAATTTGACAGTGTGGAGACAAACTTCATTCTGTGGCTAAGAAAAAAAACAAAGATCAAAGTGATAGATTTTGCTCTGGCTGTGGTCTCTCAGGCATCTGTACCTTTAATAGGTCTTTGGGAAAGTCTTTGCCATTGTTGAGGCCATCTAGATTACTGATAAACTGTTGGCAAGACATCTTCTTCCCAATGTTCTGAGGAGAGGCGAACAGACCAACAGACAGACACAGAGAGACACAGACAGAAATAAACAAACAAAACAATCAGGTCAAGTTTAAGATGAAATTTCACCTACTTAAAATATTTAGCCTTGATTTTTTTGTATGTGGAGCCATTTCAACCCACTTATCTGCACCAACATGGATGCAGTTTTTCAACCATCCACGGAGTGGCAGTGTCGAGTTGTACTGGTAGTGGTGATGTGTGAGGTGAATATCAGCTTACCACACCTTTCCTAGTGTTTTAACCTCTAAGTCTGATGCATCATTAATGGAGGAAAACACAGGGAGGTGTTTATGCACTATTGCCTTCTCCTGCGTGAATCAGCTCTGTTACCTAAACAAATACAGATGTGTAACTAAAACTGATTTGACTCACCGCTTTTAAAAAATTTTTTATTTGGTTTGTGGCTTTTTATTCACATTTTCCTCTGAAGAAGCCACGTAACAGAGAAGACAGCCCTGTTCCCCTTTTTCGGAAAGTACAAAACTCAGGATGGAATAAAACATGCATCACAAACATGTTTTATGCTCCATTTATTCTAATACCCAGTTTATCATCACAGATAGATAACATGATGTAGTTCACAGGCTCAATCCAACTGTATGAACTACTCAGTTTACATATTAAAATACTGTCATGTAAAGGCTGCAGGACAGTGAACTCTTATTGAATCAAATTGTAGAGCCCCTCATAAAATGAACCTGCTCTTCACCTTGTTTTAATTGTAACTTTAATTGCATTTTATTGTAATTGTTTGCATGTCATGACATCAATTTTGAAAGTATGTCTTAAATGCTATTGTTAGCTGACAAGTGGAGACAGACATCCTTGAGGACAGTGTTAGTACTATAAGTATACTTACCACCTGCAGGGGCAGAGAGACCAGGGGACCAGATTTGGTTAGCAGGGGAGGGATTTGAAAAGGAGGAAAAGGAAATTGAAAAGAGAGACAGGATATTAGTTAGAGGAGGGGCATCACTAGTAGATAAGCGCTTTTAGCAGGGACTCGGAGTTGAGCAGGAGGGTCGAGGGAAAGCGAAAGCGCAGGACCTATGATAGTGAAGACTGTTATGTTGCCCAGACCACAGTGCTCCAGTTTAAAACTGAACAGATGAGACTATTCGAGGAGAGGAGAGACAGAAACAGGTCAGAAAGTAGGCCGTGGAGGGGAGAGAGAAAGACAGAGAGAGAGAAAAGGGAAAGAACAGGGAATATAAATAGAAAAGAAGATGTGAATGGAGACATGCCATTTCTGACCAAATACTGTCTTTATACAATATTTTGTAGAAGGATTAGAGGACTGGGAATCCTGCTGAATCAGTAAGATAAAGAACTTCAGTACGTACATGCCCGTGAAGATCGGTGTTAAGCAGCATGAGAGCACAGGTTAATGTGTGGGCTCCATCTGCAATGGGACAATACACAAGGCAGAGGTCAGCTAAATGTCATACTACTCCTCTACACACACACACACACACACACACACACACACACACACACACACACA
Source organism: Seriola dumerili (assembly GCF_002260705.1). Classification (NCBI taxonomy): domain Eukaryota; kingdom Metazoa; phylum Chordata; class Actinopteri; order Carangiformes; family Carangidae; genus Seriola; species Seriola dumerili. Next base: position 5,365,687 of record NW_019174416.1, on the reverse strand, counting down.
CACACACACACACACACACACAAATTCACGGGAATGCAATGCCACACATTCCTTTATGGTAAATGCAGACACAAATCACATGCACTTCAGCTGCATCAGTGTTTTCACTTGGTCCATTAATATTCACTACAAAACATAAGCACTGCAACTGCTTTCCACACTGCACACAGCTGACAGGGGCTGGTATGAAAACAAGGGGTCCCACAAAAAAATGTACACGTACAGTGACATCATAATTTAGCTGTAAAATCCCTTGACAGAAGCGGCATACAAGGACATGGTAGACCTACGTACCTGTGCTAACAGAAAGTCTTTCACTTAGCAAACTTAACTAACATAGTTAAGCACCAGCACTGAGTTGAATACAATGAATATTTCTGAATGTCCATGGCGAAGTGCTGTGTAGCCTATTCCATCCACTGCCGTGATACCTTCTCATTTTGTATTAATTACTCAGGTTGGGCATCTAATCAAACAGATAGTTTGATGATGCACCCCATTTTGTCAGGATATGATTAAAAATATTTCCATTTGTGCACACAGAATAAACATTTGTCCTCAAACCATCTTTTTTAGAAATTATTAAAAACTTTAAGCTTAGTGTTATGTCAGCAGCCAAATTATTCTAAAGTTTTCTCATTTGTTTGTACAACATTTGTGCACGTTTGTGTACAAACACGCAAAATAAACATCTGTCTTTCATTATTTCTCAAGACATCACATGACGAGTAACGCTCAGAACTTGAGAATTAATGAAGTAAAAATGATGGTTTTGCTCTCAAACAATTTGCAAACGAATGAGTCCACTTTGGAGTCAGTTTGACATTAATGGGCCAATGATTAAAAGTTTTAATGTTTAATAATGTAATGAATAATGAAATGTTTAATTTCTCAAAAATGGTTTAAGCACAAATTCTTATTTTGCTTGCACAAATGAAAACAACAAATCAAAATGGTTTTATATCATGATCATTGGGTACCAGCTTTATCAATGTATAAACTTAGATTAAACTGGTGTAACTTTGTCCCACACACTTAACTTGTTAGTCAAATTGTATTTGAATTTTCAGATCAGTCTGTAAGACTGGCTCATTAAGTTTATATCATCCATTTCCATTTATGTTCAATAAAAATACTGTAAGTAATTTTCTGTGTTGAGGCGTTTCATTCTTCAACATTTATTACTACAGTTAATATCTGGGTCTCCAGAACCCTTCAAGACCCTCAGTACAGTAACACACACACATGACAAGGTGAGCATGAGGAGGAACCCTATCTACAGCGATTTCTCTGTCTTTTTAAGCTTTATTTGCACCAACGTGCATAAATACACGTCCAGTGTTACACGCTCATGGACACACACAATAGCACCACTGCTGAAAAAATCCTAGAGGAAACACTGAACATGGAGTCTATGTCATCACTAATAAAATAATCTTAGCTGGTTCTGTAACTGCATTTGCATTTGTGTAGTTCTGTAATCAATATGGAGATCAGCAACACTGTAAATCAGTTCATTATGACTCTTTTCTCTTTAGAATATCGTTCCTCATTACCGTATTTAGTATCACCATCATCATCTTCATGGCTCTGACCTTCAGAGGTGGGTGTCTGTGGGTTGCAGTGGCAGAAGCGTCTGGAGAAATGGACCAGGACTCTCTCTCTCTCCTGGGTCTCTCCCATCAGTGGAAAGGCCTTTAAGAAGTTCCTGTCACACACAAGGTCAACAGGAGGTCAACCGTTTACCTGTAATGCATCTCTGAAAAATATATGATTTAATCACTTCTGGCAGTGAACAGGACTTGCAGAGGAATGCATCTAACAGCTCTGTTGGAAACCAAATGAAACATGACTGTTTTTTAAATTTGGCTTAGTGGTCATCCACACTGTATTCAACTGCCATAAGGAAAGACTGTGCCATATTTTTCATCTCTGTGTTTATGGTTTGGTTAGGGTTAGATTTGAATTTGTGACTGTATGACAGAATACTGAACATTTTGAAGTGAAAAATTAATGTAGAGTTGACACAATTACTCTGCTAATTGATGAGTCAATTGACAGAAAAATTATCAGCAACTATTTTGATAATTGATTAATTTTTTCCATCACTTATCACTCCAAATATTTGCTGGTTCAAGCTTCTCAAATATGAGGATGCTGTTTTTGTAATATATCAGCAATTGGATTTTTGTTGGCCAAAACAAGACGTGACATGTGAAGACGTCACCTTGGACTTGGACAATTATTTTTACATGTCAGAAACGAAATTATTAATTGATTCATCTGAAAAGAAATCTTCAGGGACATTAACGCTCCCTCTCCCAATTTTAAGTTGCAGATAGTACTGAGTTTCTACGCCGTCAGATTAATGCTGGCAACTACAGTAACTTCATTAAACTATTTAGATGTACACAATGATTAATGTTCTACCATAATATTTTATTTTTCCAGACATAGTGTTAAGACCTGATTAGGAATCAAATTAATATACTGTGAGTACTGGAAACCAAATTGCCAAGATCCAAACAATACTAAACTTAAATGCAGGACCTTAAGTATGTTACAAGTTGCTTTTCAACAACAGCAGGCTAATCCAGCCAGTCTGAAGTGCACCCATGAGGCCTTGTAACTGAGTACCCTGCAATGTAGGCAGCAGTTTGAGACAGCAACATGTCAGATACAAGGCAGTGATTTACTCCGCAGCTGTCAGCTACACTGGCTAACTGTACTCAACACGACAGCTTGATTAGCACAAAGTTAATGCCTTGTGAAGAGGGAAAGTGAAGAACACTCAAACGCACGTACATGTACAGATGTCTACACCACACACTCATCGCTTTCAAGTGCTGACGGTGCATTACCTCAGGGCTCGATCCAGCGACAGGCCGGAGAAATCAAAGAAACTCAGGTACTCTGATGCCACCAACTGGCTGAACTCGTTACTACGGAGAGAAAGAGAGAGACAGAAGGAGAGAGTCAGCACATCAACGTGGCACTGAGGAGGTATGAATTTGTTACATACATATTTTCTTGACACCACTGTATTAAAGAATGCTATTCTATTATGCTTAATGTATTAAGCATGTGCTGACTATGTGTTTATACATCAATCAGCTATCAGTTAGCATGGGATCAATGCATACCTCATGTCTCTGTGTCTCCTGTATGGAGCATACATAACAAAGTAAATGTTTTCCTGTTTCTGGTGAATTATCCATGTGTTGCCGTGTGTGTGCATGCTCACTTCTTGCCCAGATGTCTGGCCACATCACAGCGTTTGAAACCCTCGAGGTGATAGAGGCGCTTGGCCAGCCTCTTGGCGGCCTCATAGTCGGCTCGGCAGCCATTGGCCAGAGTGTCGGTGCTGCCGCGCTCCAAACGCTCCAGACTTCCCAAATCACACTCCTCTGAGTCAGACAGCACGTCTGTGAGGTTGGCATCACTGATGCACATGTACACACAAACATACAAACACACACAAGCAGGTGCCCAGGTTAATGAATGGAACACATGTCTGTCGTTACACGCCCACTCACTTAAAACCAGACAGAGGAAACTGAACTGCTGAGCATAAAACTCAATCACATAAACATATGTTCACATACACACAAACAAAAGTCAAATGAGGTTTAAATGACTTGTTTTGACACTGACCCACTTTCACTGTAATGTCCCACTTTAATGCAGTGAATCTGAAGGCTGATTATAATGCTGAAGCAAATTCCACCTGCCCCAATCTCTTCTAAAAAGCTCCACTAATCTCAGACTGATAACCTCCAACATAATTTGAATTAAAGTACTGTGATATAAAAACTAATAGCTCCATACTACCTTTCCATTCCCCCTATTTTGGGCAAATGCCTCTGAGAAGTTAGTTAGAAAAGTGAGCTTTTCATTTTTAAGCTTGCTGACGTGATAGTGAACAAGTAATGCTCTCTTTCTAGCCTTAACAACTCCCATAAATTTGCCCTGAGCAAAGCACCCACCCTTCAACAGAACTAGTATACTGTCCATCCCATGCTCATTGTCTATCACCAGATTGCCTATCCCAGCTGTGAATGGGTGTGTCTGAGTGAGTATGAAGCAGGGTGTTTCTCCAAATGACTGAATGCACTCAATCAGCCCTGCAGGAATAGTTAAAGTTAAAAAATAAAATCAGTTGCCAGACAGTTGAAGACACAAGAGTGAACATGCAGCTTCCATCACCAAGTAATGGCTTGTAAAGGCTGCATGAATGGCAGACGCAGCATTTTGTACTTTGTTTGAAGTTATAATAACTCACTTTGACACTGTAAACATTCTCAAAATAAATACCAATGTTTCAAGCTGAAATGCATTAAAAATAGTTAAAAAAATATATATATAAACCATTAGTTTTCCACCCATGCTCTTTTTCTGGTTGAATATACACTGTTGCTCATAAAGGTGGAATAAAATATTTTTTTCCATGAAATGATTGTGACGATGTGATTTATATCATTTCACCTGGGAATTTGGGACACATAATGTAATCATTGCACCTGGTCAAAAGTGATTGCTGATGCATTTAAATAGGAATAAACAGAGGATTGTGTCTGAAAACAAAATTATTCCGACTTTATGGGCGACAGTATATTTCTACTAGCTGCCATACAATTTTATTTGAAAGCACTTTTTAACACAAGTAGAAAATAATTTCAATCCTCTTGCAGTGTTACTGAGAGAGAATAATGTTGACTTGAAGTGGGAGTCCAGTGATTTAGAAAATGGATCATTAAGCTGGGGGAATAAAAAAGAGACAGATGGACAAAATTGAAGCAGCACAGGCTGACATGAGCTGACTTTTTTAGTCACACAACAAACACTGGATCCACACTGGATTTCCCATAATACAACTCATTACCATCTTTCATTAGAACCTCCCTGCCTGGGAAACGCCCCTCTGTCAAATCTTGCCCGCACAGTTTGTAGCACACACTTACAAACACCCAATCTGAGTTTAACCCTGATGACATCAACAGGGTTGTTTCCTCAGTGCAGTTCAGAGCCACACAAAGTGTTACACAACTGTGCCCACTGTATAGTAATACAGTAATACAATAATAATACAATAATAGTAAGTATACTAATCTTCATGTTAAAACTAGTGAAGTTGCCCTTCAATGTAGAGAAGTAAGGCCATCGCTGCAGGGTATCTCTAAAGGACAAAGTTTGAGGAACTGTCTAAACACAGTCTCCCATAACTGTTAAAGTGTCATCAACAGAGCAGAGAGAATCAATGCAGAGTATTAATTAGTGCCCTCCTTATTTATTTATGACTTACTGAGGAGGTTTGATTAAGATATTGAGCTGTGTCCACTGTACTGCACTGCACTGTATACTTTGCAAATTGCTACACACCAGAGTCAATCAGTGGGAAGTTAATTAGCCTTTTTTTTATTGGACTTTAAATGCCCAGTGTAAATGGTTTGTTTTTGATTACAACTGTAAATTAAGTTGTTTCTTTTGTTACTTCACTTTCTTGTGAAGCAAGCAACCTTTTCAGTCTTCATTGATCATTGATTTTCTGATTAAAATGCCTTACAGTGTTCCTAACACATTCATCGCAGTCAGCCCCTAGAGAAACATCATGTAACCAAACAGTTAATAATATCCAGTACTGGTAGAAACACACATTTCTTGCACTCTATTCTCGTCCTTATTGCCAAATTAACAAAAAACTATTTCTGTTTTATTTTTGAGGAAAGTTTGTGCTCATTTGACTCCATTAGTCTAAATTTCGCCATTTCCTGCCTGTCTGTGCATCTGTGCGGCACCGTCAGCGTTCTCGCCAGATGATTCAGATGTTTTTTGCATAATCTGATCAACCCAATTGCATTAGCCTCACAAATTCAATACATTACGTACTGTTGTTCTAAGGGATTTGCTGGTTACCATGGATACAACGGAAGCCAAGTGTCCTGTGCTACAAGAAGAAGAATGATAGTAGACTACCCTAACGCTGTCTATTAAAGAGTTACATAAAAAACAAAAGCTGCAAATACACAAACACAAAGAACAACAGGTTTCCATTGACAGGAGTCAGTCTCCTGCATTCACATGCTGAATGGCTGACTATCCACTAAACCACACAGCTGACCTCTCCAAAGGCAAGGGTCCAGGCAAGGTTACACTTCCCTGTTTCGGCTGATTCATTAAGCTCTTAGTATTACTCTTCATCTGGCCCCTGACCTTGGAACCATTTGCCCTAGGAGACCCTACAATGAGCTACTGGCCCCAACATCACATTTCCAAGGGTCACAGGGACACATAAACCCCTCAGCTGTGATGAGATGGCTCACGCAAAGTCCTCTACTTTATCATGGCGGAGCATCGCTGCCAAGAATGACAATGAGACTGAAGATACAGTTGAGTGAAAGCTGTTTCATTCGCAGTGTGCAGGGACTCATCCTCAGGGACAGGGTGGGGGGGTTTGTATATCCGGAAGGAATAAAACCACTGGTCTTTCGTGTGGGGAAGGAGCCAGCTGAGGTGGTTTGGGGATCTGATTAAGATACTTCCTGTACAGCTCCTTCCAGAGGTATTTTGGACACGTCCACCAGGGAGGAGACCCCCGGGCGACCCAAAATGTTCTCAATGGACTACATATCCTACCTATTCCGAGAAAGTCGCAGGATCCCCCTCAAGACCCAGACGTGGTTGAAAATATAAAAATTGAGGGATAGGAATATATACATTTTACACAATTGCCTGTACACACAGTAACACACATGTATTTGGACTCCCACAAAATAAAATGAGTCTGCAGTAACCCATCAAAACAATATCTAGCCGTGTGTTTCCAGTGAAATTGCTTTTGCCTGTCTGACCATATTAATTCAGTAGACTTAGAGACCTCATAAATCATTCAAAGCTTATATCAGTCATGAGGCTAAAATGATGCAGGGCTCCCCCAATGCAATGCTGTCTGGCAATAATAGAACACACACACACACCAGTGACAGAGACACAATTTTAAGTGTCAGATATCTAGTGCAGGCATTTTGTGCCAAGACACTTGGCATTACTGAGGGCCAAGTGGCACACTGTAAATGTATTTGTCTAACTAAAGGCACAATTCTGTATCCCCAGGCCACACATACTCACTCACTGTGACCGCCACTCTGTCTGTGTGTGCGAGTGTGTCAGAGATAGGAAGCATGATGGTGCATGCCAGTGACTCACATGCTAATCTTTTTGGCTGTTCAGCACCCACACCTACAAGGTGTGTCTGCATGCATGGTGTGTGGGGAGAAGGGGGGGGGGTCATAGTGGCATCCTTTATGACGGTAATCAACAATTATGGGATTAACTGTATTATGAAAATCTGTTATTTAACAGATGTTTCTTTCATTTTCGTAAACACCGATCAGTAGCTAACTGAAGTACAGTAGACATACTTTCAGAAGCACACACACACAGAAGAGCTCTTTGTGTGTTTGTTTGTCAGTCAACTTATCTGCCGGGGCTTGTAGATATAATCTCTGTAAAAAAAAAAAAACACTGTTGCAATGCTGAAGTTATGAATGTAAAACAAGCAACAAAAAAAAGGACTAATCCAGCCACAAAAATTGACTCTAATGTACATTTATCCAGCTTTGTAATGATTGCATCAACTTTAACCATTAACTGAGGGTCAACAAACACTGAATCAAACCCTTTTTGTTTTTTTGTTAGTCATGTACAGTACATTGCTGTCACACTGCCTACAAAAACTGCTGGTCAACAGTTCAAAATACAAGTCAATTATGAAAACAGTTTAGAGAGATTAAGTATCTTTTGAGTTGGGTATTGCTACAAATCCTAATTTAATACCTCAATAAGAGTTCAAACAATAACTTATTAATAGATTAATGGCGCAAAATTAATTAATCAGGAATTACTTTGATAACTGATTAATCCTTTGAGTCATTTGTCAACCAAATATGACCAGCTTCTCAAATTTAAGGATTGTTTTATACTTTCCTCCATTTTATATTATTATAAATACCTTTGGGTTTTGGACTATTGGTTGGACATGAGCAGTTTGAAAACATCTCCTTCAGCTCCTGTGATGGGCAGTGCCTGTATTTTCTGACAATTTATTAACTCACAGATGATTAGGTTAATCATAAAAAAAGAAATAAATGATTTAATGATCATGAAAATAAATATTAGTTGCAGCCCTAACCTCTGTCACATTTTTACTATAGGCAGTGATGGCTGACTTATGAAGAACAACTATGGGAATTATTAGTAGGCTACATGCAATTTTAAATTATAAGTCCTGATAAAGATAAATCCACTGCAGTGATTAGCAGGCACTTTGAGTCATTTAAGGGATATATGAAATAAGATTCAATTTAAATAAATGTTAGTTATTTTCATCCAGATTTAAGCACAATAGATCGGTAGCCACAGAAATATTATAGAAGTGCTGTAGTGGCTTTCCTCAGGGTAAAGTTACACTACAGCTACCTCACTATTTCCATTTTGCCACGCAGCATAACATTAGTGTTCCCACCCATTTGGACGTAAAAGCTTCAAACAACCTCTGGTCTAAAGAAAACATTTAACTTACAGGAGATGCAGTAAAAAGTCGAAGTGAACATCATATTCCTCTTTCCACATCGTCTCTCGGGTCTCAGAAAAACAGCGGTTAAAGGCGCGCTACGGTCCGACCGCCTCATCATCCAGTGGTCGGTAAAATCTGCATCGGTCCGGTTTGTTATTTAACTTCAAACCAGATCTGATTTCTTCAAAGCGCAAGTCTGGACGTATATAATCACAGCCAAGTAGCGACCAGTTAGACAGTTGGGTTATTCCTCCATAGTGTCAACAGGCAGGAGTGTGTTTGGAGTTTTTTCCTTGAAGTTTCTTGGCTGTCTGAACGCTCCACAGAGGAGAGGATGTTGGGGGCGGAGCAACGACTGGACGGACTTTTCCTGATGAATTACACTGTTCCTAGTGGTGGCTTTACAATGGCCCTGTGTGTCCCGGCCAACACAACTTCCTCTGCATTTAAGTGACGGGCAGTGAGCCAGCAGATCGGTTCAATATCAGCGGGACGTCCTGTATTTAGACTCTTGAAGTTCACTAAGTTGGCTGCTTTCCAGTATGTAGTCCCTGCATGTGGTTACATTCCTCCAATGTTGTTGCAGAACCACAGGTACAAGACAGGGGAGAGCCACCTTACCTATAACCCCCCAAAACAGTGGACCAAACAATGGATTTTCAATACAAGATGAAGACTTCACATGAGTATCTCTTGAACTAAAATGGTGCAGTTATAGTTCAATATATAAATAAAAAGAAGCATAAATGTAATTTTTGTATCAAGGTCACTCTCCCTCCATCAGTGTAAGTAATTCACAGTAATTTAAGGGTACACAGACGGAAAAATGAAAAAGAAAAGTGTTATCATATCACACTGTGTGATGGAATATGTCTCCTTGGTGCACACACATACAAACAGATTTTTTTTAAAACACACTGACACATCCCTGCATGCTAACCTTAGCATCCAAATTCCTCCTTCCTCTTTCTAGTCTGGTGGAAAGAAGAACAATAGAAAAAGCAGAGGAGAGAGAGGCAGCTGTAGGGTCAAAAGTACAAAATCTGGTGGTGGAAGATGAAAATAGAGACAATGTTTGATTGGTATTCGGACAGACCTGCATTGGTGCTTTCACTGTCTGCAGATTATTGGGAACAGGCAACAACAATGACTAAATTTCCTCAACGACAGCAACACCACAGATTTTCAGTCAGAACTGGGACCACAACACTTTTCTGGACGAAGAGTCCGCAGCTCAGCAATGGTCACACATCAGTTTTTTGAGCAGTTTACCGCCATGACTCATGGACAACATTTATCATTTACACACGACTAATTTTTTCTCAGACTGCAGAATTTATAAACCTGTTCTAGCACAGATGTGATGTTCTCATAGCAGCCAACGCCATGGAAAAACTGATTCAGTTTTGGCAGTTAGCCAGACGGGGATACGCAAGAAAAATGCTATATGCAGCCTGTTGAAATAAGTCCTTATTTTGTGCTTCTCTGTAAGTCCGCCATGCTTTCATAATGCCAAATGTAGAGTCAAAAGTAGTTGAGGCAGTCATCCAGATGTGCATTCTGCTGTGTACTAGAAACTAAAGAACTCACACAACTCACAAAAAAATCACATGAAAATTCATTACAGCAACAATCCTATGTCCATCCATAATGCAAAGATCAGTGAAACTTTCTGTTTCACCTTCACAGTGATCATGAAACTCCTGCATTTGTAAACCCCGCAAATGATGAATTGTTCTTCTTTCAATCTCTGTAATGGATAATTATGAAATTAATTTATTATAATTGGCTGAAAGTCAAATGAAAGGGTGACAGACTGCCATTAGTGTTTCAATTCGATCACTTACAAGGAGCACAACAGGAGAACAATGGGTAATTCTCTTATTGATTGATAATTGTTTATGTATGGATCTACAAAACACATATGGATTTAATTCAGTGAATTTAGCCATTGTAGTTTTCTGTATCCAAGAAAACCCTTTTCAACTTGGTCTCAAGATTTTAAAAACCAAGCAGAGAAAAAAGATGTAACATGTTGAATTGCATGAGAAAAAGACAACAAATATATCTAAGGCTAATATCACATCATTATAGACTGATCCAACAATAGACACTCAAACCAAATGTAACATTAAAAGTAAAAATGTAACTTTTCAAATTTCCAAAGCTCCAGTATATACTGTATGTAATTTCATAATTGTTATAGCAGTAATAAGGCTATTACCTTTAACCAGATAACACTAAGTAATCAGCTTCTTGACAGAGCTGGGCACAATATTGTGGTCTGGTTTGTTTCCTCTGTGTCCTTCATGCACACACAAACACACACATACTGTACAAGACCCAAAAAACACCTACTCAACAGCAGACAATGGACAATGGTGACCTCTTTCGGCTGGGTGAGACTAATTGTGTTCAGGTGTGGGATTGTGTTCGGTGAAACACTGATCACAACAACAGCTTCATCCGACAACAACTAGAGAACAACTTCTGCCTCAAAACCAGCTACGCATTCGTACAAAAAGACACAGTCAAAAATGTTTTACAGAGTCTGGCTGGACTTCCACTGAACATACATACAGGAAGTGTTGACAGACGCCTCAGAGGAGTGAAGCCTGCAGTAAGAAGAACCTCATTCAGCCAAAACAGTCACTGGTACAGTAAGACAGTGGGATGTGTCATAAAACATAGAGTCGAGCTATAAATAGACAGGGATAAATCTGTCAGTGCTGAAATTATTCAGTTAGTGTGTGTGGGAGTGTGTGTGTCTGTGGTGAGAGGGTGAAAAAGAGAATCTGTATGTATTACTGCTTGTGTTGCAAAAGTGTGTCTATGTGGGTGACTGTGTCTGTGTGTGTGTGTGTGTGTGTGTGTGTGTGTGTGTGTGTGTGTCCATATCACTGCCTGAGTGAGAGCCAGGAAAGGATAATCTGCGGGATGTTTCAGCAGCGTTATAGAACCACGCTGAGGATTTTATTCCCAAAGTGACATCCTGAAAGATATGTGTATGTGTTGTTGTCTGTGTGTGTGTGTGTGTGTGTGTGTTTATGTGTGCGAGAGAGAGAGGGAGAGAGAGAGAAACAGAAAGAGAGAAAGATCCAAAGTGTGAAAGATAGTTATGAGGAGCTCCCATATCTGTGTCACTGAGTGAGCATTAGGATGTACGAGCGTTATGCACATTTTTGTTTACGCATGCATGCTGCCCGTGTGTCTTTTTTTTGTGTGTGTGCGTTTCTGCACTCGACAGTGTATATGAAAGAGATTAGTCCACACGGCAGAGCTGCTTCTCTGATATGGAAACAACTGCGCCTGGCTTTTATCTGCTCTGCTTGGGCTTAGATCTGGTAGGCTCACGAGCTGCAGGGAGGAACATACACTCACAGCATGTTTCCCACACAGATACACATAGAAACACATGCATGCAAATCTGCAGCCAGAGATACTGCACACGTAAACATGAGTAAAAGGCATGATTAAATGCATACATATGGTATACTTCCCATACGATGCCTTTTGAGTATTAGTTAGTGCTTTGATGTGACATGTCGGTGTGTGCTCGTTTGTGTACCTGGATACACCACAGGTCACATTATCACATGAGCAGCATTCAACTAGTTGGCTCCACTGGGTAGATCTAGCTGGCTATGTATAGTAGTAAGCTGCTAGCCAGACAGATAAACAGACTCACAAACAGAGAGTGTGTTTTCATAGCAGTTTTAGCAGCTTCTATGGATTAAGGTTAAGCCTCACCCTCCATGGCGGTCCCACAGGGCACAGAGAGACACAATTCATGTAAAGTAACTGACAGTTGAACTCACTAACTAAATGAAGATATGACTGACAGTCTAATCTAAAACACTTCCTGACTGACTGAGTGACAGGCTGACAGACTACATGATGTACAGACTGAAATGTCTGAGGACTAACAAGCAGGTTTGCTGACTAACAGCCTTGCCCTACATCATCATCACCGATTATTTGAAAGGAAACCTTCACCTCTTATTTCTATGTGTTAGATGGCATTTCTACAGCATCTGCAGTACTTGCCAGTGCTGACTTTATCCCTGTGGCTGGCTGCCTACTTCACGTCCTTCATCCACTGGTGTCATAATAATCAGAAGTAGCAGGAAGAGGATCTACAGGGAGAGTTTGGCTGAGGTAAGATTAGGTTTCGTCTTTCCTCCCAGGGCATCATCAAAGCTCTGTCTGTTATTAAAGTTGAAGCCTGATTTTTGGGAAGACTGTGCATGCGCTAGGGCTGTAAGAAAACATTAATGCAAGGTTTGAAAGTCATCTGAACCAATCAGAATATTTAGATTTGATGAAAATTGATGGTGTTTCTTTTTGAGACGACTTAAAAAATCTACAAAATAAGCTCATATTAATCAGAATTATAACCGAAGGAAGATGTGGAGACTATTTCAGTTGCATCCCTGTAAGACATGTGTCAGTTTCTTCAGCATTTTGAGACACATATGGTGATCCAACTGCTCCACGCTACATGCCAATGTTTTCCTGAAAAGACACACTACTCCCTGTCTCTTCCACTGTTTTGTCAGTTATGTCACCAGTAATAACAAACACTCTCGCCATTTGGCCGAAGTCAGAGCTGCGAGTCTCTGTTTATAGACTCATATGCATCTGTATATAAAAGAATGGCATCAAACACAGGCTTTAGCCACACAAGCAATGTGGCCCTCAGTTTAGTCCAGATTGAAATATCTCAATAACTATTGGATGGATTTGCTTCTAACAAGAGAGTATGAATTGTAATAACCTTGGGGATCCCTAAACTTTTCATCCAGTGCTGTCAAAATTTGACTTCATCCAGAAGTTTGATTTATGCCCAAATACTTCCAAAGCAGTACTTAGGTACTTAGAAAATGTTAGCATACTAACATGGTGAGCTAAAATGGTTAAAATGGTAAAAATCCAATCTCTTAAACATTAGCATGTTAACATTGTCATTGTGAGCATATTAGCATGATGACTGTGCTAAGCTGGAGCTCTGGCTCTACAGCCAACAAGTGATACCTGGGAAATGCAGTGCAAAAACACTACAAAAACAAACACTAACAACAAAAATATTAGCACCAAAATGAAGACACTATTTAAAAAAAAGAAAATCTGTACATTCTTTATAATTAAAGAAATTCTGGTTGACAGAAAAACTCTCAGACTGACCCAAAAATAAATGTCTGCCAAGTTGACTGACTGATTAATTTCCCATTTTTTATCCATTGCTGTGCAGCTGCTCTGTCCTGCAATGAAAAAAACTAGTTGTCCATGACGCCTGAGGAGCCAGAGTGTCTAACTGTGCCAATTCTGTGGCTACCCACTGGCAAGAATGGAGGTAGGCAGAGGAGAGGAATGAAAGATAAGAGGCACCAGCAGGAGAGCAGTGTAGGGGGAGGAGGAAGAGGAGGTGATGCAAAGAAGAAAGGAGGACGACAGTGAAGGGGGCAACACGAGATGAGATAGAGTGGGATAAGATGGATATATTTGAGAAATGAGTAGAGGCAGGAGATTAGATGGAGCCAACAAAGAGATGGAGTGACAGAGAGTGAAGGAGAGAAAAAGAGATGAATCACAAGGACATGTATGTACACGCTAACATGGATGAGATGATGTATGTGATTAGTACAGTTAAAAAACAGCATAGTAGGCAGTTTTTATAGCTTGTATAAATAATCATTTTGCTTTGACACACACTAATTTTATAGAGGCTGTGCATCACAAACAGCTTTTAAGATGTGGATTTTAAAATATAATTGCCTGTCTATTCACTATTGGCTATGAGTCTGAAAAGCAATTTTTAAAAATTATACCCTCTACCTCTAGAGAATATTACAACAAAACAAACTTTGACTGTGCTTTTTCACATTAATGGCTTTTCCGTCCATTGAGTTGTACTGGAATTGTTAATGCTTGTAACCTCACTCTTTTAATGTCCTAAAAGACTAAAGTTAAATGGAGAACTGAGATACTGCAAGTGTCTTTAAAACTTACAACTATCCCTTTAAGACTCACTAGCAGATGTATCCACTTTAGATTTAAGTGCTCAAATGTCTGGCAAGCTGGCTAGTAGAGAGTAATAATCGCTCACTTACACACACACACCCGTATTCACTCTAAGACCCTGCTGGGCAGAGGAAAGCTGAAGACGATGATGTCATGACATAAACAATAGCTCATTCAGCTTGGCGCTGGTGGTCAGGAAGCAAGACCGTGCTTAAAGGACAACATCTGTAGTCTGGGGGGGGAGAAAAGGAGAGAGGAAAGCCGACATCCAAAATCCTCCATTCACCTTATAACTCGTACTGAGCTGTGGAAACACCAGGGGAGTCTGAGAACAAATCCCAGCAGTTATCTGAACAGATCGTGTCGGAGGTCTGAGTATCTATTTGACATTCCAGTAGGTTTGTAACTGTAGAAACTGTGCAGGGGGGCAGTGCTGGAGAACAAGCCACAGGGAGTGAACACAGGCCAGCCAGGCAGACCTATAGCTGTAGTTCAGGTTACATGGCTTTTCCCATACGGTTCCTGTTACCACCTTAACCTTCAGTGGCTCAGTGCTGTCTTCTTCAACCCTCTTTAGTGCTATTAAGGTAATTAAATGTAAGAAAGTAGTGTCAGCTGTTGCTGTATTCCCACAATTCCTTGGGGTCTGTGCAAATGATGAATAGAGTGAATGAGTTAGTGATCATAGTGTAAAATCTCAGCATTGTCTTAAATATCAGCTGGCTATCTGAGACAAAGTGGACGATATGCCTGCTGTTCAGTTCATTGAAGTGATTCATTATACTGACACGCACCCTGTATCTTATTTCCATACGGCTGTATAAATTTGTGTTAATCTCCTACATGACACCAACACAGTACTCCTTCAAATTCTGTTTCCATTCAAAGAAGGCCTACATTCATGCATAAACCTTTTGTAATTTGGCACCACTGTGGTTATCTCTCCCTACCGTGCAAGAATGCTTTAAATAAAATGGTTGAAGAAAGTAAATACCCTAGCGACAATCTGCATGTCTGCTTCATGAACTCACTGTGTGAGTTTACCAGGCTCTCAGTCACCACCAACACAGGAAGGAGTTGTTCCATTTCAAATGCAACAGTCCAACTTAAACAGTCCCACTGACTCCATAAAAATGTAAAAGCTCGCCTGTTTGCTTGTTGCTGTTTAAGTCTCTTGTGCAAATGTAGTGTTCACGCTGAAGTGCACAAAGCTATCCAAACATGTACAATGACTGCTTCTCCCTTTTCCAAACATATGAAGGATTTTAAGCTAAGTAACATGAGCCTAGCTTTTGTGTAACCTGTACCAGTGTACCATTTCACATTGGTTGGCTAGACTGGCAAGCATTTGTCTGACAACTGAGTTTACGTGTATGGACAAATTACTTCATTTTGTATGACCAGACCACCACCTTCACCCCAACCAACCACCGTGCCTCCTGTATCAAGGCTCACAGCTGGGTCTCACCATGTTCATGCCACCTGCTGGTTAAGCCAAGGTCACAGCATATTACAATCCTTTCACTTCAAGGCGACATTATGATATCTATATGCAAAGTTTCGATTAGCCGTCTGCAGCAGGACACACACTGGAACCTGTCATCAGTAATCCAAACAATTAGCCACATTTAGAAAAACTATAACAAATATGCCACAGCAGTTTAAAAACACACTCATATAATATCTAAGAAAAAGTGTGTCATGTCTATTCTACACTCATTCAGTCATGGTGTGGGAATAAGTGTTATTGTTCCTTCATGATTAAAAGAAGGATTCATAGTTATATTCATTGTGTTTCAAGTATAAAGCTTGAAACTTGAAACACAATCTGGATGCAATTAATTAAACAGCACAGAAGAATGAATAAAGATCTCAACTTCCAAGTCTTTGACATCAAAATACATCAAGATGCTTAACTAAGAGTGAAAAATGTGCATGACAAATTGTCTAGATAAGGTTCATCAGAGTACATAATAAAACTATCTAATTTAGAGTTTTGAATGAGAAACCTGACTAATTGCTTTGTATTGCTAATTTGAAAAGAAGTAGAAGAAAAGAAAAATGTGCAACATGATTCACAATAGTAAAAGTATCTTGAGGTACAATAACAATAACAGATAATAAATTATCAATTTCAATATGTTGCTCAAACCTCCTGTTACCATATGACTTGAATTCATAACCAAACTCCTGTTAGTTGCCTCACAACACAACTGTTGAAATGTTATTTTGGTCCCTTCAGGCTCTAGTTGGTAAATGGGAAATATTTTAAAGGCCAAGGGACTGAAAATTTCTGACTTTTTCAACTGCTTGTGGTATCGTCAAAAAAGACACTGTGAGAGACGGCAATACACAGTGATAACACTGCCTCTACCTTCCAACAAATCCAGCCAACAGAATAAAGGGCTATAAGGAAGAACATAAACTGCACCAATTTGCACCAATTTCCACCAGGATTGTCCCATTCATCTAAAAACCCATGCCTTCAAATAAACTTAAGCAAGCTGTAAATACATTAAGAAAAACCTAAATGTACTGTAGAGGCTTAAATAACCTAAAATTAGCTTCATCCCTACCTGACAGAGTTGATCATGGCTCCACAACCCTCCATGGCTCCATGGGTGTCCGCATGGTATCCATTCGGGATGGCCCAGCGTCCAGGCTGGCTCAGCACAAACTCCGACCTGCTCCCTGGTATGGTGGTCCTCAATGGGCTTCCTCCTGCTCCAGCTGCAGCTCCAGCTCCACGGACATTGCTCTCCCCAGCTTTCAGATCACCACCTGGGGCGTCTGGTCCAGCCTCAGCCCCCTCTTGCTCCTGAACAGTTGCCAGCTCCAGCTCCAGAGGTTCAGGACCCTGTAAGAGCGCCCTCTGTTGGATGAGCGGTGTCAGTGGTGCCTCAAAGCTGACGCAGCTGTCTGTCTCGTCTGTGAGTGACAGCACGTCCAGAGAGTCCAGGCTGCTGTAGCAGGTCCCACCCCGCAGCAGGGCAGACTCTACGATACGCTCGAATGTGGAGCTGAAGCCGTCTTTGTTGTCTACCCTACCCTTCTCCCTCTCCTCCTCCAGCTCCCTCTCCTCTTCTTCCTCTTCTTCCTCTTGAACACCAACCTGCTCAACAATCTGCTCGAATGCCGAGCTGAAACTGTCCTGGTTTTCTCTCCCATCTCCCTCCTTCTGGACCTCTTCCTCCTCTTCCTCCACTTCTGTATCAGCCTGTTCTACAGTCGTCTCAAAGTTAGAGCTGAAAGTGTCCAAGTGTGTATGAGTCCCCCCTCCATCTCCTCCTTCATCCTCCTCGCCAGCTTCATCCTCGTCTTCATTCCCACCTATGCCATTTGCCAGTCTGTATCAACAGGAAGAAAGGGAGAGTGTGAAATTATATTTAGCATATGACTTAAACATATGGCAGTTGCTTTGTTGAGACTGGCGCTCATATAGAGAAGATATTCATTGCTGAAATAATTTTTCATACATTCAGGACATGCACAATGGGCAAATATTTCAGCCTGAATGGCCACACTGACAATTGAAGCAAGATGAAAGATGAAAAAGCACCGTCCAATTTGCTACTTTGTGAATAGCTGGAAGCTCATGTCCCCTCCACTATTTCATCCCTTTTATTTAAGAGAATATGAATCTATTGTAGTGCTCTGAGTTCACTGCTGATGGACAGAAATAACCCATACAATTACTTTTATCAAAGACAGATGTAAAACAGCCCCATTTACATATGTGTTAACTGTGTTTTTGTATCAGTGTGTTAATATATTTCTGTGCAAAAAACAATATAAACGAACCACCAACAGGTCATTCGTATCTTCTGTTATTATATATTCTATCTAATCTAAATTTAGCAAACCACTAATTAACAGACATGTTTTTGTACCTCCAAAAGAAAAGAAAGAAAAAATGCACGAACACAGACACAGACACAATTATCTGTCTTTTTGAAGCGGTTAGAAAATTGGTTACTGGGTCTTCCAACTCTTTAAAAATTAGACCATTTTTGTTCTGTTTGTTTTCCTCTCAGCTCATTTTGTTGCGGCTTTTTGCCCATTCATTTTGACAAATGCTGGTGAAGCACATTAGACTAATTATGTACCAGAGAACCACACTGAGAAAAAATGTGCCATTAAAAATATTCAGCAAGGAAAAGTGGGCATCTATTGTGATATCAGTGGAAAACATAAACACAGTCGGCCCAACCACAAAAAACGGTCTTGGGTTACTATGAAAATCAAGCCTTAAGGAAGCTGTGTGTGCATTCATGTGTGTGAGTATCAATCTCTATGCCCAGATAAAATCTAATAAATTGTTGATTAACAGCTCATGTGATACTCATGTGTAATGATCTGAGGGGTAAAGGAGTCTTGGCAGTTTTAATTTTATATTATGCTTCGACACTTAAAGGTCAAAAGATGCAGTCACAAGATTTTCACACCCAAACAGCGATATATATCTTGACAGAGTGCAACAGTAAAGGTGATTTAGTGAACTAACCGCCCAGCTTGTTGAGGGTGAGTTGTCTCCTCTGTAGATGGTTGCATCTCTTCATTTTCCTTCCCCTCCTCTTCCTCTTTCATCTCCTCCGCCTCTTGTGTTCCCTCCTTCCCCGTTGAGCTTACCTCCACTTTTATACATCCTTCCCCTCTTGTGCCTTCCATCTCTCCCTCCACCCCTCCATCTGTCTGTTTACCTTCCTCTCCACTGCTATCTACCCTCTCCTCTTTCAACTCATGCTCTCCTCTTGCATCCTTTACTTCTGCCCTCCCCTGTCCTTCCCCCTGTGCCTCCTCATCTCCCTCTGTGATCTCTTCCAGTTGTTTCCCCTCCTCTATCTCGTCCGCCACCCCGGCCCCCAGCTTGTCCTGCTCCGCCTGGTTATGGGTCTCTGTAGGCGGGTCGGTGGTGGTGCTGCTTATATTGGACTCCACTGGGTTCTCAGGTGGGGTGGGAGAGGGCAGAGCCTGCCCCTCCTGGGTCATGGTGCTCTTCACTGAGGGGGGAGGTTGTCCACACTGGCCAGGGATGAGGCCCAGATCTTCAGATCAGCAGCCGAGGAGGACCCTCTACAGAGAAAAAGAGACAGAGGAGAGAAGACAATTTGCATGAAATGAAGACAAAGCACCAGGTCAAAATGAGGAGGAGAGGCAGTGTCATAAAATGAGTGCATTAACTATAGCAGACACTGATACAGTCATTTGATTATTTCTAGTCTTAATTTGAGAGTCACAGAGGTCACCTTCAAAAAGGCTGTGTATATGTTTGTAATACAGTGTGTTTCTAGGTGTATATGTGTGTGTTACAGAGAGAGAGATGCATATGTCTGGAACACTTTGTCCTCTGCACCAGATGATCCCAAAACACCTCTGAAAGGAGGGCAGGAAAAGGTAGATAAAGTAGAAAGCAGAGGAATAGAGAGACACAGGCAGGCAGACACACACAGAGATTTGTTTAATAAAGCCCAACAGATTCCTGTCAAAATGATCCTGCTAGCTCATCCGCTCTCTGTCTGTGTGGAGATTTCACAGCTGAATAACTAACTATCTGTTTCCAGCTCTGCTGTGACTGTGCTTTGTGTAAATGTAAGATAGTAACCAGAGATGTGAACATGTATCCTAATGGTCTACTGTGACTCTCACTTGCACTGCTGGCTGAGCAGACGAGACCCTCGTACAACGGGTCTTCCTCTATCCTTTATGAGGCTCAAGGGCAAATGCTAATGAGCAGCCCTTAATTATGGCTCTGCAGAACTACTTATATGTGAATTAATGCTGGCTTTTGATATATTATTCTTTTTTTCTGAAAAATAAGATTTTTCTAGTGAAGATAAAAGTGAAATTAATCTTCTTTTAGCTAAAGTCTGAAGAACTGTGTGAAGAATTTGACATGTGTGAAATGATTATCCATGTAATTATTGACAGAAAATTCAACAACAATTTTGATGAATGATTAATCATTTTGGTCTTTCTCAAGAAAAACTGCTAAATATTGATTCGTTCCAGCCCCTCAAATATGAGGATTTACTCCCTTTCTATCATTGTAAACTGAATATGTTCAGGACTGTTGGTCAAACAAAAAGAATTTGTCTTGGGCATTTTCAAAATTTTTCTATTATTTGAATAATCAGTAAACAAAAGATATTAATTGGCAATTCAATGGTTTTGATGATATGGTTGAAATCATAGTCCTTATACTAATAATGATACACGGGTATGTATCACTATCATGAAGATATGACGTCAAATCAAATAGAAAATATTCCAACTGCTTGAGATTTAATGTTTTTTTCTTAACTTTTCGAACAGCAGCTGGCAAAACAAGACATTTCAAGACAAGCTCCATTAGTAGCTGTTCTGGTGTTTTCAATTGAGTTGTAAAATCTTCAAGGCCAAGAGTGAACTTTTAATCTCATCTTTTAAACCAACATGGTAGTCCTTATACTGCTCAGAAAAATGGAAATTTAACATCTATGACAACTGGGCAAACATGATCTGCTGAGAAAGATTGTGTGATGTTCAAAAGCTCTAGACTCTACAAACGTTAGATGAATTAAAAGAAGAAGAAGGCGCAGTGAAAAAAAAAACATGGCAAGACTGGTGTATGAAGATGTTTTGTATTTGACGCAGAACATCAGGGACAGGTTATAGACGACCAAAAGACAGTCAGCAAACAGTGCCACAGAACATTTCGATGAATGGAGAAAACACCTCAAACTTGTTCATGTGCTGAAATGTTACTGTTATTGTTTGTGAATTGTGACACCTGGCATCTGTTGTAGCAATGCTGCACACACAATGTAAACTTAGTAGACGAACGTCATCACTGTTCAGTCTGTCAAAATCTAACATATCCTAACCAGGCTTTTTAAATGAGTATTTTTGCACCATGTGCTTGTCACTTTAACACTAACTTTGTTACTGCTTGCACACTGCCTACATGGTGGTGTGTGCAAGTGTGTGTGTTTGCGTAAGCACACGTGCATGTGTGTTATACTGTGTGTGCAGTGCTATCAAACTTATTATTGGGAATCGAGGAATGTCATTGGTATTGGTACTGACTACCAAATTTCTGGTATCATGACATCCCTTCTCTGGTATGCATTACATCACACAAAACACATCACATACCTTAAGCGAAAACTTAAACAGTTAACTAATCACTGACTAACAATTTGGCCAAAAAAATGTTACTGGTAGTTTATAAACAATCATTTTGAATTATAACCAGCTTTATTGTTACATATTTCCTTTGTCACAACTGACTTTTGTATTACATAACTGTACAGGATAATGGCTCAATGTCAGGACACAATTCCATCTGTTGATTATGAACACTTGAAAAATTCTTCATTACTCCAGGTAAATATAATGTGCATGTGTGTATTATTACAGTTAATTTCAATGTCATCAGTTAAACTAAAATGAAATTTGCAGTAAAGAAGCACATTTTATAAGGCAGATCTCTGCGTCACTCGGGTACGTGTCTTGGATTCTGCCTTTGTGCAGCAAGGAAGCAGCCCTGTCTGCTGGATCCAAACAGTGTCCTCAGACACACCAGATCTCTGCTCTGCTGAATCATCCGCAGCAGGGGACTCTAGAGCACAACTGCAGTAAAATATTTACTGGGATTCAAGGGTTTTCTGATGCCATGCAGATGCAGGTAAGGACCTAGTTAGGCTGAAATGAACATCTTGAATCCTGCCAACAAAACTGCGGTTTCTCGGGGGAAATTTCTAGCATTTCTGCAGTATTTAGATATCAGAGTGTGTAGAAAAAATAGAATCATGGTGAAGAGAGGAAAGATTTGTGGCAAGATAGGATGTGAGCCAAATTTGTATCTATGATGTTGTAAGTGCTTTGGCTGAGCCCCTGAGCACGAGGACACCACAGGCCCACTAAATGTTTCATCAGAGCTGAAGAAGGATGATGCAAATTATGCAGAACTCAAAAAGTCAGACAAATTGCCTCCTTATTTCAAGCTTGTCTCCTAATTACAGTAGACCTCTCCCATTTTTAGGACTATGTTGTCACCCAGATGCAATGGTACTGTTGAGATCTCAACCTCAGTACCTGTGGGAAAATGCAACATTAAACCAACAACAACAAAGTCAAGAATAAGGCAGCAAACAACTTGGCTGAATAAGTGAAATATGTTTTCAGTCACTGTTCTTCACACACTGAAATACAAGTTTTAAAAACACAGCACATCAGCGCTTGTGCCTCTAATTCTCCTCACTATGACTGCTGTTCAAAAGATCTCAAAGGAAGCTCTGACTGATCCCTCAATAAATTCTTTCTGAAAACACGATCTGTGATTGGCTGAGTCTGGGAATCGTTGCCTTTATCTATTAGTCTCTAGGCATTTCGTTTCAGTGTATTCCATCTGCAGAAACATCAGTCATATGGCACCTCACAGAACGGATCACATATGATTTATTAACCGCATGATGACACACAAAGAAAGGTGCAATTCAGGAACTGGTATTAAATCTGAATGATGTTTATGCATGAATCATTCAGTCATTAGGATGAGCTCAAATAATCCCAAACTCAGGTACTGAATATTTGAAGCACAGTCCCACCTGAGTGTATGGCAGCTCGTATTCACGCACATGTATCAGGCATATGCAAACAAGCACAATTTGCATCCATTTATGCAATTACACAAAGATGCATTTGCACATATTAACACGCAGGCGAATACACATACACACACACACACACACACACACACACACACACACAAACACAGTGACACATCTCCATAAATGGAAACAGTGAACAGTTATGAAACCAGACACGAAAAGTGGGAATTCTCTCTCTCTCTCTCTCTCTCTCTCTCTGTCTCCAGTGTCCTGTTTTTCTCCCACTCTTTCCTCTTCATCTGTTCTACATTATGTTTTCTGCTATCTCACAGTCTAACTCACTATGTGCTCTCTCTCTTCTCTTTCTCAGCCTCTCATTTTGCAGTAACTGAGGTAAATGGGTCTTCGCCAGCAGAAAAAAGTGTCTGTGACTATGAGCAGCACTGCGAATCCGACTGCTGAGGAGAAAGAGCAGATGTGTTCAGACACCCCACATGGATGGATGGAGAAAACACAGCCAGTGATAAGGATAGGGTGTGTGGTGTGTGTGTGTGTGTGTGTGTCTGAGTCTTTGTGTACGTATGTATACATTGGCTACCAGGAGAGACTTATTGCATTCTACTTCTGTCAGCTGAACACTGAGGCTGTTAAGCCTTATCAATTTCCTTTAATTGCGATCAGACCGTCTGCCAATCATGTGAACAACACACACACACACACACACACACACACACACACACATATACAAAATCATGCCCACCCTGGCATATAAACCACCAATCCAGTGAGGATGACGTTGGATAAAAGGCCAAGTCGCCATTAAATATCTCTTCTCTGTCTCTTGTGCCTTTTATATCTGTCTTTATCTTTCTGCCTGTCTCTCTGTCTAACTCAGACAGACACACACACACACACACAAACACACACACACTGCAAAGACACACACTATGGTGTAATTTATTGATCCCTTAGACACAGAGCCGCAGTCCACTGGGAGTCTCCAGCGATAAGCCTGACTGGTCTTTATAGGCAGCAGAGATGCCGAAGAAACACAACTGAGGTAATCAGACTGAAAGCTTCAAAAACAAGGGAAAACACTTCTTCAGAGCAAGCAGGTCTAACTGGAATACCCAGCTGCTTCAGATCAGTATGATTCCGCTTGAAATTATGTGACTTGAAGTATTAAATGCAGCTAAACAAGTAAGTTTGCTCTGTCAGACATTTAAATGGTTACTTCAGCAATTTAGAAGCCAAGATATCCTGACTTCTTGTCCCTGGTGAGCTTAAAAAATGCTGGCTCCTACATTTCCCATAATAAAACTGAGTTGTATATTCATTTGGAAGATAATATGGAGCAGCCAAGTTAGAAAAGACATTCATGTCAGCATCCTAGTTGTAATTCTGATTCTGAGATATCAAAAATTTGTGACAGCTATATCTGTATCACTTGGTTCAGCTAATTTAAAGGGAGGTATACACTGTTAGTTTGTTTTTGGTTTCACAAACTGCTCCAAATATGTAACAATTTAGACTATTAATATGATATGACAACAAAACTAGCAGTGGGGTTGAAACAGGCTTGGGTGATATGTTAAAATGCTGTGTTATATGTTAAAATGCCACCGTCAGTCCAATAGCAAGCAACTGCTGATTTATTCGTGCAAGTGTGTGTGTGCTGTGGGCGTATGCGCAGGGAGCAAGGGATTCCCCACTCCCCAGACGCCATTTTCATCAAATGCAATCATGGAAGAGCTTGTTGCAACAAAAAATACAAAATCACCTATTTGGGATTATTTTGTTTGTAAACCACACGCGATCGGCAAGCCAAAGGACATGTAGTGCCAGCAGAAGATTCTAACACTACCAATTTGCACCAGCATTTGCAAACACAAAAATGCAAAATCAAAAGTGCAAAATCAAAATTGCAGGTAAAATGCGTCACAACATACTGAAGCATTGTGGTGTTACAGAGATGCCCTGGCCAATAAATCATGTTCTCCAGATGTAAATGATCATGTGTGTTTAGTATAAGCCCCAGCAAAAACTCACATCATCATCATTTCTAAATTTTTTTCAGTGAAAATGCAAAAATGATCCTTCCAACTGAAATTGTGACACAACATATGTCAATATATGTTTTTTTGCATATTGTTCAGCCCTAATCCTGCTGTTTATGCAACACTATCAGAGAGCAGAGTCCCCCTCAACTGCCACTGGACAATCTCCACTTCATCAGCCCAAAATCACCCGAAAAAAAACTAAACAGCAATGGACTCAGGCCATCGCAGATAGCCAATATATTTGTACGATTGCTTAAGCCTAGCATGAACTCTCCCAGTCATAACAGGAGGTTTTCCTGTTCTTCCCATTCTGTCAACATTCAGCAGAATCAGACCCTACCTGCCAGTTTTAAAGTTTCATAGCTTCAGCTTGTGATGCAGGTTTTTTGACCAGTCTCCAATCATGACATCATTGGGGTTATTTTCTCAGACTTAACACAGCTCCTCCAGTATCACAGCAGACATTATACAGCTGTTTCACAGGCTGAATAATACTCCAGATGAAAATGAACTTCATGAGTAAAAGTTTTCAGTTACACGTGTAATACATAAAAAAATAACAACTGGATACTTTTGTGCCTTTAAGCGGGGCACTTAACGCCTGTCCTGTTAAGGTGGAGTTGCACCATGGCCAGATGTTATTGGCAGTGACTGAATATAAAATGGTGCAGTGGAGAGGATTACCCAGGATTCCCTGAGAGTTTAACAAATGACAGAGCTACACAGTGAGGAAGAAAATCAGGTTGCAGGTTTTCTGAAACAATATGATATTACTTGCAATATTGCAATATGAAGTGATTAAATTACAGCCTTAACATTATATTAAAGAAACTCATGTTCTACTCTATAAGGCCTAAATCCCTTAATCCTTAATCTCTATCTATCTATCTATCTATCTATCTATCTATCTATCAATCTATCTATCTATCTATCTATCTATCTATCTATCTATCTATCTATCTATCTATCTATCTATCAGTTGAAAACACTCCTCTGCCTGCAGACACTTGTGTTGGGCATCACTGCACCATCTTTCACTGGGTTTAAGTGGTGGAACAGGCAGCCAATTGACCACTTTTAACTTGTCTGACCTCATTACATTTGTAGTGCTGCCCACATTCATTTTAAACAGAAACATTTGTGCAGCTCTTTTGTTTGCGCTGACTGCCACCATGAGAGTTTCTTACTGAAAGGCACCGCCACAGTACTGCCAAGTGGTGTGAAGGACATCGTGTTGGTGCTTCACTGCAATCATTGACATGGAGTTGATTACCTCCTCTTCTAAAATGTAAATTATTAAATCATTACATATATTAATTTGTTTATTTTGGACTAATTAAACTTTCATTAGAAAATCTAGAGGCAAAGACAGGAGAAAAAGAGACAGAGATGAAACACAACAAATATATATTTCACTTCACCAAATATAAAATAAGACACCTCTAAGACCAACAGGACAGCACTTGAGATAATTTTCATAAAGAGCTAATTAGTAATCAAAATTAATCTATGAAGCTATGAGCTGAACACTGGTAATCAAATCTGCATACTAAGGACACAGAAGGAAAACCTTATCTCCTCATCCCTCCTCCACTCTTTTGTCTGTCAGAGAGACACTGCAGTCTCATACTATAAATGACCTACTGACCCTGTTCATAATATGCAGGCTGGGCGCAGCACTGGCACTGCAGCCCATACACACCCACACACACACACACACACACACACACACACACACACACACACACACACACCCACACACACACAGTGCAGATATAGAGTCACCTTTCAAAAATGCTGTTGTGTTACAAGCACAGATGCAGACAGAGAGGAAGAAGAATCATTTCCTGGTTGTTAGCCTGGGACAGGAAAGCAGGAAAATATGGACTTGGAAGAAGTCCAGGGTGTTTTCCTAGCTTAGCCTGCCGGTCTACAAGTCACACCAGCATGACCACAGAGCCTCCGACTAGCCACACCAGCCTGCTGGAGCGTAACAGTCAGCCAGCTCCACCAAATCACCCCAATATGTCACTTCTATGCTGTCAAGGTCAACCGTCCACTCTCATTTTGTCACTCTAAACGCTTATATCTAAATACATGCTCACATTAATGTGGTGATTTATCTTGTTTTGGGCTATTTCCATGGGCACTTTCATTTTGTCATGCAAAGTCAGACATTATTACCCACGCAGACAAACATAGCATATCGTTTCTGGCATCTGAAGTTATAGCCTATTTCTGCATGTTATATTCATTTTTAAATATAAATTACATATTTCACGTTTGTAATCAAAATAATATATTTTCTCAACATAATTTGAATGTGCAAAATGGTTTATGATGCATTTTAAAAATGCTATGCCTAAATGGTTTTGGTGTTGTCGTTCTACATCAACAATGCTGTTAATAAAGTCACTAGAAGGATGAAAAAAAAGAGTAAGTCAACAAGAGAGAGTAAGAAGAAGAGAAAGAGATAGTTTGGTCTGGAGCTGCTGCTGGTGTGTCTGGATGTCTGACACCTTGAGTTCAAGTTCATTATATTGGAGGAGAGTTGCACTTTTGCCTGGGAGAGCCCACGGTTGTATTGGGGGAATGAATTACAATGGCTCTAGACTAGACATGTAAATGTCTATAATTAAGATAATAACGACTTTGCTTGCGGGATGAAAAATAAGCTGCTATCAAACACCTGTTTTAAAGAAGCCACCCACATCATGAAGAAGCAAGGTCTCGGCCCGGCTCGGTCTTTCACTGCTGAAAAATCACT
Source organism: Seriola dumerili (assembly GCF_002260705.1). Classification (NCBI taxonomy): domain Eukaryota; kingdom Metazoa; phylum Chordata; class Actinopteri; order Carangiformes; family Carangidae; genus Seriola; species Seriola dumerili. The sequence goes on along the minus strand of NW_019174416.1, from coordinate 5,337,676 downwards.
ATACTTCTATAAGATTGGTGTACATAACGGCTTAGATTGTGTGTGTGGTAAACCATGCTGGGTTTATAGTGATATTCTTTACCTTACCTTACCACATACCTTATGTGTTATCAGTAAGTAATTCCTAGGCATTTACAGAATTATTTTTGCTTTCAAATGTGCACAGTATACCCTTGAAAAGGTTACTATGTGCTCGCTTCTTTTTCCGAAGTGTCTCTCAATACACTTAGAAAGACATAAACAAACAGTAGATAGACAAGGCTTATTGTCTCTATCTCCCTGTCTCTCTCCCAGTGTGTGTGTGTGTGTGTGTGTGTGTGAAAGAGAGAATGAGGGGGGGGTGAGAGAGCACAGCGCGAGACAGCCATGTTCTCCCAGCCTCCTCGAGCCAGTAACCATGACAACAGGATGGCTGGGAGACACGGTTCAAGCTCAATTGAGGCCGGTGTCTTTCTTTTCCTCCAAAATAGACCTTGGTCGCGTTTCAAGATCGACTTGTCCTCCTAAAAGCGGAAAGGAACCGCTTTTCTCTTCCTCTTCTCAGGGGACAGAAAGATTGAAAACACACACAGACACACACAGACACACACACACACATACACACATACACACACACACACACCTCCATAAAATCCCACGGCCCGCACGGTGCATATCTTTCAGCCTATATTAGCTCCACAAACACTGCTGTCCTAAAGCCTGCCGGTGCGAGTAGGCTGCAGGCTGTGTGAGCATTTTCTGGTGACAGATTAGCAGGGAAAACAGGACGCGAAACCTGAACGCAGCCAACATGAGAAATGCTTCTGCTCATCTCTCTAATAATCTAAAATACATGATATCTCAGCATGGGCTTCGTTATAACTGCCGATTAAACGGAGGTTTTTCGGCGCTAACGCAGCCCTTCTAGCTTAAATTGGTAACACTTTAAACGTGTGCGCTATAAATGAACGTACGTTTCTTCACTCACCAGTAAAATGCATCCAGTCAGGGGCTGAAAAGGAGAGTTTTGCGGTGGTGGTGGTGGTGGTCCTCTCGCCCCCTCACACTCTCTACATCCACACCGGGGAATAACACTGACAGACGGGCTCTTTTTTCTCTCCACGCTGAACGTCCTTCCCAGCTGCCCCCCTCTCACCGGCATGCGCGTGCGACCGTTGTTCGCCGCCGCCGACCGAACGAAGCTCGTGGTGTAGTCTCGCGCCTCCGCGCAGGCTGGTAGGGGCACGCGGGAGGTCCAGGCGGCGGAGAGCGATTACTGAACGGCTTGATGAATGGAGGGATGAACGGAGGCGTCCTCCCCGTCTCCTCCTCTCCGTGGAGCCTCGGTGTGTTTGACTGGCAGCTGAGAAATTGTAATTCCGCTCCTCGGACTGCTCGGGAGCACCATCACTCTCCCGTGGTGTGAGCGGGACGTGTCTCGAGGGCCTGTTGATATCAGACACTGTAGCCCGCAGTGAAGATTAGCACCGGCAGCGGTGGTGACACAAGTCTTCCTCCTCTTTGACCACTAATGATATGACTGAATAGAATATCATTAAAATCACTTAAACATTAACTTTATCAGACGAGCTGATGTAGACTGTAGACTGAGCTGTGTGTTCCAGACTGAGGTTAAAGGGAGACGGGGGGGGCAGCATGTCCCTGTAGCATGGGTTCACTTTTTTTTTTCATCACATAGGCTACTAGCATTGGAAATTTGCCTTTTCAGGGGAAATGTTTGGGGATTGACCAGAAAAACACAGCATGCAGATTATTTACAGACAGTCAAATAGTGCAGTCTAAAGTCCTGCAGCTGTCATATCCTGGATGGAGCATTGGTCATGCTGCAGTTTGGTTTAGATAGGAATTTGATGTGTGCAAGGGAAAACATGATCCATGAAACAGTCAATATTCTGCTTGTACAGACTGGTAGTTAACTGTTCAATGAAACAGCTCAATCTAATAAAGGTTAAACATACTGGACATAAAGTGTACGCTTCATGCTCATAATCTGTAACAAATATGATGCCAATTATGATGGAAACAGTTTCAAATTTGGGGGCTTACATTTTATGTCATTCTACATTTTATCATAGCACATTGCCTTGACCTTTGACCTGCTGGTTGCTGTTAGCTTTTAATACTGGTGCTCTGGGGATGACAGCCACTTTTACAGGCAATTACTGCTGGCTAGGATAGCAAAACTAGTAATATGCTTAAAATGTAACTGTTGTAGAAAACAAACTGTGTTTTTGAGGGTATCTTTACTTGTAAGCAATTGAAGATTGAATCCTCTGACCACAGAAGACAGTATTTTCTGCTGATCTTTCTCTGTTCCACTTTTCTAAAGGTGCAAGTCATTCTGAAGGAGACTGTCAATACTCCTTTGTGGCAGGACTATAATTACAGCCTATCCAAAAGAGAAATACCTCTAATTAAACCACTGTAAAGAGGACAATAGGCTGGATAACATAGATGAAGAGCTTTCAGGGTTAGCTGACATTTTTAGGAAAACTCTGATTTGACTGTACATGCTATTGTTTGCCTATTCAAATATACAATATATGTGTCTGCTTACTCGCCTCTCTGTCAAGGAATTGATCGGGTGTCTGATTTTTTTACCTAAGATGGAAAGCGGGTGATAGACAAGGCGTGGTTTGAGCTTGTGATGATGGCAGACCATTTGGTCTGTCAGAGTAGAAGATAACACGAAATGTTAAAATTCTTGGCTTTTCTGATGAACAAGCAGTTCATATTATCTGCCAGCATATACTCTAAACTGGCTTCTGTCCACTCTGCCCTTGAAAAGCACAGAGGACATTTCTTCCACTATACTAACATATGCCCACCACCCATTTGTCACACCCTTTCAACATGCTCTTTCACTCTTGCTCATCTTCCACGTGCAAAACCGGCACCATAAAATCAAGCCAAGACCCAGCCCCAATCATTTGTTTTGTCTTTAAAACATATAGTACTGTGCTTTGAGCGTACCTTCTTAATGGTACACCTCAAGGTCATAAACAGAAGCACAGCAGCAGTATACAATCATATGTATGGCTCTGCACTGTCTGCTGGCAAAATATTTTCTTCAGGGATCTTGGACCTAGCCCTTTAAAGGTACAACTGTTCCAAGCTTTAATGTAAGATCTGCAAAGATTGAGAATCTCAGTCTCCAGTCCAGTGATCTCCAGTGATCAATACCATATTTGAAGGAGACAGAAGAAGGGGGGAGTTGATGAAAAGAGACAAGGAGAGAAGAGGGGAAGAAAGAAGAAAGGGAATTAAGAAGAGAGAGATGCATAAAGCAATAGAGATGATGTGGACAGAACAAAAGGGACTGGTGTTTGTTTGAAGACAAGGGGAGGAGAAGGTTAGAGATGCAAAGCCCACAGACAGGTAGGAGGGGGTTACACAAGGAGAGAAATGGGGAAGGGAGGGGAGGGGAGGGGGAGAAGGGGGAAGAAGAGGGCCAAAGATGACAAAGAGAGTTCAGAGGCTGCACAGATGACCGGAGAGAGACAGACAGAGTGGTGGAAATAGTTTGGGGGAAACCCACTGCAGACGCAACGTCAATCCTAATTACTAATTCATTAACCTGCCCGGCTCCCTTCCCCCTCTGTAGCCACAGACACACACACACACACACACACACAAACATACACCAACATGCACTCACTGCTCCCTGTTCTGTCCCTCCTCCATGTCCCAGGAGAAGCAGAGCGATGGATGGATGGAGAAATGAAGAGGTGTGTCTGCAGCTAAGTGACATCTGCAGGGCCGTGATGGCGGCAACGTGTTGGGAACACTGGAAATCCCTGATGTGACAATGGGAGGGAGAGAGGGGGAGGAAACTGGTGAGGAGAAAAGCTAACAGCTTGCGTTTTGGTTTGTTGGGGTGGGTGGTCTCCTGTGATGGTGCACATAAGTATGTTAATGTGCACGGCTATGGTGTCAGAATATGTATATGTACGTGTGCCATCATGCACGCATTTACCTGTGTGTGTGGACTCAAATGTGCAATTCTGTGTAAAGTGTAGTGCCATGATGAGTGTGTGTGTGTGTGTGTGTGTGCATGTGTGTTAGCATATGAAAAGATAAATCAATATGCTGATGTTGGTGTGCTCAAGTAATAACATTGTGGGTATAATCAAAGCAAGGGGGAGGTGCTAGACAGACTGATGGTGTGTGTCCTCAGCATCAGACTCTGAGTGTGTGTGTGTTTGTGTGTAGGCGACAGGAGTGCACACAAACCACACACACACACACACACACACACACACACACACACACACACACACACACCAAAAAACCTCCTGCAGCATTCCTCTGCACATGCTCACACGTACAACTCAATATTAAGATAGAGATCCAAATATGCACACACAAGTAAACCCAAGTGTGCACACACAAACACACACACAAAAGAGGATGTGGTGCTGCTGACTGAGGTGGAATTAAATAGAGAAATCCTCCAAACGAGCATCGATCCACAGAGTGTACAGCGCCAGCTCCGTCTGCCACGGCAGGGCAAACAACAGGGAGCTCTGTCAGACAGCTGGGACACACACACACACACATACACACACACACACACACAGACACACACACACACACAGACACACACACACACACAGACACACACACACACACAGACACACACACACACACAGACACACACACACACACAGACACACACACACACACAGACACACACACACACACAGACACACACACACACACAGACACACAAGCACAAGGCATTGCATGCACACATATATAGCAAACACACACTGCAGAATGTGTGTGCACATGATGTGGATCTTTGATTTTGATCAGAGGACTTCACAGAGTGTACTTGCTTCAGAGTGTAAAAGCATGTGTACATCAATGATATTAAATATGTGTGTGTGTGTGTGTGTGTGTGTGTGTGTGTGTGTGTGTGTGTGTGTGTGTGTGTGTGTGTGTGTGTGTGTGTATGTGTGTGTGAGTGTGTGCACAAGCGTGCAGATTGACTTGGGAAGATGAACACAAATGGGAAGAGTTGCTTCAGAATCTTTACAAGTCGTTTATTCCATAAAACTGAATAAATCATTTAAAAATTCTGTTTTTCAGGAATGATAAGAGATGTTTATGAGTGCAATATTTAAAGAAAGTAAACAGGAGTCCCAGTAAACTTGTTTTCAACTAATACTGTGTATTATGAGCAATATTTAGCAGAGATATTTAGATGGACTGGAGAAAAATAGCTTGTATTTAAACTTAATTCTGATAAAAAAAAATAAAAATCAACATTTCATATACTGTATATAATGGTTTGGTTGTCTGGACAACAGTTTTACTGTTCTGGATCAGTTTTCACTGAAAACTATGATGAACCCACTGTGTGCTGTCCAGCGTCAAATTACCTTACGACAAAGTTAGCAAGTAGCTGGTGAACTTAGTCAAGTATTTAGTCGGTAAAGAGTCAGATATTTCCTTCAGGAGTTGATAGAGAACGAAACAGAGCTAAAAGGAGGGTGAATATATGACTTACAGTCATATATTAAGACCGGTGACCGGTAACATGACTCCAAATGTAAGATAATGGTGCTCCATATCTGTTTGCTAACAAGCTAGCGATATCAATGTTAAAGGTTAGCTAGCTGTTTCCCCCTGCTTCTAGTTTTTATGCTAAGATAAGCTAATCACCTCCTGTGTTTAACACACAGACATGAAACTGGTACCAATTTCTCATCTAATCCCAGAAAGAAAGCAAATAAGCATATTTCCTAAAATTTCCTAAATGCCCTTAGTTATTTCTTTATAACTAACAGTAAAAGGCTCACAAGTTTAAATACAAACTGTGGATTTTACAAGGTCAACGGTGCCACTCCAAAATGGACAACTGTTCAAGGTAGATTAATGTTGCCACTATTAAAAAACAAGTGTGTATTTTCTTAATTCATTACATTTGGGAAAGGGAATGCAGCAAGAGACAAACATTGTATCACTGGCGCATCATCATCAACATAACAACCTTGTTCCACAAGATTTATTTTTCTCTGGTCCCGCCTGAATATAACAGAATCAATCAAAAAAAAGAAAGAAAGAAAGTAAAAGAGAAGAAACAGCACTCCTACCTTCATGATGGACATCATTATTTAGCTGCACGGCTTTGTGCTGGACCCCAGTGATTCCCTTGACTACCTCATCAGCATTCATTACCACTGAAGAGGAGGGGGACACGACATGTCAGCATTTGTGTGTGTGTGTGTGTGTGTGTGTGTGTGTGTGTGTGTGTATGTGTGTGTGTGTGAAAATGTGTCAGTATGTGTGTGTGGCTCTCATCTGGGTCATTATATCCACAGGCATGAAAAAGCGGGTTACAATGACACACATCCCTCCACGTGACAGAGGCAAATAGAGTGGGGGGAGGGTCTTCATCTGAGCATCAGTCACATCCACCTGTGACCACTTGTCCTTAACACAGAGCTGAAAAATGGAGATAATGGAAAAGATACTGTGTGTGTGTATGTGTGTGTNTGTGTGTGTGTGTGTGTGTGTGTGTGTGTGTGTGTGTGTGTGTGTGTGTGTGTGTGTGTGTGTGTGTGTGTATCTATCTGATGATTGCCACCAGATTCCACAAAATTTCCCCAGAGAAATGAGAAAGAAAAACGTGTACTGTATATACATACAGTCCATTTATGGAGAAAAGCATTCTGTGTTTATTTGTGTTTACGTTTATGTGTGTGTGTGTGTGTGTGTGTGTGTGTGTGTGTGTGTGTGTGTGTGTGTGTGTGTGTGTGTGTGTGTGTGTGACAAGCCAGATAGACAAACAAGGAAAACACCGGCGACCTTGCCAACATGGTGACAGAATGTGCCATGTGTGTTAGAGACACTCTGTTTGTGTGTGTGTGTGCCAACTGTGACTCTACTGGGCAGCCAGGTCAGCAGACAGACTGGTCACCACAGCAACAATGCCACACTCGGCACCTCAATGCCAAGTTGTAAATATGGAAATCATAAAAATATGGAAGACTGACTGTCCCTGGAATCACAGGCAGTTGAAAAGTTACATGTTGACACCCAGAAGGAGTTGGCCTCCTCTTCCATAGGTGATCCAAACACCAGCCCCTTTTGTTTTCCTCTGATGAGCTAACGTATGCTACTTGAAGGATGATATTACAGTGAACCACCTCATAGCCCAAATGTGATTTTCTGTACTGTACTGTACTGCTGTTTTCGCAAGTTTTCTCTCAATCATTCAAATTGACCAGAGTGCTCACTAGTCTTACAGATGTCATTGGAAATCACACACAATAAGTGAATCAATGAATGAAACAAAAGCAGCTCCTGTATAAATAGTATTATGTGTAATGTGTCAAAATGAAATCCATTGGTGTTTTCCCAGCAGTTTACATTTCAGAAAGATAGTCTCAGCCAGTTACGCACAATTGTACAAACTGCATACAAACGCACAAAAATTTTAGGCAACTTTGAAAAAGTTCTGATAGATTCATTGCATACAATCTGCCCAACACTAAAACCACAGACACACAAAGTGAGCAACTAGCTGATTAATGTAGTTGAGTATTTAGCAGCTACAGTGGCAGATATTTCCCCCAGAAGTTGGTGGAGACCAAAATAGAGCTAACAGGAGACTGAATATTGGACTTACATTTGCCCAGAGGCCAGAAACACAACTTGCTGGATGTATAAATAAACACCTGTGTGCTAACACTTTCACCACAGTAACTTTATAAGGTTGGAAGATGATATGTCAGATTTATATTCACACCTTTTCATGATACGCACAAGTTACATTTACAGGAATTCTACTTAATTCAGCCATATAGTGCAATTAATGAACCAACTCTCTTGACAATACAGTTTAATTTCCAACCCAGATAAAACCTGATTACAGCAAAATGTATTTTATTAAATGTGGGGATATTAAAACAGTATCTCATATTGCTGGATGTGCCTGATAATGACAGCCTATGTGGTATAATGATGTTAAAGTCAACTGTAAACTCTTTCAAACTCATTATGCAAATTATTTAAAAATAGTCAACATTCAGTATCATGATAGCATGTTACGCCAACCACCCAGCACAGCTTGTTCTGCCGGTTAAATTACTTTGGGGACTACAGCAATAGTTCTTTGCGGTCGGTTTAACCACAGGCTTTTCTCATGTGAATCCATGCTAATGCACACCCTCTTCACAGAGCAGGCTCCATGTCAGTGGGGTCCATGCATTAAACATGGGGCGGTTGAGGGGAGAACATGTTGGAATACCAATAATTTTGCCATTGAAAATCTGCCTGAACCATGTTGCTGAATCAGGCAAACAAAGGCATGATAGGAAGTACAATGTTGAGGTTAAAAGAGAAAATTGCCATCTTCAGCCGTGCTGTTCCTGTTATTTCTTCTTTATCTTTGTATTTTACATAAAAACTTCAAATATGCATGTTAACACTGGGGCGAGATAGAGTATGCAGATTTGGTGTCAGCAGAGAACATAGACTTATTGGCAGTCTCTTCTCTCTTTCTGTTTTACGATGCATGTTTGATTTCAGAGGTCAAAGGTCTTGGAGAATGTTGTTGACTGTGTATTCTTGGTGACTCCTCCCAAAAGGGACTTATGAGCTTGTGTAACCTACTGTGGGCCACCCCCAGCCTGTGTTCTCCAACTTCCAAGAGTTATAACTGTAAATGTATTTAAGAGTATGTGACATAAGTATGGTATTAACTAAAACCAACATTCAAAGTGAAAGAGAGGGAGACTTTTTAACAGTGTGCACTGCAGAGTAAAAGATGCCGGCAACTGCAAGATGTAGGTGTCAGAAAAAAGTTAGTGATAGTGTAGTTCCTTAATTATATGCTGAATTATATGCTTATATATTGAAATATAATTTCTATGTATAAAAATTGGATTTTGATGCAAGGCCCCAAAACCTCAACAAAGAGCCACCTTAAGAAGGTTACCAGTTAAGTTTATATGAAGCCGTTCATCAAAGTACCACAAGGTAATAATTGCCACACATTGAAGATTTGGGGCTAAAGATTCTTATGGGCTCAAAAGTTGACAAAGCAAATTCACATTGCTCAAATGAAAAGATTCAACTCATCTTACGTGGCAACATAAACTCCAGTGTCATTCACCGGACCACCAAACCTTCCAGCCATCTTTCTACCTAAATTTGTTTGGGTTATCTCTTTATTGCTCCACAAACTACATGAAATATAATCATTAGATTTCACATACAAGATAATGCAATAAACGGCATTGAGGTAAATATTAGACTTTTGGACCTACAAAGTATTCATTGTTTCTATATAATAGTTTTCCTTCATTTAAACTACTCCTTTAGATACACTATACTTTCAATTTAAAGGGATGAGTGCTACAAGGCCATTTATGAGAATGGAGATCTTGAATGTCTAATTATTCAGAATTGCTTAAACCAGTTTAACACTGAGAATCAATAAATAAATTTTTTTTTTTTTGGTGTGTGTCTACAAATACCAGTATTTGGCGATGCCCAACCAGCTTTTATTACATTAAAAACACAGGGAACCCTTTATGTATTATTGACATGCTGTTTTACCTGTCTCCAGCAGAGGGTACTGTTCATGCACAATTACCATTTGAACGTGACCACATGTCTGATCCTCTCCACGTGGATTCAGGTGAAGTGATAATATGGGGAGAGCAGTCTTTGGGACTTCCCCAAGGTGTGCCCTGCAGAGGAAAAACAAAGGTAAGAACACGAGACAACAAACATGATGACAAATCATTTATTCCTATTTCCTGTTACTGAAAAATTCCCGTTAATAGCTTCGGTGAAATTTCAAAGGTGTGTCCTCAGGTTGATTAAAAGACGTTAACTTGTGCAATCTCTCATCACAACCACCATGTGCATAATTACAGTCACAAATATTCAGATAATGCACACACATCTCCCACCATATTAAGATCCCTGTTTTGTTTTGCCCTGGCAGGCCTGTCCTTGACCCCAGAAGGAAGGAGGGAAAGACAGGTTGTGTGTTTGCTTATATTTATATGCTCTTCCTTTTATCATTTCACTGAGGCTCAAATCTCCTCAGGACAATATTTTGATAAGGAAACGGGTTAATGAAAACAAAAAGACATGACCTAACTTTGACCAACTTATTATAAATCTAGGTTATTTCCAGACAAAGGCAGGGTTTAAGGCTGTGATTACACCAGGTTAGAATTAGGTTTAGTAAGGTGGACATTAATCTTAGGTTCATATTTGAGGTTAGATGTTAATATAATGCCTAAATTTTGTACATTTTAAGTTTAGAGATCATCTCAGCTGTATGTCTTCGTGTGTGTGTGTAGACCTTGAGCTTTCTGCCCTGATACCAGAGACAAATAGAGAGACAAACAAACCGGTGTCTGGTATCACTGCAACTCTGGTTTTGGTGGAAACGCAGCTGAAGACAACTGTGGTTTCGTTTTGCGTAATGCTGAGCATTATGAAAGTTCAGGGTAACTGTCACTGAACTGATGAACTGCTTATTGTTTTCACTCCAACTGAAACAAATCATAAGTCTGTTTGAACTTTTCTCCATTTTCTTTGAAAATAAAACCCTTTTTGCATTCATGCAAATTTCACCCAGTGGGATTAATAAAGTTCTTATCTTCAGACAACAAATTACTCAAGTAATTAAATAATTAATTAATTCATACTCCCTTTTACGCATTGCAAAATGTAAATGAAAATATTTTATACACATGGTTTTTAATTATACAAATGTGTTAATTAAAAATGCTAAAATTGCAAATAAAAGTATTTCCTAGAGTATTCCGTTAACTTTACAATAAAAATGATGATTAAAAGGAAACCGTATAATTTATGAAATAACTAGCTAATACATTTTCACTTTTGAATTATTCAAAGTTTTTGTATTTTTTGATACAATAAATTCTAAGCTCAATTGAATGCTTTTTTTCTGCAATAGCTTTACTTGGTCTGTTAGCCTTGCTGTTGGTTCATATTAGCTAACATTACTAACTTCAGATTATGGCTCTGCCCCGACATTACTAAGTAAATCTGCTGACCTAACTTGGAAATGCTCTATTTTACTAGTCCATAATTTCTGAATAATAAGTTTCCATAAAAAAAATTTGTAACTTGGTGCTAATTACAGGGAAATTAGCGTAGCCTATCCAAGAGTTTTTTGGTTACAGTGCACAGAAGGTCAGCTGAACATACAAAAATGTTGAATTTGTCTACAGGCAAACATACAATTCGGCAAATATGGAAAACAATGTTTTGATAAGAATTATTAATGAATTAAAAAAAAATTTAGATATAAAATGGTGTTTTCTCTTTCTGGTAACTGGAACCACATTACAAGGTTCACCATCATTAAATTACTCATAAATTACTGACCTGTAAAATACTTTTCTACTTGTGCTACTCTTGTATTATGTTTTGTCATTGACCATCATATAAACACATTTACTGCAAATATCAACTGACTATAAATAAAACAGAAGTGCAACCAATATTTACAGCAAGATTGTATTTACTGTAAACTGTGGGTCACACCCACACAGCCTTGACAGGTCATTAAAATCAGGAGACAGGTTAGTGATCTTCATTTGAACTGAATACACGTGTGTGATAGTATTAGCCATAATTACCCTGAGGTATATGCCTGACATTTGTACCATGTGACTGGACTCATCTGACCTGGCACCATGAGGCGGAGCGAACACAAAACAATGGCATGTAAGTGTGTCAACAACCTGTTGACGGAAAAGTCCAGTGAAATAAATATCCAGATTACATCCTGCACATGTGGTGTTGTGATTAATTAAGAGACCTTGAGAGGTGCTACTCAGTCCTACAAAGCCAACAGGACTTCCTTGAGGAAGAAAAAGAAAGAAGGGGGGAAACCACAGCTATACAGAGACTGTCAGTCAGATAAAATTAAAACAGTAAATGTCTGAGAATCACTCCCATTTCCCATGCTGCTATATGGAAAGGTTACACAGCCTGTCAGGGGAAATTAAATTCCTTGTGTCCTTGAATGCAGCTAAATGTCACAGGGGAGCAGATTCAAAAGATTAAGCTATGAAGTTATTTATAGAAATGGGGGAAATTTACCCATTTGGTATTTCACCAACTGCTGTAATTGTATTTCTTTATAGCTTCGTAGGAATGTAGACAGGAGAGGAGAAGAAAGGGAGAGAGGAGGGGTAAAGGAAAGGAGGAAGGAGGAGAGGAAAAATAAATGCAGTGATGTCAGTCCGTCCCACTCCCATTCAGTACAAATGCGACAAGAGCAGAGCTGAGCCTGCATACCACTGCTGCTGACGCCTGATCCCACACAAACACTCACACACAAAGGCACACACTCACATTCTCTCACGTCACACACTCATCATACCACACTCACACAAGCGCTGACTGAAACTCCAGACCAGTGCAGGGAGATGCTACCGGCTGGCAACCACTGAGTAAGTCCACTTTCTCTCCCCTTCTTTCTTCCCCTGTCTGTCTTTTGTTGCAATTGCCATTCTGCAGCCTGTCTAAGTTCATTTATCTCTCACACTCTCCTCTGTCGCTGTGAAGTGACCACTGTTTTCTCAGACTGAGAGACTTTTCAAACTTTTCTCTCAGTATGCCGTGCACAGACCTTTCCCTCCACTCGTTCCCTTTCTGTCTCTTCTCTGCATGTGAGCAGAGGCAGAGGCAAATCCCGGACTTATTTGCATGTTGGCGCAGAGCCAGAGCTGCATACTTTGTCTTTATATATGTGTGTGTATGTGTGTGTGTGTGTGTGAATTACAGAATGGTGGGATCCGTTATATGTTAATTTTGCCCTTGTGTGATGTTGATTTTCTGTGTGGTTTGTTATTGACTGTGATAAGTTTGCCGTGTTTGTCTCTTGATTTGAATATTTCTTTTGTGCTGCTGTGCCCAAGTTCAAATGTGTACAGTTAATTACAGGAGCTGTGATGTAGGACTGAGACGGTTCTTGTATAGAAAGCCTGAGCAGTTTGCCACAGAGTAGGTTGTTTACTAGCAAATCTTCTTGTCAGGTCCTGTTTACTTTCATTCCTTTCAGTCACAGACTCTCACAGGGCTTTACAGCTCCTGCATAATGAAAGAATGAATAAAAACACTTCCACTTTTATCTTTAGACAGTAGACACTCACATGGACAAGAATAATGGTCACAGAAACCTCACTGGGTAGTGAAAGAGATTTTAAGAAGTACTGCTCAGTTGATGAATGAATGGAAGCTGGTTTTAAGACTAATAACAAAACTAAGCTGTACATATATCTAAAAATTAAATGAATCGAGTCAACAGGAGGTTTAGTTTTTGGCTGGTTTTACTCTCAGAAGGAGAGTGAACTGAGAACCTGGTGGCTGTAGTTTTATCTTGTTACTGTTTCATAGATTTATGAGCTGCTGTGTTTTTAATACTAAAGCATATTTCATTGTAAGTATCCTTATAATATGTATTTAAACACTCCCTAAGATAGCTGGCTGCTAGCTCCAGCTTCATGTTAACTGGACAGACATAAGAGAGATATCATTCCACTCCTCTAACCCTCTGAAAGAAATAAACTTATTTCCCAGAAGCTCAAGCTATTCCTATTCTTCAGTTTTTCAGTTTTGTATTGTATTTAATATTTTTCACCAACACAAGCTTTAAGGTTTAATATAATTCTAGGGTTTGACTGTGGTGAACATGGCCACACCTGAAACACTAACTTACAAGCTGATATTTCTCCTCTGTGTGCTGCTTTACTGTAATACCAGACCACCCTCAGGTAGAGATTGGTGAACTGTTATCACAGACACAAACCCTATTGGCTCTCGCTCAGCAGCTCACTGTTTCAAATCTTTCCCTAATAAGTGTGTAGAGGGCGGAGGCTGCTTTTATGGAGCATGTTTACACACAGTTTAAGGTGAAGGTTGTTTTCTGGGATTTGGTCTTGATGACTTCCTGACTGAGTTTCTGTGTAAGTGGGATCGCTATCAGCCTCACGTGTGTTGATAAGGTGCTAAAAACAGTCGGAGTTGGTGTTTTATTTGTGTGTGTGACAGAGAGAGAGAGAGAGAGAGAGAGAAAGAGAAAGCTACTGTCAAGCCAAGTACAGCGTTCTTTTGCTCTGTCTGTGTCTGTTGCACCCAGATAGCATGCAGTCATTAACACCCCACCCTGTGTGTGTGTGTGTGTGTGTGTGTGTGTGTGTGTGTGTGTGTGTGTGTGTGTGCTGACATTCTGAACCTGCCCCTGTTTGCCTTTCAGTGTTTGAAAGCACAGCAGCATTCTCGCTGCCTACTGTATGCAGAGTAAACACTGCATGCATACACACACACATTACAGTTGGCATTTTGGCTTATTTGCTTAGGGTCTATTGTGTTCTTCCAGCCAGAACAGGATTGAATGGAGGAGAACAAAACAATACAGTAGATATAATCTCTCTCTCTCTCTCTCTCTCTCTCTCTCTCTCTCTCTCCCTCTCTCTCTCTCAAAACCACAGCAGCAACTTTCAGAGCCCAGTTGATCTGGAAACACTGCACCTTCACCTCCAGAGAGCCCGACACACTCCTGCTGCACAGAGGGAGTGCACTTGACAAAGGACACTTCAGTGACCTCCAGCAGTTAGACTGTACCTGATCCCACATCGTTCACAGAACAGGGAACCTGACTCTGAGTAGAGCAAGAAAAAAAGGGAGCGATCATACCCCACCGCTGAAACACGACCCACAGGACAGAGAGACAGAGGGGCTAACAGACGTCTCCGGCCACTGGGGAACAGAGGCAGGATGCTGGCTAAAATCCTTGAAGACATGTGGGTGGAACCGGAGGTGCTGGAGGCCCTCAGTGAGGAACAGAAGAGGATCCTGTTCCTGAAGATGAGAGAGGAGCAGGTACGCCGCTGGAGAGAGCGAGAGGAGAGGGAGCAGAGGGAAGGAGGAGTCAACAACAACACCAGGCCAAAGAAAGGTAGAGTGGTGTTTTTGAACTGGTTATACTGGCAAGACGCACTGCTACGTAGAATAAATATTTCTATATTCAGGATTTCCAGTGAAGCAAAAAGGAAACCACTGACTGACATAGGAACATGATTTGACAACACAAGATTTCTGGGAAGCTACTAGCTTCTCTAATTTCTGTACTGTACAACACCAGGGTGTCAAGACTAATTTGGCAATTCTGCACTGACAAAACTACAGACTGCAGTGTGTTTACAACGATCTGTGCACTGAAATAAGCATTTTTTTTAAATGTTAAACTAAGCTTTAATATCAGTTTGACTTTAAATATATTTAGACCTGTTGAAACACAGAGATCATCAGTCCTCAGTACTGTGTCTCCACATTTTTTGCTTTGAGTTTATATTCCACAGTTACACACAAATTAGCTACATGTGATGGGTTTTGAATCTTGGTTCTAAAGAATTAGTGTGGAGGCCTTAAAACAGCGTTATGGGTGATAATATAGTTGAGCAGTAAAATGAATGAATATAATCAAAGAATTTATTACATTTTAATCAAAGTTTTGAAGACGTTTTGGTGGCTAGTAACATTTTGTCAGGTATGGGTGGCACTGGAGGGATTTTAAAGGTCCCATATTGTATAAAGGTAGATTTCCATGTCTTTTTAGATCATAAATCAGGTCTAGGTTCTATATTAATACTGTGAAAGTATCAAAGCCTCAGTCGACAGAGAAAAGCACACAGCCTGTATTCAGAAACTGAGCCTTAAAACCAGCCGTCAGGACTTCTGGAACTTTGTGATGTTACAACAAAGCAGTCACCGCTCTCAGCCACGCCGCAAGCCCCGCCCACCTGGACCCACCATCCAAACCTGCAGGATTTGGTTTCTCTGAGTGTTTACCTGAAATCTCTTATATCTTTAATGGATCACTCAGAAACAGTCAGCCAATCAGAAGAAAGGCTCAGAGCCTCTGCTCTTCTGATTGGCTCACTGACCTGTTGTTACTAGAGCTCCAGAGAGAAGCCTGAGAGAGGAGATGTAAAACTACATTGAGATTGTTTTCGGTTAATTTAAGGCTTCAGTATTTGTTAAAATCCTGGCTACAGCTCTGTTTAGTCCTCATACAATTACCACACACTTTTAAAAAAAATCTATATGGAGACTAATTACAGTTTTTTTGTAACTATAATTAATCACTGTTACTACTACTGTATTTCTTTAACTTAATCAGTATGTCGTTGGCAGGCCCGTCTATAACTAATTAATGTTGATCAGAAAGCTTAGAATCTCTGAGTGCACATGAGTACAGAGACACAGTAGCTGTGTAGTAACACCCTCTCAGGTTACCAGTCTCATTAATGTGTTTCGATTACACCCAAACAAATATGGTCCAGAGGCTCTTCACTGCTCTGTCAGTGGCCCATGTCTCCCTCTGCTCCACCTTTCTGTCTTACTCATTTCATCCACCCGTCCTCCATTTACAGTGTTTATCTGACTTACTGAGACCCTATCAACTCCACCGGTCCCCCTGCACAATGAGAGAGTGTGTGTCCAATACTGTGTGTGTGTGTGTGTGTGTGTCTGTATCTGTGTCTGTGTGTGTGTATGTGTGCGTGCGTGTGTGTGTGTGAGACAAACAGCTTCTATCACTGCTAGTTGAATCATTCTACAGGCGTTGCCACGCTTTAAACCACATATTAAATTACCATCTTTGTTTACCCAATCTCTGCTATGTCACCTGAGAGGTGACTGAGTGTGTGTTGCCTGTGTGTTTGTGTTACACAACATACAGTCCAGTTAGGCGTCTTTCATTCTTTGTTCACTGTGCTGTTGTTGGGAACGTCAGACATGTGCAGACAGGCCTATAAATCACACTAACACACACTTGAACCAGTCCTGGTACTACAGATTTCCAGTATGTGGTTAATTTGTAGGTGTGGTAGTGATAAAGAAAGACGCCGCAGTCTAGAAACCGCCTGTGTGTCTTGTTATCACAGGTATAACTCAGTGAGGTGACTGTGGAAACATAAAGGTGTGTTGCACAGACAGACGATGACTTATGTCAGAAATGGTCTTTGGTCAGATGACGGACATCAGATTGAGACGTCCACACAATGTTCTCTTATGTGCTGTGTGACACTTCGCAAACACAAGTCATTCTCCAGAATATGAACAGGACAGAGCTGCTTTGTGTGAAATCTGTGAGGAGCTGATTGTTACAGTATCTGTTCATTCAGCCTTCAAATGGTGAATCTACTCTGAATCACACCGCTGCATGGCTGTATAAGACACTTGAATATTAAAATTGTAAAGCCACGCCCCTTTCATTGATGTCATGGCAGGTGTTTCACGTTTATCAGGTACTGCACTGTCATGGAAAACAACACAGCCTTTGTCACTCACTGGGGAGCAGGGTCTATTTTTGCCCTTTGTGTCATGATGAGATAAAAACTCTGTTTTTTTTCCTGGATGTAAATGTAATGGAACAAACGTATGTTTCGTTTGGAATTTATTTGTTTATATAATGACTGACGATTATATTGAAGATTAGATAACAAAAGAGATACATTGCAGAACATTATTACAGAATGTATTAATACCTGATTAATTACAAATTCAGATCAATTAAGTAAATATAAATTAGAAAGTGTCAATTCATGGTGGTATAATAGATATAAGGGAAAATAAAAGTGCTGCTCCTCAATTCAACTGATACACAGTGTATGTAAACTAAACATTGGCACAACAACATGTGGGCTGTGTCCAGTTCAGGCTTCAAAGAGAGTTTCTGTTAAGCTGACCCAGGTTAGTTTCATGTTGCCCTGCCTGGCCAGGAAGGAGGTTGTTTGTTCTTCACTGCCTTTCCCCTTCTGCAATGATTCTAAATGATTTGAAGACGCTTTATCAATATTCTGCCATGATTGATGTCTTGAATTATGCAGTGACACAATTTATATCAATGAAAACAGAGAAAAGAAAGAGAAATGACACAGAACTGGAGACAAAGAGTAGGAGAGAATGAGGGCAAATGATAAAGAGTTTAACAGTAATAGAGGACGAGGTCTGCTGCCATTGTGTGAGCTTTCCCAAGCCCTATACTTATAGGACAGCGCCACCTTCTGGATAGAAGTCAGAAGGACAATTTATTTGACAGCCTCTGCCATCAGAATCTCACTTCCAGCCTGACACTCTGGGATGAAAATATATCTCCTGTAATCTTACCCATTTTGTTTTTTCTTTTTTCCCCCTCCAGCTTCCAGTAAACATGTGAAGTGGCTGCTCGGTCGCGACGGAGACGTGAGCGTCAGTGTAATCGGAGAGGTGGACGAATTCAAGTCCTCCAAACTCCTCCAGAGCCTCATTAACAACAGGTAAACACAAACATATAAGGACATATTTCAAAATTTCACATGGTGTTAATGGCTGATTTAGGTTTGTTGGCCTTGACTTTACTATTTTACAGGTTATTATTATATATAACTGTGGTATGAAAGTAGACTCTCTTTCTTACTGTAGGAGTCAAAGCAGTCACTTTGTTGTGAGGCAGCAAATTGAAGAGCAGAATTTGTAGTTGAGGTTTTAACTATTTTATGTAAAGAAAAAATAGTAACAAGATAAAGACCGATTTGAAAAAAAACGTTTTTAAGTGTATTAAACATTAGACAATGGCAGTAAAGTTCCTCACGTCCACTGTTTCTTTTTATTCTTTTATAAATAAAATAGGTCATTCATGTGGTTTAATTTGTAAGATCATTTATTCTAAAATAAATTTGGTCCTGAACACTCCACGCTACCCGAACCAAACTAAATCAAGTAGTGATAAACCTGTGTCTTTCAAACAGTGAATAATGTTAGTCTATCAGGTGTTTATTGCTTTATTTTGAACATGACTTACAAGGATTTTTTATAAGAGCCTATTTATTAAATGTTGGACTGACATCCATTCTCCATGGTCAGCTCAGTTCATCAGCAATATGTCTGAACCAACACATTTGAACATCACATAGGTTTCTGCTACCTTAATGAAGCCCTCAGTCTGTTCAACAGATTACATAACTCCGGTTGGCTTTGATAAGATAAACAGGGAACTAAAGAGTTTCAGTCAGCGCGCCGTCTCCTCGTCCCAATTTGATTATAGAAATTATTTCCCAAATGACTAACTGGAGGATTAATTCAAAGGTTGGGACGTCTGTCTTTGGGAGTAAAAATGGACGTCTTTGTCTTCCAGACTCCACAGCGATAATATGAATGGCATCCAGACAGTGGACTTGCTGCCAGGAAGAGAGGCCCAGGAGCTTGGCTTTAAAGAAAAAATCCAGCTGCCCCTCACAGATGTTAGCGTGAGTTAATGTGTTTATATGTGGGTTTGAAGTTTATAAGGTAAAATGGTCTGAGTATTAGAGTCTTACCATCAAATTACATCCCACTTACATTCAGGATTACCCAGCTTCACCAAATGACCAGTCGTCTGAGGAGGACATGGACTCCTGCAGCGCAGATGACGACCTGAAGGACCCCGCGGAGGACAGCGACAGTGAATCAGGCAGCAGCTCAGACAATCCCAGCGACTGGGCTCCTCTCTACAGGCCCCATCTTAGTCGCCATGGCAACCAGCTGCCGCTCAAAGCCGCACTGTCAGACACACAGAGAAGCGACCCACAAGACAGAGGTGAGAAAACAAGAGAGGAAAGACGAGGTGGAGAGAAACCTGACTTTTCTGTTCTTGTGTTAAAATGCATGATAATCATGTAGTGATATATATCTGAAGATAGAAATACTACCACATTGTAAATATACGCTATTACAAGTAAAAGACTGTAATAGAAACAAAACATTTTTCAAAGAAAAGATAACGTAAACTTAAGGTAGAAAAAAAAGAAAAAAAAAGGTCAAACTTTATTCATTCATTGAAGTGTATATGTAACTTTAAAAACCAGAACACTGCCTACATACACAACCTCTTAAAACAAACAACAATAAAAGGTACTAAACTGTACATACACCAACAGCAGTAAATGTATTCTCTATGCAGAATATCCTCTTTAATTGTCCATGCGTTTTGTTTGTTGAATTTCAATCTCCTAAGTAAATAATGACAGTAGCGGTCAAGTAAATGTAGCAGAGTAAATAAATCCAAAATGTAGCAAAAATGGACATGCACAAGTAAAGTAAATACAAGACTAAAGAAAAAACCACTACTGCTGCCTGCTTACAGTTATGTTCTATTAAAAACTATGGATCTCCAAAGTTTGACTTTTTATGATAAACTGAAAGATGAAATGTCTTATGTGAGTTGAGGGTTTAAAAAAACCATTGGATTATCTGGAAAATACATTGCAAGCTTGAAAAGGAGTCCGTCCACTAAAGAGATCTTCACTTTCTTCCTCTCTTTCCCTCTCAGAGATCATGTGCTGTGAGGAGAAAAAGTCAGAATACAGAGGTCGTGTAGCGCAGCTCAGGAAGGCATTCACAGATGATCCTCACAGAACAACACCTGCCTACACCAAACCTCCTCTTCCTGCCAAACCTGCTCACCTACAGAAAAGAAGCACAGCCTTGAGCCATTAGGACTCCAGGTGCATCCACCTTGATGCAAGATAACACTTGACCCCAAAACGGCAGAGCCATGTCATACTGAGTGTAAGGACGCCTGTGCAGAAGTAATGGCTCAGTTACACACTGTTGGACCAGGCTGCAGCCACATACATGTGAAGAAGAAGAAGGTCCTTACTTGAACCTGAGCAGTGAACTGAGATACACTTTGTTAGGCATCAATTGAAGGACCAACCCACAGACAGAGAAACGTCTGGGGGGTGGAGTGAGAGAAAGACTTGAAAAGCTTTTAAACCAAAGTCAACCTGAATGATAAAATGATGCAGCTTTGATGTTACTGAGTTCAAATACGCTCACATAGCTTTTGTGATTGACAGGCAGACGCAGAGCGAGAAGTCCAGACACACACACACACACACACACACACACACACACACACACACAGACTATTGGCCACAGCTGAAAAGAACACTTCTGAAATGAGTGTGAATGAAGTTTTATTACTAAAATGTCATAAGCAGGGATTATTGGGAACTGAGACATGACTTTGATAAAATCATATCATTTCTTCTATATTGTTTAAAAGGTTGTAATTGTTTTATATTTAATCCATGTACCTTGTCATTGTAGTGTTTTAACACCACTGACTTACACCAACTCACTGCAACTCTATTTTTGTGCTAATTAGCAATTGTTAGCATGCTAACACAGATGGTGAACATGGCAGAAATTATACCTGCAAAACATCAACATGTTAGCATTGTCACTGTAAGCCTGTTAGCATGTTTACATTAGCATTTAGCTCAATGCATCAAGAACAAAAACCTGCCTCACAGAGCTGCAGGCGTGATGGTAGCCCTAAAGGAACAAAAATGGTTGAATAAAGTAGGATACATTTTAATTTGACCTTGCAGATTTGTTGTTGACCTTAGAAATATAAATTTGACAAAAAAATTCTTATGTACAGACACATACATACATCACCTTAATGTTTTCCCTGATCACGGGACTGAATACTTGTTAACACAAACCATTTCCATGACAATTAGGCAAACTCCAACCATTAATGAAGGCCAGAATGTGTGGCTGAAAGCACTGGAAACCAAGCAAGTGGACTTTGTGTTGAACATTTTCGGTCAAAAGTCATATTTAATTTTTGGTTGCAAATTCTTTGAAGTCAATTTCAGTCATTTCTGAAGTCAACGGCCCACACACACTAACAGACACTTCCATTGTTAGCATCTTCAAGTCTTGCTTCTTCAGTCTGATCTTCAGCAAATGAATCACATGATCACCGGGGCTGAGGTCAGCTGACAGGGCATGGTCAGGTGACTGACTTGGCTATAGGCAAGAGAGATGAACTTTTCTGGCCCTCAAGACTTACTATAACTGATCTGCATAGTCATGAAATTGGAGGGACTGCGTATAAATCGAGCGCCAGTTACTATTCTGGTCCGCCAATTTGGATTTTAACACCCTCATACACTCCTTCAGCTCTGAGTCAGCACTTTAACCCCATGGTCATTGTTTCATTTCAGTGGTGTGTTGGAGTACAGATCTAAAACAATGAAAAATCTGTCCCTGGAAAAGATATTTATAGACTCGACTGTAGGTTTAAAGTCACATCAGATGCAACAAACTGCAGAAAACAAAGAACATGTGTTACCATGAGAGAGTGCTTCATTTTTAAGGTTTGGGGTGGTTGAGCTGTAGTTACTACCTAACTATTTGGTCACATGTTCCCTTTACTTGGTCACTAATTCCTTGCTAAAACTCTTCTCCTGCTGACACTTTGACTTTTGTATTTTACCTTCTATTTGTATTTGTATTTTATATTTACCTAATGGGTTTATATGTCCATATGTTGGTGTGAAAAAGAACAAATTATTGAAAGTGAAAGAGTGGTCTTATTTTGTTTTTGTATTTAACAAAGTTGTGTCTGTTCACAGCATGCATTCAGTAGGGCTAGGTGGGGTTGCTGACAGGGGTAAACACAGGGAAGTTGTTGATAGTGATCACTTGCACAATGATTATCTATTCAGTCGGATGCATCAGAAAACAGCCCATCAGAGATCAAACACAGAGCACAGAAAGCTGATTAGCATGTGGTTTAGACTGAGACAGAGGGCGAGACGCATGGGGAGACAGAGCAAATGGGAGTCAGGTCACGGGAAGCAACACGTCACAGTCAACTCAATAAACCTCTTCGCATTCCCTCACCACCTCCACACCCTCGGCCTCTGTGTATGCGCTGCTGTATGTGAGTGAGGAGTGTGTGCGTGTTTGTGTGTCTGTCCACCCATATATCTTGAATCATGTGACTTGACACGAGCAGTCATGCACACAGTGTGAAAAGCTCCGCTAAATATAGTAGGACAGTGTTGGGTTTCTCAGCAAAGCATTGTAGGAGTCTGTTCATCTTTGTCCCATAAGAAAGTGCATGTCATTGACTTCGAATGTTTCTATCGTCTGATGGTGTCTAGAGTCTACTGGTGCTCCTGTTTATTTCCTATCCAGCCTTGGAGGTGAAATTAGGACATGAGAAGCTCTCCATGTGTTGACTAAGAGCCTGTATGATAGTAAACTTCAAAGATTTTACCAAGGAGGATTAGATATGTGTGTGACCGTTTCCTTTGGAACAATAAACCATACCTTATCTGATTTTATGAATGAAGTCGTTGTGAAGAGATATACTGAGTCAGGAGATCAGGCAGTCAGTTAACGGCTTGTGCTTGCTGTATAATAACACTTCAGTAGTGGCTTCATTAGATTTGGCACTAAAGGGCAATGGTTTTCTAATTTGTAACCTCAATGTTTGTTAATTAATGTGTAAAACCTCAGGTTATAACTAAGCAGTTTAGCAAGGAAATTTGATTCAAGTCAGGATTTCCGTATTTGGCTACAAAATGTGGATCATGTGCAACCTCTGAACATTAAAAACAATAACTTTTAATAGTATTCACTGTCAAATGAATAAAACATTTATAATAAACCCCTGCA
Source organism: Seriola dumerili (assembly GCF_002260705.1). Lineage (NCBI taxonomy): Eukaryota > Metazoa > Chordata > Actinopteri > Carangiformes > Carangidae > Seriola > Seriola dumerili. Next base: position 5,314,162 of record NW_019174416.1, on the reverse strand, counting down.
TACCTCTAAACATAACAGGGTTACAAACTACAAAGTTAATTTTGTATTTAAAATATGTTGTTTTCCCCCAGTCCAGTCTGACAAAAAGGTGAGAGTGAAATACATTATGTTTTATGTTTAATATGTACAAAAAAAGAGTCACACTGTTCAGACATAACCTGGGTTTTTTAAAGCAAAAACATGACCAACCTCACCCTGACCCCAACCAACATAACTCAACATAACTCAAAGGGATTTATGTGTGTGAGGGAGATGTAAGTGTAAAAAAGGCTGAGATAAGCTATTTGACTTGGACTTTTTGGTCCCAGCTCCAAAAAAATACTACATTTTCCTGCCTGGTAAACACCCACATATTTAAAAAAAAAACTCTGCTCCCTCTATAAAAAATGTATAGTCTTGATGACATTATCAGTGTTGACAAAACTACTCCGGAGACTCGGAGGTCATACAGCTGTTTTCAGAGGCTGAAAACTCATGACCAGTAAACTGACTTTTATGATTACACCCAGAAAACTAAACATAACTTTTAACAAATGACATAGCATTAATTTTGCAAAGCTGTACTTTATGTTTCATGCCAATTAGCTAATATTAGCATGTTAATGCAGAAAACTAAGATGGTGATCATGGTAAACATTATTCCTGTTTAGCATCACCATGCTAGCTTTGTCATTGCAAAGATGTTAGCATGCTCACATTAGCATTTAGCTCTAAGCACTGCTATACCTACACAGCCTCTCAGAGCCAGTAGCATGGCTGTAGTCCCTTAATAATATCCCAGTCTGAGCAGTTAGGATCAGTAGCTGTACTGGGATCTGAGTAGAGGATTAGCTCAGTGTCAGTAAACTCTCCTATAGGATATTTAAAATGATATTTATATTATTGTGTGAAAATGCTATCCCTATGCTTTTCTAAGTAGCCTTCATTGTGAATCTGGATACAACCATTACAGCTGTTTTTTTTATGTTTTTGAGATTGTTAGGCAAATGAATATTGTATGATATTTCTCAATTGGCTAGTCATTGCTGCAATTCCATATCATTGATCATAATTTACTCATAATTTATTTGAATATTTAAAGTCATGAAAATCTAAGTTCAAGACCTCATGTTACTGACATTAGAGCTCAATCATGATGTGCCGCTCTGATATAAAGGTGGGAATCATGCAAAGTGAGCAGTGCAAGTGGCCTCCAACTCAATACTGGATGGCAACAAGCAATTCCACATCATGAGGTGCTCTGAAAAGAAGCCATGATGAAATATCACTGCAGGCAGACAGACTTTATCAGTGTGCTTTGCCTAACTTCCTGGAACCACTGTGCCTTTTTTGAGATCAGCAGCAAGCTAAAGATTAACAGAGTTTTGTGTACACATTACCTCCAAAAACACCATGTGAACCCACCTGAGGATCAAAATGTGTGAATGTCTTCAGGACCCATTTTATGACTATGCTGCATGTGGTTAGGCTGATAGCAATTCATGACTCATTTTTAATTAGACAGACAGTCTTAGTTACATGTGTCATCTTAATGCTATTTAATGGTTTTTGTGCTTGTTGTTCATTGGTAGCGTGAGACCGAACCAGAAGTGGATGAAGCTGTTTTTAGAAGTCCTTTAACAGCTTTAAGGGTCAAAGGTCAAGAGTCCCCCTCGACCCCAATGTCACCAAAATATAACCTGAGGGCAGATGAGCCTGAGCTTTTCAAGGATGTAAGAAACTATTGTGTTTCTGTTTGGGACTAGCATGTTTTCCATGTCTATAAAAGTGAACACAAATGGATAACAGAGACGTAATGAGGAGTGATCTCAGAAAGATGCTGTTTCTGCAAAGCTGTTAGAGATTTTCTAACACTGGGGATACCGCCAATGGAAGGAGAAAAAATTCACAATGAGACACAGTGTCTCCAAGCAGACGCAGTGGCCAAAATTTCAAAGGTCTGGCTCGTGAGTGAGGGTCCGCCCAGCTCCAGTGCAGGTTGCCTTGGGCTGGCAGGTTGTTCCACTGCAGTGTGTGTGAAAGGAGTTTTTCTCCAGAGTGGGCAGGGCCGCTGGTGCTGTAACATATGTAAGCTCCACAGGGGTCTGTGACGGCGCACACCGGCTATCTGGACAATGCATCCGTCATTAACCCCGGTCTCCCTGCGTCTCTGTCTTGCTGCATTTCAGTCAACCTCCGTCACTCCGCTCGCTGGATCTCGCACTCATCTCTCCTTCCCTCTTTGTTTGGCCCACATTATCTTCATCCCCTGCTGTCCATCTCCCCGTCCTCCTCCCTGCATATCTCTCTCTTTCTCTTTTCTCTCCCCCTGTGGCCTGCTTTTCATCTCTCCCAGTTTCACCCACTCTCTCTTACCCCCATTACACCCCCCCCTTCCTCCCTTTTCCCTCTCTGCCCTTCACCCCCCCCACCCCGGATTCGCTTTCCACCCCCTCCTACTCCTCCTCCTCCTCCTCCCCCACTCCCCCAACTCTCTCTCTCAACCCTCCCCCCTCCTCCTCTTCTCTGTCCTCCGTTCAATCCCTCCCTCCCTCCTCCTCCCTTTCTCTCCTGCCATCTTGCAGGCCAGTGGAGCCAGACTGCAGGCGTTCAGGGAGTCACTGGACCTGCTGGGCAGCGGGTGACACAGATTTCCGGTGTGTGTGTGTGTGTGCGTGTGTATGTGTGTGTGCATGCGTGACGAGAACAGGGAGGGGGGATTAAGCTCCAAATCACTAGAAAGGCACAGAAGAGAAAGAGGGGCGGTGAAAAAAAAAGCTGCAGATCCAAGAATTTGAAATTCCCCCTTTGTCTGGGAGATGAAGAAACACTAGACTGTGGACTTCAACTAAAAGACTGTGTGTTTCTCATTCAGTGGGAGCGTTGTAATAGCATGATGTTGGAGCTCACTGCTTTTCTCCATGAGTTGGCAGTGTCCTGTGTTGGCTGGCGTGCTGCGCTTTCTCTCTGCCTCTCTCCCTGCCTGACAAACACGCACACACACACACACGCACACATACACAACCTCTCCACCCACCCCCCCACCCCCACAGATGCGCCACACACACACACACACACACACACACACACACACACACACACACACGCACACACAGACACACAGTCCCTCTGCGATCCCCCTGACTGAAGGCGCACAGGAAGTGCAGCCGTGGCCCAATTATAGCGTGACACCTCGGGCCGGCCGTTGCCATGGTTACGTCTTCCCTGCGGTCCCCTGGAGTGTGGCGCCGAGGAAGAAGGTCTTATCACATCAGCCATCGTTACGGCAACAAGCAAAAACCCACCCTATAGCCTCAGTCCAGCTGGCTGTGTATTTGGCTTATAATGTGTTGTGTGTGTGTGTGTGTGTGTGTGTGTCTGCATATGATCTATACTTGTGAATAAAAAGGGAAATTGCGTCAGTGTGTGAATAGAGGAGAGTGTTTGTGATTATGTGTGCAGGTCAGGTTAGGTGTGTTCGAGTGCATGCACTGGACTTGCCAAGGCAGCGTGTAGGTGTGTTTGTGTGTGTGTCTGTGGGGTTGCGATAAGGCTCTCAGCCACACCATTAGGTGACTCATAATCCACACAACCTCACACACACACACACAAACACACGTGTGCGCGTACAAGCAGGAACATGGCTGCAAACAGACACATACACCCAATTAAATATGAACACACACACACACACACACACACACACACACACACACAGATATAGTATAAACCCAGCCTGTAGACAAGTACACATGGCCAATTTCTTTTATTTCAAAAGGGCAAACAGAGCTATACAGTACAAGTTGCACATGAAATAATTTAGCCTAAGCTGAACTCATTCATTTCTTACTGATGCAGTGACGTCAGAACAACAGAATCAAAACTCCCCATTAGAAACAAAACATTTGGCTCCTTTTTTTTTTAAATGTTGAAACACAACACATCCAAACTGGAAAGGGATGTAAAAAAGACATAATGTTTTCCAGATATTTACAGGCTATTTACAGCATTTTTGTCATCATCTAAATATTGACACACATTGGTATCCTTCTTTCTCTCCTCTCCATTTCACTGATTGTCAAAAGGAAGGATGGGAACGAGCGTGGACATTCTTAAACAGAGCTGCAGCTTCTCACTAAACACAAGATCTGAAGATCTTTGAACCACAGTCCGAGCGTGTTAACATTGTGTCCCGTGTGTTTTTATTAAACTGCAGCTCAACAATCATCCAACCAGGATCCTCTGACAAATGCTGCCACCACAAGCATTACTATCCGTCCAAGGCTCCGTTGCTTCGCTCCTGTGCCAGACCCAAAGTAAAGTCGGACCCCCTTAGATCAAACCCAGACACTCTGCTCTCAAACCCCGGGCCTCCTGGCTTCCTCTTCAGCTCCTCGCACTTCCTGTATTTACAGATCTGGTGTCCCCTCTTGCGATTGCGGCAGCTGCTGCACTGTTCGCAGTTCGTCTGACGCCGACAAGGTACACACTCCCCGCACCTCTTCCTCTTCCTCCTGCCTCCGTTGCCCGCGCCCAGAGAGCCAGGAGAGTAGCCCTCGGCCACCAGCCCCTCGATGCCCTCAGCTCCCATGGCTGCACTTCTCCAGTGGCCTCCCCCCATCTGGAAACCTGCCAGGGGGAACAGAGCGGGGCTGAAGGGGAACCAGGCACCCAGGAAGGGTTGGAAGTCAGTGCCACATCCAGAGGAGTCCTCTTCCTCCTCCTCAGGTCCAGACGCACCTCCTTCTCCGTCCCCCTTCCCCCCCTTTGCCTCTGCAGCCTCCCTTTTAGCTGGCTGGCTACTCTGTGCACCCAGGCTGGCCTGCTCTGTGGTGGCGGGTGTCAGAGCCAGAAGCCCAGCGCGCATCAGCAGCTCTGCAGCATGGGCCAGGTGGAGCCCGCTGGGCGACTCCCACATGTCGGGCCAGGAGGGGGCCCGGCGGGGCTTAGTGTGTGCAGGCTGGGCGGCCCGCTGCTGGGCTGGGGAGGGCTGGATCAGGCCTTTGACGTCCACAGCCGGGGAAGGGGTGGAGATGTAATGGGAGAGGCTGTAGGGGTGGCTGGAGCGCTTAAGGCTGGGTCTGAGTGGCTCATTGGGGATTTTAGCGCTGCTGTGGGCCTGGTCTGGGGAGGAAGGGCCAGCGATGTCTACGGCGGTGGACATAGCAGTGGCTGTGTGTGGGGGTGTCTGTCCTTGTGTGAGTGTGTGTGGGAGGAGAGGTGAGGGAGAAGGGGATTGACGCCGATGCGGGGTTGACAACCGTCCTGCTGTTACTTCAGCCAAAATGGCAAGCCTTGGCCTGTGTCCCTATTCCCATTCTCTGCAGCAGCCTCAGAGTCCTGGAGAGCTAGAAATGAATAGGGGATGAAGAGAGGAAGGTTAAGAATAGAAATGTTGGAGAGACGAATACTGAAAGAGAGTAAACAGAGGAGATAAGACTGGAGGATATTTCTCAGCCACAGACACTACACACAGTGTCAGAGTATCAGAGTATAGAGATTCTGTGTTTTAAACAAATATAACATAAATGTATAGAGATTTAGAAATCAAAGTGCTTGAAAAGAGGTGGACAGAGCCATCTATCAGACACAGTGCATGCCTTGCCAGTGATTTCCGCATACAGGAGGCAGTATCCCTTTAAGAATTTCACGGTATATCAATGCAATCAATAACAGAGCGACAACAATATGCAAAGATATGCGCATATGCGCAGGTCAAATGTGGAGCGCGCTTTTCAAATACATTTTGACGACTGCTGTTATGTGTGCCAGCCAAAGCTTAAGCTCAACAGAGAAAGACTAAACAGGGGACCGCAAAAAACAGGCTGTCTTTTGTCTGGTATCGACGACGAGGAGCGAGGTGCGCAACGATGCGGTTGCTGTGGATAAAAAAAGACCAGGCTATATTCCGTGACTACATTTGTAGAAAAACTATTCCACTGATTAAACTCGGGACATATATGATATTACAGGACAACTGTGTAAACCCTAAGATGGGTCGATCGTGGAGCCCGATCGATCATTTCACCGTAATTAACGTTACCTAAGAAGACGGTGCTCGACCGACGCCACGGCGAGCTGACCACAGTCCGAGTGGTCGCTGCGACACGGCGCTGCGCGCAGGAAAAGGCGACAAAACAAAAACAGCGAAAATCTACCGGAAGTGTTGGCAAAACGTCTACACTTACCTTCTAAATACGGTCCAAACTCTCCTGTCAAAGATATGATGAAGTCATGAACTAATGGCGTGGTGATTGTAGTGTATATGGACGGTGGAGCTGCCGATTCCTCCTCCACCTCTCCGTCCCGGAGGGTCTGCAAACACTCTGCACGGAATTTGGGGGCGTCGCTCAAAATGCGAAGTGGACTCTGCAGCCGAGACCGTGGTCAGAGCGACCCCATAATATGCACAGGAAGAGCTCGACACACACCGACAGCTGTCACTATGAATACTGTATTATAACCAATTAAACCCAACATTAAATATCCCTCTGCTCGACTCGTCCCATACACTCAGTGTGTCGTTGAACATGGGCGTTAGATGGAAATAATGACCATGAAACACCAAGTCCCCCCCCTTTATGATACATGTCAGACATATCATACGTATTTATCAACAAAACTAATAACTATTTCTTTAAAAAAAAATTATTGAGATAAAAATATCAAAATTTCAACTGGTCCATTGATTACCCCCCTGTTGACGAATACACGAATTATTACATGCTAATATATGCTATAGTGTTTTTTGTTAGTTTAATGAGGAAATCATCATTCATTATAAATTACAGAAATCTAATGTTACAGCAATGCATAGTACGCCTCCTATCAATACATTGGGATTGAGACCTATGTCAGGTATCCCTATTCTTTCATATATAAACTTGTGATAACAAAGTGGGCTCTAGACTGTGGTAAAGCAGATGTAGAATTAAACATCTGTAATTTTTAATTAACAACAATATTAAAAGAGAAGATGTGAATGTTTACAATACAACCGTGTATGATGTGAATTTATCAGATTTAAGCAGAGGGCTCTGGACAGCTTATATCGACGTTTAGCATTACAGAAAAAAGATTACAACAGGAAAATAAACACAAACATAACTCTTGGGGATAAGGTGTCTGAAGGAAAATTTTAATTATTTATATTCTGAATGATCAGTTTTATCTCCACTGTGTCCTCTCCATTACTTGTGGATCCTATCATTCACAGGTAATGGAGGCTAAACTCAGTAGGTGGGTTTCAGTGTCACATTACGAAGTTGCCCACGCTTAAGAATAAAAGAGAGAAAAAATAATAAATAACTATAGAATGAAAAAAAAAAACATTTTCACCATTTGGCAAAACACAGTGGCTGAGTCAGTTAGCAGTCAGAGCATGTTAGCCTGTTTATCATGTGCTGCCTCCACGCTGAGGCTCCTCTGGTTTTAAAGCACGTACAACGTAAATATTGTCCACGCAGCAGAGACATTGTCCCTGTGTGTGAACACACTGTTGAGCTGTCTGTTAAAGGTGACTCCTCACACGGGGATGGTCGAGTCCACTCCACCTCTTATGAGAGTCCTCCGTTGCATCTGGCACGCAGCCAGATACCTCGTGCGTGTCTGACTATGTGTGTGTGCGTGCGTGCGCGTGTCACTATGGGAGCAGGGGCCCACCGTACTCGCGTACACCGTCTGGCCTGGACTATCCGTGCAAACACAGCGTCTTCTAGTGGTCACCACAAATACTGCCGCATCTTAAAATGGCCACTGGTGTTGGTGGACACTGCAGCACGCAGCCCCCCTCACCCCCAGCCCAGGCCTAACACACACACACACACACACACACACACACACACACACACACACTGATCCCACTGCAGGCACCACACGGCCCTGTTTACTTATTATCCCTGTCCACTGTTAATCCATAAACACACTGCTCTGCCTCTCTGCTAAAAGGTGAAGCGGTTAAATGAAGTGCATTTGATCCTGTGGTTAAAAACAAACAAACGTAGAGTTTGGCCCCTGTGGTCAGTAGCAAGAAACACTCCCTAAAATAAATAAGGGAAGCTTAGAAATCAGATCACTCAACAAGTTTTATTCACAGTATACAGAACAATGATTCATCAAGTCAGACACACCGCAGCCAGTAGAAAATAAATCTGATGACAAGGCAAAATATATCCTTTATAAGCAGAGTTTTCACCCTTGAACACTTTACAGATTAAATACAACAGTTTCCCCAGAAAGCAGACGGTAAGTGATTACAAACAGCAGATAGTGTTTCAACAGCTCTCAAGATTGGAGATTATTATTTAATTTAAGACAAACTAAACTTCTGTTTCCTCTGATTAAGCAGCTCTTTGTGCAAAAATCAAAGCATGTAACATTCATGTGGGTTGTGTGTGTTCAGACTCTGGTCTGTAGATTTGAATATAAGGCCTGCACTGAATTCCAATGAAATACTGACTGAGGCAAAGAGCTGCCAGTTCATTACATGATTCAACCACCTGCTCCACACCTGGCGGAGTCAAGAAGGAAGGGGACACAGGTGACACCAGACATGACGACACAATGCCCACACAGTGAAATATTTCAGGTGTGATGAGAATATTGATCAAATCCTTCAGGTAAAATACGTCAAAATTCAACTGCACAGGAACAATACCTCCATGTCTTACTGTGCTGGTTGTCAAAGTGCTTTCCTTATCTCTCCTCAAATGACTTTTGATTTCAAAGTCATGTTGTCTAATGCAGTGTGGAAGGTCAAGAATCAAAATTTTGAATATTTTCAGCACTTTCTGGGTCTCTATTCTGGGCTACAAAGAATATCCACTGTTTGATTGTAGCAGTGTTGTACCATAACCATTAGTGCGATACTGTTAATGATGATGGTAAACAATTGTATAACCTGGGGGCGGCTGCATGAGAAGTCAAGAGAGGGTGGAGATCTGTGATTGGTTGGCTTAAGCATCCTTCTTCTTGATGATGAGCGGTCCAACGTTGTCCCCGGTCTCCTCGTTGTGTTTGGTGTGGGCTCCGTCACAGTAAGGGAACTGCAGGGAGAGCACACAACGTTAGAGGAAAACAAAACTCACTCTTATCAACTTTAAGTCCTTAGGACTGGGACTGTCACTTTCTATTCGAAACTCAAACAGTCATTTGAATGTGGAAAAACTTAGTATTTGAACTGGAATGAACTGTTCTTATTGAGAATTTATAGCACAAAAGTGTAAGTATTTTGCCTTGTGATCCAGCAGAGGGCACTCTAAAACGTCACCAGCAGCTTGACCTATGGCGTGCCCTGCTGACCTGCCAGTAAACTAAGCAGCTGGTATTGATATGTTGTTTGCTACGATAATGTAGGACACTAGCGAACGAACGCGTCCTGAGCAGAAAATCATGGCACCAAAGCATCTGAGAAGCAGTGTATAAGAAGTAGTATTTTGAGTTCTACACCGTGGCAGAAATCTACTATTCAAATTTAGCACTGGTGACTGAGAATCAATTTTATCTCTATGATCATAATAAAATAAAATAAAAAATCTGCTCCACTCAGCACCCCAATCCCTAATGGTTATAAATTATCAAAGCATTCAAATTATCATAGTTAAACAACTTAAGAATTGTAGTACTGTTGGAATACATTTCAGTATGAGGTCTGTCAAACACCTAGCTGTGATATCACTGACTGGGATGTGCCCACCAGTATGACATGTCAAAGTCTGACCCCACAAACAGCACAAGGACTTTTAATCGAGGAAAGTTAGGGGAATTTTGGACCCTTATAAATCGCTTAGCTGGCTTAGAAAGTCCAAAACTCTTCCTCAAACACCAAGCTAAGATATCAGTGGCTCTGAACAAACTGACAAGGCCTGACCTTCTTGGACTTCCAGCAGCGGCAGTACACAGCCTTGGTACCGATGTCCTCCATGTCAAAGCTGTGGACCACTTTGGGGCTGTCTTTGCTGATGGACGTGTTCACCAGGCCCTTTTTACAGCTCCACCTGCTCAGGTAATGGCTGACTAGGAAGCCTCCGACAGCTGCAACCACTGCGACCGGCACCGCAACGACCAAATGCTCTGTAGAAAACACAGTCATGGTGAGCATACAGATACAGAAAGGTGATTTTACAAAAGAGAACATCTGTCTCATCATCTCTTGTGAAAGATGTTAGAGCTAGTGGTTACTTGTGTACTCAAATATGGATGATGGTGGACCAAATGAGCTACACCTTTCAATATAAAAGGCAACAAAATCATACGGTACAACTTACTACGTCCTCCAAAATGACCCCAGTAGAGACAACACCTTTCTGATTGGATTGCAACAGATTGTACAGGTTCACCTAACAAACTGGTCAGTTTATTTATATTCTTCAAAGTAAATAAAAATAATTAATCCTTGCACAGCCATACATAGCATCAGTTTATGATATAAACAGTTTTACACTTTAGTGATGCAAAAAAATATTAATTGAATCCCGTTTTCACCTTTCACCAGCTGTGCAATAACAAAAATTTTATAAGGTATTTGATCTCTCATAGTTTTGTCTAGATGAGAGAAAGGTTTGACACCCAGGACCCAAAATAAACCTCTCTTCCTACAGCTTCACCATGATGCATCATAAGGGGGATGATGATGATGGAGGATTTCTCGTGAACAGGGGCCTGTCTGTTAGATGCACAGAAAACTAACAGCTTGAGAGGTACGTACAATGGTTTTACTTTTCTAACAGGACCTATGAAATTGCCTATTGAAATTTTAGCGAGGCTATGAGGAGGATTATCCATGTTCACTGAGCATCACATGACGTTGAGTCGTAGGACAAGAAGAACAGGGGCCCTAGTCTGGAGCAGAAAGTTCAGCGATTAGCTGCTTCACCAGAGCGGCAAGAGGCCCTCACAGATACATACTGAAGATGGTGGGATTGCCTCCAAACACGGCTTGAGCTGAGTCGCCAAAACTATCTGAGTGACTGTCTAAAGTTGGAAACATAACCTGTGGCCGATCCCAGCTTGGCTGAGTGGTCAGTTAGCTAGCTACATGGCTGTTGGCCAGCTAAGGAACGGCTATTGACAATGCAGAGAAAAGGAAACTAACTTTAGAAAATAATTTATCTATCATGTGGAGATCTGTGCATTACATTCAAAAGACGTTGCCTCCATATAACCATGCAATACAACAAATGTGGTTTCTTGGCTTGGGTAGCGTTAGGTCGCAGACGTTAAGTTTGCGCTGAGCGGCGAAACGAAAACATGCATTTAATGCTAGCATGTGATTAGCTAGCTTAAATACTTTACCTTTCGATAACCTAAATCCCGAGCTGGGTAATGTGGGCAGCGGAGGCATTGGTAGCTGCGGCATAGCCGATAAACTCGAGGTTGTCATGTTGTCCCTGGACTGTGTGTTGTTTCTGGTCAGCTCTCGAAAGCAAGGTCAACCGGGGAGTCTTATCTGAACTCTGTCCGATAGCTGCACCGTGCTCGATCTCTACGTCACTGTGCAGGAACCAATGAGAGCCTGAGGAGGGACAGGGACGTTCTACCAGACCAAGAGGCTTTCAGCCCGAGCCTCCAGCAAACTTCCGGCTTCGCTTCAGCGTTGTATAAAGACCTAACTGCGAAGACACTCTCAGGTTACATTCGCGAATTTTCTTTGTTTCACAATAACCTTTATGATACCCCCTGTCCATGTGGAATCGAGTACACTTAACTTTTTTTCCGGACCTTACAATAACACTTCAGTCTCCATCAGTGAAAGCTCTTTGCTTTACTCAGTTGGTAGCTATTGAGGCTTTGAGGGAAGACAATTGTATCAACGAAAGTACATGTCCCAATAAAGAGTGTGGAGATATGAACAACCGAAGCTCCAATTAAATGTCTTATGTTACATTTGTAAACTGCTTCGTTATCTTGTCAATTAAGATGTTAAATGACACATTAAACACTCGGGCACGACGGATTGAGCCAAAGGTTTCCACTGGAGGAGAATCATCTTGATATATTCAGGCTTTGGTGAGTTCCATTTCCTTTCAAGAGGAGTACATGTAAGTAGGAGTTAATGAGTAGTAAATGCGATAATGACCCCAAACAACCATTTTCACATTTAATTTGCTGAATCTATTTAGTAGAAAATATGGATGTGTCCCTTTAGAGTTAATTGTTAATGCATGAACACAGAATCGGCATTAGTGGATGTTTAATGCACTCGTTTTTATGTAAAAGCACCGCCAAGGGGCGACAAAACCTACCTACCACCAAAATTAAAAAGTATATATGTATACATGAGTGGATTATTAAGTGTCATGACTGAAGATAATGGTTATAGCAATAATATACTAATGCAATTAGTTAAAATATTCCGTGAATGTGTTCGTTTACACTCATTTTATGTTTTGTTTCACTCAAAGGAGGACTGGCAGCCAACAGTCAACATGTGGAACTACATCTCCCACAACATCTGAACAGTTTAAAAACCATTTAAATTTTAGTGAAGTATTACTCATTAATCAGATATTCCCAAATACCCACAATCAATTTGTTATTAACAATTTATCTATCTATCATATAACAGTGAGTCCATATGGTTATGCAGGTATTATTCATCCTGTCAAATTTCTGTAGAACTGGGTCACAAATGTGACCTGGCTTCACGTTCCTTTCTTACCTCTGTGCGTCCTTTAACTGGGCCTGAAAATGAGTCTACACAGGAGTCATGGGTTTTTATTACACAGTTTAATCAACACACAAAGCTCAACGAGCCTCTCAGGTAATTCAATATACAGAGGTTTTGTGCAAGAAGAGTGGGTTCTCCTCGCACCCAGAGCCCAAGCCAGTCCCATAGCCATTTAAGATGTTAGCTTCTAATCAACAATAGCAAAAAACAAAAAAACAAAAAACAAAAAACAAAAAAAAAGAAGAAAAGAAAAAAAAGAAAAAAAAAAAAAAGCAACCTAAAGAGTTATGGGGATGGGGAATAAAAACACAGGTTAAACTAAGAAAAACAAATTGCTTAAATACCTGGTCCAGAACCTCCACTTTGTGAATAAAGAAAACGTGGTGGTAGTGGTGGGGGTGACATGGGGTTACAGTTGTGCGTGCATGTGTGTTTATGTGTGTACAAAGGGGTCAACTTGGGTAAGGTGGTTTGGGAGGGAAGGAGGGGGTGAGGAGCAGGAGGTGTGGGGATAAATTCAAGTCCTTTCATAGAATCAAACAAAGACCAAAATAGGCCATTTTACATAGCCTGCAATGATTTTTTTTATTTATTGTATAAAATACAGAGTGCCCTTCGACTCGCGTGCGAAAACTGCTTTCTTGAATTGTCACCTCAACAGATGAGAATATAAGGACAACAAAACAAGAAAGGGTGCAGAGTGTAAAAATCCCTCCATATTATTGTCCCCCTCCCCCCTGAAGGAAAAAAATAGGGAAATAAAAAGGTCCCCTCAAAGTTTTACAGATGTTCAAAGGAATGATTTTAGTGATTAACGTCTTGGGAGGATGGGTGAGGATGCAGGCATGTAGGAAAAAGGAGGGGTTTGGGGGGTGGCACAACAGTCCAACCTGCATGGTGACAAATGTAATGGTATACAGAAGTCAGGAGATGGGGTCAGAGGTCACAAGGGAGGGAGGAGGTGAAAAAGGAGTAGGGGAGACAGGTGTTACCATTGCAAGTTGACAATATGTACACTGGAAGGTGGGGGCAGGTGAGCTGAGAGGCAGGAGGGGAAGAGGAGGAAGAGTCAAACAGAGAGAGAGAGGAAGGAGAGAGAGAGACAAAGTGGGGAGTTGGGGCAGAGGGAGTTTTACAGGTACTCTGGTGAAGGGGAGGCGTGGCTCAAAGAAAGCACTCCAATGGAAACCAACAAGATCTTGTTTTAAACTTTTCATTTGTTTGTATGGTTTTTTGTTTGTTTTCTCTTTACGTCTGAAGCTCCCCTAACCTTATGTCGTAGAGGTGGTTGGCCATGATTCTACTCCAACACTACATTGCATACTTTTGTGTCCATTCCCGAGCTATTTTGTTGTACCTGTGAACAAGCAGAGACAGACAGAAAGGGGATTGTTAGATGTTTAGCCTTGTGAAGACTTACATATCATTAGGAAAGTTGAAACACTGTCACTTACATTACTTTCTATATGTACATCATAGGTTTTGCTGCTACCCTGACAACAGCAGAGAGACCAGCTGACTGGTGGCTCTACAGGAGCACACATTTTTCAGCAGGTTATTTTTTATTTCCTGTTGCCACTGCAGCAACTGCCAGAAATCACTGCTGCTGGTCAATCAGTGACAGGAAGAACCACGCTGCTTTAGTCAGATATGGCAATACCAAAATAATAGCCAACATCCACTGTCCTGATTGTTTATTAAGCTTGTTGTTACATGCATGATACATCATATCAGGAGATACCAAATTACATATGTGAGCAACACATCTAATACTTTTTGGATTTCAGCCATATTTCTCATCATCATGTCCCAGGAGCAGAAAATCATCATGAAGCAGAGGAAACAGTGAAAATAAATTGCTGTAAAAACCATTCTGGATGCCAAACCTAACTCACTATTATGAAGTATGTAAATACAGCATCTCTATAGGAGAAGACATACCACATTTTCCGATTATTAGTTTTTCCAAGGGTACATTATATTTTCATTTTCTATAGGTATATAAAGAAAACAAATGACAAAAAATTCCTGACTGGCAAGTGTGTATTGACAGCGAGTCACTAAAGTAGACAGATAACAGATACTGTACGGAAAACACCAGCTGACTGCTATGATGTACGAGACACTTCCGTCTTTATAGTCTCTGTAATGGCACACTGCTGATTTAGGCTGATATGTGTATTTTACTATGTTTGATGCCAAAGTTTTCTGCATTTTTTTTTTGAAAAAAATCTTTCCACTTTTTAAAATGACAAACAACCTAATGAAGTGTGACTAACTGTAACAATTGTGCAGTTGCATTATATTCATAAGCCCACATGGATTAGTGACACCAAATACAACATAATCTGGTTAGACATTTGTCTGAAAGATGTAAAATTGTGTGTTTGCAATATTATTCCTTTCAGAGCAGCAGGCAGAGGAAAACTAGAATAGTGAAGGTCAGATGGACACATTACTAAATTCAGGGGATGAATGTAATAAAATGTTATAAAACTTTTAAAGGCCATTACTTTTGAACAGTGAGAAATTGGTGGAGTGATTGGTATATTAGTAAAGCAAAGTCACATAAATGAATCTGTCATTCCTGTCCTGACATGCAACAAGGCTCATTTGACTCTAGCTTTTTCATTGTTTAATTGAAAAACGTAGGTGACTGACCATCAGTCTTAATTGTGTTCTGCAGACACATGATGACACAAACTACAGCCACGTTGTTCAATTGCTTTGTCTTTCACATATTAGTTACATTTCTTATTATTTCTGCACTGTTTCCACCGTGCTGGCAGCAATCCTTACATAATCATTGTTAGGATGGAGCTTCTGCTCATCAATAGTCAGTTTCTAACATTAACAGGTTTTAGCACAGCTCCACCCAGGCCAGAGGAGACTTGACATATGATTGGCTTGGGTTGTAGATTATTTAAAAAAAAAATGAAGGCTGGTAACCCATAGCATCATGTTTAATGCTGGCAAGAGACAAAAAGCATAGAAAAAAAAAACTATACCCAAATGATGCACAAAACATGAAGCAAAACACTTACTTTTCCCTGTCCGTCTTGTAGATGCGGGCGATCTCGGGTACTAAGGGGTCATCCGGGTTTGGGTCGCACAGCAGAGAGCAGATGGACAGGAGGACTGGAATGGACAGTGCAAAGGTTAACCAGCAAGAATTCACAAATAAAATTTTCAGAATTTTTGTCATTTTCCTTCAAATGACCCTCAGAATGAAGCGAGGTAGTGTATTTGTCACGACTATAAAAATGTTAAACTCTGATAATACATGTGACAGCAATCTTAGAAAAAAACAACACTTGTGCATGAGGCACACCATTTATAAGCCGGTCTAGTACTAACCATCACTGATGAAAAGAGCTGAAGCTGACATTTACAGAGACAGTACTCGAGTGACACACAAGGACTTTTGTGAGAGGAATGGGGCAATATATTATTTGTGGGAAGCATTTTCATTAAATAGGAAACTGACATGCTTCCTCTTTGCCTTCACTCTTAACACGCTGTTTATAAAGGCAGTAGCATCTGCCATTTATCTGTAACCGTATGTGCAGTGTTACACTTCAGAGTCTGAAGGCCAGTCGGCCTACCTTTGGAGATGGTGAGAGCTGGAGACCACTGTGATCGCAGGATGTCAAGACAAATGCTTCCGTTGCTGTTGATATTTGGGTGGTAGATTCTTGTGGTAAATGCAACCTGAAAACAGAGGGAAAAAAAGACGTGGGCGGTGGGGGTGAGAAAGGGGGGCAGATGAACAGGAAACTGAATGACATAAAGCTGTGACATGTTTTATCAGACAAGAAGCACTATGGTGCCTCACTTTTCCTTTTTTAATGTACACTGCTACTTGGTATGTTTTGATTACCTTTGGCGGTTTGAAGGGGTAGTCTGTGGGGAAGTGTATGGTCAAGAAGAAAACCCCGCTCTGGTAAGGACTGTCATTCTAATGCAGGGACAAAGAAACCAATTCATTTCATTAGTGATGGAATTACATTTATGGCAAAGGAATGCATACAAAATTGAATATAAAATTAAATAATATGGCTGCTGTCAACCAAAAAAACATTGGCTGACTAAAAGTTGACCTCCTCGCTGACTAAACTGATGAAGCAAGCAGTAAGTTCACATTAGCTCTACAGATACCGCATTAGTTGAGCATTCATTGGTGAGCACCATTCAAAGTCAAAAAATGACAGAACAGTTACATGTGTTATTTCCAATGAAAAAGAAAGCTTTGTGATAACGCTGTAACTGAGTCAATACTTACAGGTCCCATTATTGTGGCTTGCCAGTGAAACACTGAAACAAAAACCAGAGAAATTGGTTATGAAACACTAAAAACACAATGTGTGGCTGAGATGTGTAAGAAGAAGTAATGTCACACGAAGTGTGCATGTTTATTTGTACAGCTGAGTAACAGGTTCTTATATAAAGTGCAATTCAGGACAAATATTCTTGGAAACAGATTTTTTTAAATTGTAAATGGTAAAGGGTCATCTAATGGCAGTAAAATCATTATACAATCAGAAGTCTTTTATATGAATAATACCAAAAGTACTGCTTAACTGCTTAAGGGGAAATTGTTATCCTGACATGAGGTGTAATAGAAATGCTTAGAGAAAACAAATTGAAATCAACATAAACCAGCAGAATTTGAACAGGGACCAGTTAAACATGTCCACATTCAAGCATCCTGTGTGAGTCTAATGACAATGTAAATGAAAAGTCAACCACAGTCATTATGGGTTATAAGAAAAACTTTCTTATACTTTGTAGACAAGTGGTTTATTTGATGTTGGATGGCAGGATGTGACATGAGCAGAGCGATGTTGCTGCTACTGATTTTTCCCATGGTGCTGTTTCAAAAGGTGCCATACACATGCACATTAAAAATAAAATAAAAATCACAAATAAATCATATAAAGATGGTGATTAAGAACTGGTTCTTATTTTATACAAGTTCTAAACCATCAGATTTCTGATACCTGTTTTAGCTCTGACACAATAATTCCTCTTATCAATGCCTGTACACTGGAACGATCTGATCCCTGGACTCACTGTACAGGATGCATGCTCACTTTGATTGTTTTCATGCAAGATGTTTTAATGGCATGACAAACTCTTCAGATATACACACACATTATACCAAACAAGTCTGGGTGCTAATAGCATTCATACTGTTAAATATTTGTTGGTAACAATGAAATACAGAAAACCTGTTTCTGACAATTTATATCAACATAACAGGAGCACATTTGTTGCGGGCAGGTAAAAATCTATTGTTCAAATGTGACCTTATATAAACAAAAAAGTCACAAGAATTTTTCCTGGAATAGTAATGCCTTAATTACATTTTTTTTCCCCAAACATAAATTTTCATTAATTTTGAAAGACTCTGGCTACAGCAAGTACTCCTTAAGAACCACTGATTTACGTTGAAATTTGACAAATGTTATCTGTGATTTTTTGCATATAATGAAATGAAAGAAGATATATTCAATACACAGATCAGACAGCATTTGTACTACTACGAATCAAAGAATTAATCAAAAATAGATTAATAAAGCAAAGAAAAAATAAGGAATTACAGGGATAAGAGTTATCTGTATTGCATCTTTTCAAAAACCATGAAGCAAAAAAATAAATAAAAATAAGAACAAGTTTTATAAATGAATGTTTTTTTTTTTTTTTTTTTTTTTAAATTTGTGTCATAATGTCAGACTGCACAGTAGACAAATACACAGTTAATTTTCTCTGTTAAAGTCAACATGAGATGCCCTGATAAGCCATGAATATGTATGTGCTTGTACCTGCATATGTCACAAACTTCAAAGATGAGATAGTTGTGTGGGTGTTGGTCCCTTGTGAGAACCAGGTGTTGCATTCATGATAAACATCAGCCCACCCCTTTACTGGAAGCTGCAGTATTCCTGTTCCTTAGTATAGTTAGTTTATGTCAACCTTTGCAGACTGCCAGTATGTAATATATCTAGCAAGTCCATAAACTTATGGTTAAATCAATGCATGTGTACATCTGACATTTGTATACATACATTTGTATTTTGCACAACCAGGATTTCTTCTGCGTGTCATGCGTTGGTATAAAAATGAGGCCAACTGAGTTTGTTAGCTACATGCTGTCTGCAGTTATCTGATGTCACTGGAACAAGCTACTACTAGCAACACAGGCCAGCAAGTTACATACTATCTGGTTTAACACTAGTCATTGTTATGAAAAACATTTTATAGAAAGTTCTCTCTATGGCTAGTTACAGTTAGTTCAACCACTCAATTCCACACTAACAAATACAGAGATGTTTTTATATGACTTCTAATACATGTAAAAACAATGACCAGTGGTCCATAATGGCAGCATTTTTTATGGAAAAAAAAACAATGCCATTGGAAATACTGTGTATGATTCACCTGGTTATTTCTCACATATAGCCCAATTTCAAAGTCTCCAAAATGTATGAGCAGTGTCACCACAGACAAGGAAGTGATCACATACCACATATTTAAAAGTAATTGACTGTAGTAATGTTGAACAGAACTCGACTGTGTTGATTGAGGGCATAGTTTTTATTCAGAAACAAAACTGACAACATTAGGTGACCTGTCTCCTGGCTCTCAGTACAGTGGACACAGTCAATACAAGGGTTCATATTTGGGGTTACTTACAGCGGTAAAAAAAAAGAAAAAAGAAAAAAGTACAGCGGAACAACAGTTCAGAACAAAATATTCACTAATGTAAATTCAAAAATTACAAATCTACTTCACAAACAAGGTATCCCATCCACAAATAAGGTTAAATAAGTTTAAGTTATGCAAATGGTTAATTTGTATTCTAACTAAAGAAGGTCACAGACAAAATGACATAAGCTTATATAAGATAAATGGAAATCACTCTGTCTGTGCATTACACTTCATTATTAAAATCCACAAATTCAACAGCACATTTATTTTTTGGCTTAAAGCTTTTTCAAGTCCTGTTATAGATAAATGTGCTGGCAGAGGGTAGAGATGTGAAGTTAGGGGGCTATATAGATTCACCTTTCAATGTAATGCAACAATCAATCACCACAACCTCTCTGACAGTCTCATCATAAGCTTCCCAAAGCTGGTATTTATCATAGGGCAATTGCTGTTTTACTGTTGCTCCACCACAACATAACCTAAACTACTGTAGTATGCTTATTACACAGAGGAAAAATACTCCCTACATTCACTGTTGCTTTATCATTATGAAACAATAATATAAACTTACACAACACATACATACCCTTCATTTCACAATATGAGAGTGGTAAATAATTTTGATCAAATGACACAAATGGTGTAAACAAGTTTCTACTGCATGTGGCTAGTGTGTTTATAGTAAGGTAGCTGCTGGAAAGATGTCAAATTAAAGGGCTGCCGTGCAGTTGTTTAGAAACTTTATTGCCCTGCATGTACAAAGGTGACTGGCACCCACCTTATCGTTTTTGGCCTAACTAATTATTTGCTGTAAGCCTATTTAAAGAAACATTTGTCTAACAATAATTTAGCAGTCATCTATCGGTCTCCACAATTTATGACAACCAGACTACTCTGAAAGCTCTATAGTACGCTTGAATATCAGGTAAAATTATTCACCAATGACATTACCTATTCATCATGCACAACAAACACACCATCAAATGACTGTATTGTTGGCTATAAGTACAAAAACATATCAGTTAAACTGGTATGTAAATATCCATTACTGAAGGTCAAGTAAACAGATGACTTGAAACAAAAACGAAGGTTTTAAGTGTCTGAATTTACTGTCCACTGTGACTCGTTTGTGGAGATGGGTGTAGGGCTTTAAAAGCTGCTTAGAAAGCAGTGAACAACAAAAATGATGGAAGCAGAGATACAGGTGGCTGAGATGTTAAAGAGAAGCTTTGAACTGCTGGTAGCATGAAACAATCTCAAAGACAGACTGCAGACTTCTCAGACTGTATACAGTCTGCACACAGCCAGCAGCTATACTGCTACAATACAGTAGATTGTGATTAAAGAACAATATTCTCCTTCTTATTCACTAAAAAAGAACATGCAGCAATTTTACATGTATCTGTATTTGAACTATGGTTTAACCACGTTCATGCTATTTTCATCTGTCAAAATGCAATGACAAATACAGAAGCTAATCTGTCAGTTTTAAATGATGCACCTGTTTAGATGGTATTAATTAAATTAAATTATTAATTAAAATAATGCTAAGAATCTACAAATATGATAAATGTATTTAAAGGAAAAGTTCATTTCTGTTAGTATTATGTGGCAATTGTTGAAATTAGCAGTTGCAAATAGTTAGAAATACTAACTTTCCGTCATTGTCTTGCTTTTAATGACAATATTTCAAATAAAATATTTGTTTCCATGGAAATATTTACAGTGTATGTAAAATTTATTTAATATCATATAGTTCAATAAACCGAAAAAAAAATCATTAAGGTCATTAATGCCTTCTTGGTTGTAGTTTTGATTCAATATCTATAGGGTTAAAAAAAAAGAAAAAAGAAAAAAAGAAATAAAATACCATCCAACTGAGACTTAACCTCATACTTGCCCTAAAAGCAAAAGTGAAACTCAAATGTCACAATAGTGTTGGGAATATATTACTTTTACAATGACCAGTATTTTCACAAGAGGCACTCCAGGTATTTCCTGGATCTGCTTAAAAGAAAAAAACACAGTACTTCCTTAATGTTTGTATTATCTGTATCAAATTCCAAATCTTATGCTTAAAAACCATGTATGTATTTGAATTGTAGGTTGTGATAAAAATTGAGAACAAATTTATACATCTTAATTAAACAAAATAACCATGAAATTTAACCTGAGAGAATAGAGCTGGAGATAATTCATACCAAGCTCAGAGTTTAAGGGATGTGCATAGTCTGCAATAAATTAGAAATGCTGTCATTTGTATATATTTTGACCAATAAATATTTATTTATGGGGTTGAGTTGTTTATTAAATAAGGGATGGGTAAACCAGGAGTATCTTTCAATTTTGAGCCCCAGTTACACACAGCTAACAGGACAGTGTTGGTTTTGATGTTAACTTACTGTCATCTCCTACTGGTCCTGCAGAACACTGGGCTGGTGGGTCCCGTGCCAAGTCATTCAACTCCTAAGACAAACAAATGACAAGTGAGTTGATCATGTCCTGCATTATGGTGCCATATTTCAAATATATCCAAACAATAACCTAAATAAAAAGAATGGTGACGCAGCTGGGATTGACAAAAAACATCACAGGAAAAAATTCCAACAAAAAGATCTTGAATAATATGATATTACTACCTACCAATAAGATGATGATTATTTAAATACTACGTACTAATGCTTAGTATGAAACCTCTATATAGCTCACTAAACCAGTGTTTGCAAACAGCTCCTGAGGCAGGTGCCACTGTAACTGCTTCAAACTCCCCCAACAACAGTAACAACTCAAAAAGAACTGCCTACTGATACCACAACACTGTAGCCAGCAACACTATGATTATTGGAGTGACCGCTATTACGTAATAGCATTTCTCCAGGTACAGCAGGTAGTACATGTGACAAACCGAGATCACGACGATATGACAAGCAGAGATTATACTATAACCAAAACAGTATGGTAAACTGGGTTTAAGCTAGTTGTGTGTAGCCCAGTGTAACGTTGAGGTGCAAATGTTAGCTTAGCGTAAATGCTATCTGCTCCGGATCGTCAACAGCTCAGGATGTCAAGTTAGAGAAACATTATGCTGGCTGGTCAGCCACACTGTGTCATGGGATAACGTTACTGGAGGAAACAACAAAACAGGACCCGTTCAACTAATTCAATCAAACAAACTGTAACTTCTAATAAAGACCTGCTGCTCGCCTGCTGTCAGCAACATGTCATCAAAGGCGAACAACGCGTGGGGCCTGTTTTTACCACAGCGGCACACCGCTAACATTATCTCTAGCGTTTCCCTTGTTATTGCTCGTTTGTCGAGTATGAACAATAATAATATCGAATACAAACAATAACACACATATTCTCTCAATACCTCTTAAAATACATATAATATATGCATTACAAATGCAGTATAATGAAAAAAACTGTGAATATATGCTATCGTTGGTTATGCCCTGCCGTGTCTCTAGTCTGTAGCAATTCTACTTAAATCCATGACATATTAGAAAATTCAAAGAATCAACTCGAAAGAAGAGACAGAAATTGCAAATGGTTTAATAAAATAAGCGCGAGTGTCCTCTTAAATCAAGCTAACGTTAGCGTTAACGCTAGCTGGATAACTTATCTGTCAAATCAAGGAGCGAGTTAAGCAAGCTTAAGTCACTGTAATAAATAATGTTGGCTACCTGGACTATTATACAAGGGAACTACTAGGAGCGAGTCGATAGCATAAAACATTTTCCAAAACATTGGGAACTACCGTTACTTTACTGTAAAGATATGGCTTTAATGTTGTTAGCTAGCTCCATCAGGAGAACATTTTAGCTTATCCGAGTTAGCCACCGGGACAGATAATGTTAGCCAGAAAGAGCTAACACACTACTAATATCATTAACTAGCGACAGTCAGAGCTGGCTAAAACATTTTATTATATCCCATATTACATATATCGACGGTAAACACTTGTGACATAACCAAGAATAGCTAACCTAACGGTTAGTTGTAAGTCAACGGTTGAGTTGGCCCATTTGTGGCAGCAGTGGTGGACACAGAAAAGCGGCGCAATGCTGCTCTCACTGTCGTCACTCGCTATTCACAGACCGTTAGCTGGCAGTTGAAACATAGCCCGAGTTATTTAGTTAATATTTTTTAATTATTCACAGTATACTAAACCCGTCAGACAAGCATCAGATAGGCAACCTTGGAACTACATCCCTAACGAAACTGCGAAATCCTGGGCCTTGTCGTTCACTTCCTTACCTTGTGAATTCTTTTCAGAGCCATTGTTGTGCTAGCGCTTCTGTCAGGGAAAACGTGCGATTAAAATGGCGATTGATATCACTGTCCGTTGGTAATACTACGACTTACTTATCATAGAACACCGTTACTGTACACTCAGTTTACCGATCGCTACAGTAATGAACCACCGAAAGAATTTCGAGGCGAAACTGAAAGATAGAAGGGTAGAACCGCGGTCCTTCCTCCTACTGCAGCGGCTACCAAATCACTGCGGCCTGTGTTCTGCCAGCAGCAACAACCACAACACTTCCGAACCCAACTCTTCACAATAAAAGCATCATCACCATTCATCTAATTTTACACAAAACTGCACAAATTTTGTTTAAAAAATCCAGCTTGTCGCTACTTTCACAGCATAAGTTAAAATACACCATCTTAAGAAATAACTGAAGGCCTTCAAAATGAGTCACACGGTACAATTCTTTGGCTCGCATGTATATTAACAACCACAGAAGATTGTATCTGGGCTACTTAAAAATGCTACTCCTTTCCTATGCTATTCCTACTCTATAAGTAACTATTGCTTTAATTATTCATTCATTCGTCATCCTCTCAATTAATTGTTTGATCTATAAAATGTGAAAAATGCCCATTACAATAATTTGTGAATGGCGGAGGCATTTTCAAATTACTGATTTTGTTCGACCAGAAGTCCAAACCCCAAACATAAAGATATAAAACAAAGCAAAGCAGCAAATCATTACATCTGAGAACTTGAGAACTTAATAATTAGAGACTGTTTGGCGTTTGCTTAAAAAATTATTTAAACTATTGAGCCATTATGTAAAGAGTTTTGTATATAATTATCTGTTGATTGGCTAATTGCCTAATTATCTCGACATATGGAAGTATTTTATTTATTTTCCTGAGACTAATAAATTATTATGAAATTATTTAGTATGTATAGCGACTTAATACAAAATTGCTTTACTGCACGTTGTAACCATTCAAAAAAAATTAACACCACCCTTTCATTGTGAAATCCTGCCGCCAAAACCGGAAGTCTTATTGTTGGAACCATATAACGCCTCTCTCACTGCGCTAATGCTAGAAAGCCCTCCGCCATGCGCACGTACAGTGCGCGCTGGCGACGTAGTTCTGCAACTGGCATCATTGTGGCTCGATGCATGCGACGGAACGGTTGTGTGTATATGGCCCGGACGGAGCCAAAATGTCTACCAAGCACGTATTTTGCATGAGGTAAACTGTTTTGGTACCTATGTTAAAATGGTTTACCACCGCGGTAGCAGTGTCATTTACATATTTACAAACAGCGGAATGATTTTGGTTACAAATGTCCCACTCCTCTGTTCTGATTTATCGATGTAATACAAATTTGAAGGGGTTGTCATGCAGATGGACTACAGTCGGGGTCTGCTCAGCGCGGAGTGATATGATTGCAACGACTGTGATCGCGAGATCGTGGGCACAAGGATGGTTTATTTGTAGGATGATTGGACGAGGTGTAGTGATTCAGTATGTAAGTGAGACTTGATAACTACTGTTTGTATGTAAATCTTACTTGTAATTTTTAAATATGTTAAATTAGTATTTTCTAATTGCTAGTAAATAGCCTATAGGTATGTTATGTTCGCGTGGCATAAATTCTGTTTTTTTCCAGTTGCAGGTGTTAAGTAGAGCCAACGGATGACCAGCATACCGCGTCAAGTAAAGGTGTAATGTGTACGGTAAAGGGTAGGCGTATCATAATAAATGGAATATGTTACTCAAACCTTTAACCCCGAACTCATTTAACCTCAGCACATCGACCTGAGGGTGAAGCTACAACACAAAGTTTGAAGGAACTACTTTTTAAAAATGACCATGATCATCCTAGGCCCTCACCGACGGCCGTGGTCTGGTCACCTGCAGTTTTTCCTGAAAAAAAAAACAATTTATTTCCCAAACATAGCACTTTTCATACATTGTACAATTACTAATTACAAATCTGAATGTTAATGCAGTAAGAAAACATGAATGATAATTTCCATTACACCAGCAGTGCACAGCTGTCAAATAAACATAATTTATATGTAAATTAATCCCGCAAATATAAATGTTCATATTAACACTGCTGCCAAAAATGAATCAGGGTAAATTCGGATATTTCCATTAGCATTTCATCACGAATTTATTTCAGAACAAATTTAAATTTAGAAAAAAGTTTTAAAAAAGACATGACATAATCTAGTACCTAAATATTCAAGCGAATGATTGAGCCACTCTTAATAAGAAGCCAAATAAACCATCTTTGAATGTCATCCACACAATTGCCATCTAGAAATTTTGAAATATTTGATAACACACTACTGCTCCTCACAAAGTAATAATGAACTAATTTAACAGCAGAAACAACTTGCATTACAATGGTCCTTTTAGACTTGCAGTAAGGCATTGTCACTGTTAGCTGCAGCCTTCATGTAGCCTATACTAATAGGCTATATATGTTTTATCTCTCTTCAACAGCACAGAGATCAGCATAATATTTAAGGATTTTTACATTAAACTGTCTCAGCAGTGGTTATCGATTAAGTAAAGAACTGATGTTAAAATTTTGGATTTTTAAAGCAGGGTCTTGTCTTGAGATCTTCACATCTTCCTTACTATCTTCCATCATTTTAATTTTGCACTCAATTCTGGTATTATGTGTTCTTACATTATTTGAAACATTTAGGTATCCTATTAGTAGTACTTGTTGTAGTACAACAGTGTGAGTAGTGGTTGGCACTTTAAAGGAACATTTCCACAGTATGTGTGTGCTATTCAAAGGACAGTCTAGCCATTTTCACATATTTGAACAATTCAACAGCTTGCCAGGAGATATTGCAGTTTATATCTTCCTGTTTTGGTCTAACTTTAATTACAATGATATTTTAAGATTTTTTACAAAGTTAAGAAGTTGTAATGACGTTATAATCCATGGAACTAAAACCCTTTGTTCCTAATTCATTAGACCTGGCATAGCAGGAAAAGCACATGTAATAACATTGAGGATGGCTCTGTTCCATGCAGGGGTATATGTGAATAACGTCATCCAAGAAGCACAATAGTAGGGCCCTGAAGCAGATACATGGAATATAGCCTAAATGAATATTATTAATTACCGTTGTGCTTTTCCTGCTGTGACATATCAAACTGAGTGCTGTAGAAACAGCTAATAGTAATTGTGGTTTGTACAATGATGAACTAAAACTTAAATTCTTTTAATTGCAAAAATGAATTGCATGACAAGAAGAATTACATGTGGAACTACATTCAGTTGAAAGTATAATAGCATGAAAAATTGTAATTTCAAAGACGTGTCTGTCTATGATAGTGAGGGATGTATGAGTGGATGAAGAAACACTCAGTGCTCTCAAAAAGGGTACTGCTGATGTTTTATAGGATGATTGATGGTTGATGATGAGGATTTAGTGTCTCTTTCTTGACTATTCCATCAAAGTGGTCGAATACTTAATAATTGGTTCAGTTTATGACAAGTTGTTTGTTTATTTAGTTATTGACCAAAATCCTGTTCGTGTCCACTCTACTCTGAGTTTAATGGCACAAGAAGAAGAATTGTATATGCTCATATTAGCATGTTAAAATCTTGGCATTCGAAGCACTAATGTGTACATTTTTATGTGTAAATGTTTCGTCTTTCAGATTATTCTGATGGAATAGGTTCATTAGCTGAGGCTCACAAACTACAGCAGAGCCTGACAAAGTAAAATTTACATTGCAGCTATGCAGATGCAGAAGGTATAATTTGTGCTTTAGACTGATGACGGTTGGTCTGACTGTGCAAAACTCAGCCTGACCGTCTGAGTCAGAGAACTAACTGGCCTGCGTTGTTAAGAGACCCTCAGAGGTAACAACATGTCCTCTTCTTTAGCGTCATCTTCTGGCCAGAGTTCACATTTTTTGTCCCAGTACTTCTCCATCCAACAATTTTGTTTTCTGGTGTACTGAGCAATAATAAATCACAGTGTGCACAGTTGACATTTGTGTCCTCTTTAAAAACGTTTTTGTTGTCTAAAACGCATATTGTGCCCATTTTGTCGCATAGATCAATATTATGTCCAATACACTCTACAGACATTTGATCAGCTGTTCAGCCTTTGGTTTATTCCAGGTTGTAAATGACAAAAGAAAGCACTATCCTATAGCCCACGTGATCTTCTGTCAAATAGCCTACTGTACAGTCACACGCACACGTGCACGCACCAACGCATAAACACACACACTCCAGTTGTTAAGGGGGAAAGCCCTGTAATCAATGCGTCCACAGGATGGCAGTAAGAGCCTGAGAGTGTGTGTGTGTGTGTGTGTGTGTCTGTCTGTTACTGCTGTTACTGTGTGTGTGTGTCTGTTTCTGTGTATATATATATATATATGTGTGTGTGTGTGTGTGTGTGTGTGTGTGTGTGAGTGTGAGATCCCGCGTGTGCGTGACTCTGCGTGGGAGTTCCTTCTTTCGCCATTCCGGGGTGTTGCCAGCTGCACGGCACCGCTTGCAGAGGCGTCCTGGAGAGGTAGAGCCTGCGCGTCTCCTCTCTCTCCAAGGCGTCTCTTCGCCCTCTAACCTCAGGAGTCTACCCCCACCTCCCCCCTACCCACCATCACCACTGCTACACCAGCACCCCCACACCTCCGCGCCCCCACCTGCCCCCCCAGCCCTCTCAAAAAACAAATTCTGGATCCAAGCATGCCACAACAGCAGCTAGGTATCCGCCTATCCTCCCCCAAAGTCACCGCAGGCGCAGCAGCAGGCTTCCCCCGTCCGAGAGAGCACGGAGACTCCACCGAGTGATGCCACTACTGCAGCAAGAAAAGCACCCAGCAACCGCGCATATTCTCGACGCCTGCCGGAGGACCCGACATCACAATCTCGGCCCTTGACAGAAGAGAGAGCCCCCCCCCACCCCCCACGGCTCCGTTCCCGTCCCGACTCCAGGATGTCCGACAGCAACGCAAGTCCCGCCGACCGGGTGATCAAATGTAGGCATGCCAAATCCTGCACGGCCAGTGAGAGCTACCTCTGTGCCAATGATTCTGCTGTAACTCATCGTTTTTTTTCTGTTTGCATCCCTGTCGTTGCACCAGTGTCTCTTATTCGCACGTTTGTTTTGAGTCCATCCCTGTGTGTTATTCTAGCACCTTATAATAAAAGAAGCCTCTTTGGCTGGCGAGTCAGCATGCATGTGCCTCTGAACCTTTTAGGGGAGGGAGGTGGTGATGGAGGGGAAGGGGGTGGGGGGTACCCAGCACGATACGCCATAATCAGGGTCTTCCCTCGTTATTCTATTAGAATTCACCCCCTCACCGTGGCATTACCCCATTTTCTAACGGGGGGATGTCTCTTCCTCTATGTATAGCCAAAGCTTTTGTGCGACACCCTGTGCTGCATGAGCTCCATTTACGCGCTCCACTCCTAGCGGTGGTTTCGTGTTACTGAATAATACCCTACAGAGACACAACCGAGAGAGTGATAGAGAGAGGGAAAAGCAGGGAGGGAGAGAGGGAGATGAGCATCTTGTTCCAATGAAACATCAAGCAGTGTGACGATGACAGCGAAAGGCAGACATAAAGGTAAATAAATGTTACGCATAACCTGCGATCTTTGGTGTTGTGGTTCTGCTGTGGATGTGGATGGTGTCACGGGATGCTGTTGGATGCGAGCAGAGAGCGGGGGAGAGAGGGAGGGTAAGATGCTATAGGGGACTTGACACTCGGAGACTCAAGGATTTTTGAGCTTTCTGTCTTAGTATTCATGTAGTGTATCTGTAGCTGCAAGTCGTGGTGGTACCCCGGTGTTGGATGCGCCGACTGCTTCCATAGGGTGGCCTACATTAGCGATCTAGTTTTATTTTTAGCCAAATCTGAGCCAAAGTCAGGTAATCGATCGTTAAAACGGCGGGTAGGCGGACAACTTTGCCAGGCCGAGTGCGCACCTTCATATCCGCGAGTTTAGTTTTAGTTTTCCAGGCCTATTGGATGAAATCATCCTGATGTTTGCTGATGTGACGCTTAAAAGCCACCAGTGTAGCTGCATGACGGACCAGCGAGTCGTTTCAAGTCGACGTTTTCTCAGGGAGGCCTGAATGTCAGCGGGTGACTGTGCTTCTCCCGTGCGTATCGCGCCTCCACGTCTCCGTAAAGGTCTCCCTGGCTTCCCCCTTCTTGTTTCCCTGAGTGTCAAATGAGAGACAAAATGGAGTTTGGGGATGCTGGGCTGCGTATCCGAGCCTATTGCCCGACGACGATGATGCATACCGCCCTAATGCTGTTATTGCATCATTGGATTATGGAATATTTAATGTGTTTATGAGAGTGTCTGTTTCTGCTTTACGCGTGGGCGGCTATAGGGGAGGCAAGGAGGGGCTCCTCTCGGGTTATGATCCACGGAGCTTGCACAGATTGTCGTGCTTGTCGGGTCACAACAAGGCTGGCATGGCAGCGGCGCTTCCACGCACGCAGCCTGTCACATGCGACGACGCCTGGCTGCCTGTCTCTCCCACTGGCTCCGCTTAATAAACTCACAAGGTCTCTCTGCCGGAAGAAGCGGAGCTGACAGTTGGATGCGTCGCTCGGGCATGCCCCGGTATTCCGTGCGTGCGTCGTGCTTGGAAGGGGGTGGGGTGGGCTGGGGGCGTCGGGGCTTTTGCAGTTTTTGCACGTAGGACTTCAGGACTGCATGTGCATATGCCAACAGTATGGCTATGTGTGTGTGTGTGTATCTACATGAATGCAGTTGTGCAGGGGCGGTGCTAGTAAATCTGGGTCCCCTGAAAAGCTGACTGCAACCAAACGAACACTGACCCCCCATCCCCTCCATCCATTAGTTATCTGGCTATACCACCAAATTATTACCTCCTCTTCACGCGTGTGTGTCTTTATATCTTCTGCATGTTTTGCATGTGTATTGTAAAGCAGCTGGGCCATCAGTGCCCATGTTGCTGCCTCAACTCTGGAACAAACTAAGCGTCCTATATCCTCGTGTATCATTCATCACACACGCACACACACACACACACATCACCACAAACAACAATTCATCATGGAGGTGGGAATGATTTAGTGTGTATGGGCCTGGAGAGGGGTGGGGGCATCAGTCAAAGAGACATCACTTCCAGCGGCTGGAAGTGATGGCTGGTAGTTCCCCACGTCCGTAGTTCCCCATGTTATGGATTTTGGCGATGTTCAGCGGACAGAAGTGCACAGAGATGGAGCCAAAGGACGAAGCATACCGAGACGAACGGACAGAGAGACAGAGAGTGTGGGGGCGAGGTGAGGGAGAGAGAAAGGAGAGAATGTGACAAGGCCATGAAGGAGGTGAAGTAGCTGTAGCGAAAGAGAGAGAGAGAGAGAGAGAGGCACAGAAGGAGAGAGAGATGGAGAGGGAAACAGGAAAAGAGAGAGAGAGACGGGAAAAGAAAAAGACAAGGGACATAGTGTTTCACACTGTTGAGTGGCAGGACAGCATCCTCTGACTTAACCAATGGACCTTTTACACCCTTTTGATTCACTTATCATGCAAACCTGTGTGTGCGTGTGTGTGTGTGCGTGTGTGTGTGTGCGTGTTGAAAAACAAGCAGGCTTCAGAGCCAAAATCTGAGAATGCGACTTTTACTTAAAGTTTAGTTTAGTTACTTTAGAAATACCAAATTTTGCATTTTGAATTGTACAAAAACAGATTAGAACAGAAATGTTTACATTTTGTAGGAACACAGTGTAAGTTCTGTTACTTCTCCCTCATGCTATAGACCCATAACTGTATCTACAATAGGGTCTGATGGATCCTAATTTATCATCAGTAACACAGAGAAGAGACATCAAGCTATCAATCTCCTTGTAGCATTCACTGCTGGAAAAGGGCAAACCTGCACCCTTAAGTCAAGAGCAAGGAAACTTGGACTTAATGAAATCTGCCAGTAGACGACCACATCAGCGCTACAAACAAATAACATGGTACAGTACAGACAGACCCACTGGACATGGCCACAGGACACAGCTAGCACCGAAAAGCTTAACTGCATGACAAAAAAAGACTGTTTTAGAGTTCACTTAGATGTAACATTGCCTGTGGTTGTCCCTTTAGCAGTCAGAGGGTCGTATGATTCAGGTTGTCCTGTTTATTTGAATAAGACCAGCTAGCAACGTGATACTGGACTAAACTGGACTAATGCCCCACATCTGAAAATACAAACATGGTCATAATGCATCACCTCAGCCTCTGAGGCCCTTTAACATACTTTGTGTTCGGCCACAGGCATGGCAGACAGCCTAACATGTCACAGGATAAGCACACGTACAATTTATAACATTAGTGTCGGCTGTTTTCCATATGTCAGCTAGTTTCCTGGCATTGTGCATGCTGGTTCACTGGCGTTAAAAAGGAGCCATCGTTAATGTTATTAGTTGCGTTTGAACATTTCCTTGACATATGTCAAAACATGTGCTGTCAAAAAAGGTCCATGTGCATTATTATCTGGTCCAATTACCAACTAACCATACAGTGTATTTCATGGTCACAGCCTCATAAGCTTTAAATCTAGTTTGTTTTTCTCAATCTCATATCATTGTAAATGGAATACCTCAGACAAATGAGCATTTTTGACATTTTAGATTAAATTTTTAACCTATGAACTTGATGAAAAATCAGTAGAAGTAGAGATAATGAAAAAATAGCCTTAGTTGTCACACTGTTCATGTGATGCAACAGGCCATCAGAGGGTGGAAAAACGTGAGGAAACATAGATACAAGTTTGCCCGCTGAGACAGCTTTTAAGGGGTGAACATCCCTGTGAATATTTTTCAATATTTTGCCATCCAACGGCCCTTGGTCATGGCAGATTGTTTGGCTCATCAAACACAGGTGTGACTAATAACATTAATCATGTCTGTGGTCCATTCAGGAGCTCCAGCGTCAGGCCCTGGTAATGTGCATGCTGGCTCATTGTCATGGCCTACTGGTTCACCTAAATGGAATAGGGACATCGTTATTGCAATTAGTTACACTTGTGCTCTTCCTGCTATGACAATTCAAACTGTGCGGTGTGAGAAAGGCCTATACAACCTCTACAATGACCATAGAGGTGAATCAATATGACACCACGTTAATAAAAAGGAAGCTCATAAGTTTCATAAAGAGAATTTATTGCATCTAATTACACAGGTTTATCTGAATAAACTGGAAACTCAGTGTACTGCCACTTACATTATCACTCTGTCGTGAGTACATAGCATCACATGTTTAAACTAGGTCAAATTACAAATGATTGCCATTATCTAAGGTATTGAAATAAACTTTTCATGAATCTTAAGTTGGTTTTGGTCAATGTACTTGTGGAAAAAAAGTGTGTGTGTGTGTGTGTGTATGTGTGTGTGTGTATGGTGTCGTGTCCATTTCTTCTTTGTTCTATTAAACACAAGGTACACCAAAAGTCTTGCCATTGTTTGTCACTTATTTTTTGCTGATTTTGTTTGTCTTCATCCTTTAAACACTTCAGTGTTTAAAGTTTAAACACTTCAGTGTTTAAAGTGACCATAGTTCACAAACCATCCAGGCTCAGTTGCTTCACTTGTCACTTTTAGGACATTTCCTGTCATTTGATTTCTTATTGTACCGTATGTATGCCAGCATAATGCAGGATAAATGCTTAAGAGAGAGTGAAGGCAGTTAGATATTATTAATTGTGTCCACATGGCATCACATTCTTAAATAGCAAGCTAGCATTGCTAGAGATCCTTGTTGAAAACAAAGCCCTGGCTCCCAAGCTTCACCTTAAGAAAGTAGTTCATATTAAGAAATAATGCTTCAATGTGCAAAGGTGATATGTTGTATGTCTTTAGTAAGTTCTGGCCTGTTAAATATATCAGTGAGTGTCAGAAGAGCATTCACCAAAGCTGAGTGGAGCCATAGCCAATATGCACACATGCATGTATGCATTCATGCTCAAACACACACACAGACACACAGGCAGGCAGGCAGGCACGCACACGCAACACGACACACACATACACATACACATACACATACACATACACACACACACACATCACCTCTGGCAAGGCTTGAGGCATACTGGGCATATTTCCTTTTAGTGTAACATGCTGTCCCATTCCCTCATGGTTCCCTCAATGCCCTGTGCGAGCTGCATGTGTGTGTGTGTGTGTTGGGTTTTGGTGTATCCTTGTGAGCCAGGGGTCCCACCTTGACAGGTCTGTGTGTGCCCTGTGGGGAGGGTGGCAGGGCAAGGGCTATTTATAGGGAAGGTACTCCAGAGAGAGAGAGAGAGACAGAGAGAGAGAAAGGGATTGTCTAATGAGGACAGGCTGTTAGGGGATGGGCCGTTGTTTCTGTGTGTGTGTGTGTGTGTGTGTGTGTGTGTGTGTGTACACAGATGGTCCTTCATGTGTGTAGTGTGCATTAATTGAGCGACTTCAAACGCCTCTTTAGTTGTCCCCCCTCCACCACCTTCAAAGACCCGTAGAACTATGTTAGCTGATCTGGGTCAAAGATGGTAGATAAACACAGACACACACATACGCACAATAAGCATGCGAACATACACCCCAATTATTACTCTCTCCCTTTCTTCGTTGCTCTCATTCTTTCATCCATCAGTTTCTCCCTCCTTCATTTATTGCTGCTGAGACAGGCAGCAGGATGAACTGATCTCAGGAGATGTGTGTGTAATCACTTTAGATGAGGTCCTGTAGAGGGCAACACATCTAACATACAAACACACACATACAGACATGCCATCAGTTCTGGTCGATGTCACTGGATGAACACCAGCCAGATACAGTCTGGACAGGCACAGTATTGCAGTGTAATGAATTGATTTACAGCTTGCATAGCACATATAGGCTGTCTATTATGCTTCTGTAATTACTGTGTGTGCAATTTTTGCCTTATGAATTACTGCTCACTCCTGAAGATGATTTCCTTTTCTCTTCGACGATCTGACAACCAGTTGACGGAGAAGCGCACGTTTGCATTGTTTTATCCCTATTTAGGCATATTTTGCAACATTTGGAGGATAGACACAAATGAGGACAGATGGATCATGGGTGACTTCTACTGTCATTTCTGCAATCTGTCAGTTCTTGCTTGCTGTCACTTCCTCCATCCCGCAGCAGCCCTCTGATTGTGAACGGTGTCCCTGTGTTATATTAAAACTGATGAAATATTCCCATAATTAACTTTAGCCATTAGGGAGGATGCACACAATAACAAGATGATTCTGATCAGATTCTGCTCCAGTTAGGCTATTAGGCCAGCCCAAACAAATTAAGGAGATTTGGTTGAAAGCTATGTCATAGATTTTCTCTCAGGCTCCCCCTCGCTGCCTGTGATGTGGAGATTTTTGGCTGAGCTGGCAGCTTTGGCACTTAATAAATTCCACACCGGGGAGTTCAGCAACGGAGAGTGGGCCAGAAGACAAAAACAGTACAAAGTACATTAGGAAGAAGCTAAAAATGCTTTCATCCCTTTGCTCATCTTACACTACTCGGTCCATCTCACCTCACATGCGTGCCATGTATCTTGTGATTGGTTGACTCAGTGAAAAGGACAGTTCTGGATGAAAACACTTGCCTCCACTCGAAAAAGTGGAGCTCACTGTGTATTCATCATCACCATCACTTTGCTCAAGAAGAGTGGCGTTTGTGGTCTGAGCTCACTGTACGTCAGGCTTTCCAATTAAGTTTAGTACGCTTTACTGGTATGAATGGCAGGTGAACAATATTGCCAAAACTTGAGGGATAATATAATTCAATAATGAATTTTCCATTGCTGACATATAAATGACATAGAACTCACTCTGACAATCACTTTTATCTAGTATTAGTATCACGCTGCTCAGAACGGGTGAATTAGTAAAAGATATCCATGTTCATAGTTAATAGTTTGCCCAGAGGTAGCCTTTTAGCTATTAGCTATTAGTTCGTTTTTAGAGCAAATTAATTCTTTTACTTTGTTTCCAGATGCTACAAAATGTAGATTTACTGTTTGCCTGGGTCGAGGTACTACTTTTTTAAAACTAATATTATTGATATCACTTCCCTACTTCCAATATGAACAATAGGAGATGGGAACTGTAATTAATCCCATATTTTACATCAAACCATGGGGGTTGGGTTTTATCAGTAGACTGTGTTCTCTGTTGCTAATTATGAATTAACTCTCATGGTCAGCTGACAAATTTCTTTCATGGCATGTAGTGTTAGCTTAGCTACCATTACATTTGCCCTCTGGTCTTCATGGCAGGTGGGTCTGTGGCTGGATAATTTGGGTTTTGAACTATTTGTGATCTTTGCACCAAATATTAAGATAGAACGTCATTATTTCTATGTGGCATCAGAGGCTAAAAGTACTGGTATTCGTCCATCAACGAAAACAGCACTTCTATCTGCCAGACAGCTATTACTATCACCATGCTAAATACCTGTGTATACCTACGTTAGCTAGCTCAGGTGTGTTGCCGACTATCTTACAGTCTAATAGGATGACCCACTGTGAGATGTTTCAAACCAGGAAGGTCTGCCATCCTTTGTGTGTTAGTGCTAGTTTGTTTCTATGAATCAGACTAGCAGGTTCCTGCTCATATTACCTTGACTGAAAATGTCATTTCTGACATCTCTGACAGGAGGTGAATACTTTAATACTATACCTCACCCCAGACAGTTTCCTCTGAACTCTTGGTTTGAATTTTGGTTTGCTAACATCAGGCTTACACAAGATTTTGTTTTGTAAAGGTTCTTTCTGGAAGAGAAAAACTGAACAAGAATATCAGGAAGAGTCTCGCTGGAGAAGCATGAAGGTTGAGTGCTACAGGGGGAATTTCTCCTGCTGGGAAAGATGGTGGTGGAAAGACAGCAGAGCTGTTAAGTGGGGCTTATGTTTGTGCCCTTTGCACTTAAAGAGACTGTTGGAAAGGAAAGCATGATGCCTGCTACATGGTGATTTTGACGGCGTTACTAGAAACTTTACACAAGAATAGAATAAAATTAAAGACATTAGAAGACTATTTTAAATATCAATACTAATAGCTATAGTGATAATATCAATGACTACCTGTTCAGCATACAGTAAACGATCAAAACTGATCCAAACAGTTTCTCTGCTTGGTGGATGAGGTGGCTTCCCCGTGCACCAGAGAAACAACCCAGACTTATGATAGATCTCAGGTCTCACACAGCGACTGTAAGTAGGCTTGTTCCACCGTGCCACTTGAAACTACTCAATGTATTGAATCATCAGTCAGTGCAATTTGTTCTGCACAAGCTCAAGCACAAAATTTGTACAGAGTTTGTTCTTGTCCTTATGAAACATAATGATCCTTTGTCAGGAACCCAAACATAATTTTCTCATACACACTTGGAAAAGTCTTTCTTTATAAGGTGATAAAGTCATGGTCTCTTATGTTTGTGTGTCAAGCAGGTCACACCAAGTTCAATTTAACCATTGAAATTGAACTTGACCTCCTTTGTGATTAAAAAAATGTTGAAAATGAAACCTCTGCAGATAGCAGTGAACTGCTGTTACTATTTATATTTGCCTGAACTGAATGGAGTCTGAATTCAATTCAACCCCAAGCCCCACTTTTTCAAAACTTTTTGTTTTGCTTCCTGCTTATTAGGAGCTCTAGTTTTGTTTGCCTAAAATACCACATTTTTCTTTCTCACTTTCTCATGCTAAGCTTGTGCAAGAAACTGCTTGTTCTTAAAGGGTTTTAGGAAGAAAACCCCAGAATACAAAAGCCTGATTAACATAGAAAGAAAACAAAAAGATCACATCTGTTTATATGAGATCAGCGTGTGTCCTTTTTGTCCACACTACCAGTTATAGGTATGTACTTTGATCCAAACTGAAATATCTCAGCAATTATTGGATGGATTGGCTAGAAGTTCTATACAGACATTCTTTGTCCCTAGATGATGAATCCTATTGAATTTGGCATTCCCTTCTCCCTTTTCCTGTAACGCCACCATAGTTTTTATGTTCTGAGAGAAATGTCTTGACAACTATTGGACAGATTGCCATGAAATATGGTGCAGATACCCATGTGATGAGAGATTGAATCCTAATGTCCCTGGTGATCCACTGACTTTCCATCTTGCGCTACCAACAGGTCCAACAACTTTAATTTGTCCATGATTCAAAAATACCTGAAAAACTAATGACATTCCCATCAGCCTCAGCGGTACTTTTTGTTTAATGCTAATAAGCAAATCGTAGCACGCTAACACACTAAACTAAGGTGATGCACAGAGCTGCTGCCATGGCTACCATGTCATACTGTGAAATAAGTCATTTTTTGCTTTGTCCATTTTATTATCTTTTTGTTTATCTTCTGTTAAATCCAGTCCGATAAGACCGATAAATAAGATAAATACATGAACCAGGCCCCCAAACTAGTAAACGTGATGTGATCAGTCAATACATACTGCAAATTATAAGTGTGTATGAAGTGTAAATGCATTTCTGCTGCATTAATGGTGAGCTCCGGGCCAACAAATTCTGATGCATAATGCAGAGAGTCATTCATTATTAGGAAAGAAAATTCTTATTTTTGCTAACAAACTAACTGACTTGAGGAAGAAAAAGTTTCATGTTTCACAAATTCTTATCAGAATTACAATATTAAATTCAGACTTGGTTCCTTCATTATCTACAGCTCCAAACTGCAGACAGCTTTCAGTCTTCGGCCTTTTCATTCGTGCTTGAACCTCTCAACTTTGTGAGAAATCCAGCAGTGTTCCTCTGGAACTGCGTGCTCGACAAATGGTCAGTCGTCAGGTGCAAAAGACCTTCTTGGTTTGACAGTGTTGGTACTGAACCTCCCCTCTCTCTATTCCCTCACTGCCAAGTATAGTTTTCCCAAGTATAGTTCCTTTCCCCGAGCTCTGTGTCTCTGCTGCTCTCCACTCTCTCATACCTGCCCTACTTTCACACTGCTCTCACAATTTACGAGTTTCACACTCCTTCCTTCTCGCTTCTCCCCTTCTCTCTCTCTCTCTCTCTCTCTCTCTCCCTCTGTCTCTTTCACACACTCTGGAAGCCTCAGCTTTACCTCACACCAGAACTATATGCATACTGTATGTACATTAAGTTCACCTATATGTATGTGCAAGCTTCAAAGGAGAGCTAATACACATGCAGGCTTTTATGACACGCACCAGCATCATTACAGTTTGTAGCACAGTACAGCACAGTGTTGTGCAATAGAGGAGTACAGGACAGTACAGGACAGTACATTACAGTACGATGAAGGAGGAGGTTTGGCCACATACTGACTGGGCCCTGTTGTTTTCTCTTATAAAGAAATATGAAGTCACACAAATACCAACATGCATGAGTAATTCTTTCTCTGGCTTATGTTCTCTGACAGCCTGGGGTGTACAAACCTTTTAAAATATTAATCAGTCCTAACCTGAAAACCAAAACTGGTTTTAACATGTAGAACCACTGTTCTCAATAGATGGAAAACAGACCCTGCAGCTTGGCAGCTCGTGGTGTCCTGGGATGTCTCAGGGTGTTCTCATGTGTTGGGTTCAGTCTTCAGGTGCGTAGAAGTGTCTCGGGGTGTGGTAGGCTCCATTAGATACTTTAGGGTCCAACTATGTATTCAGGTGTGTCTTTGTGTGTGCCAGAAGGCTTAGGGTAATCTGAGATGTTTCTTTCTTGGGGTGTCATGCATTTGTTCGACCTTTCTGGTTTTTTGTTTGATCGAGGGCAAAAAGGTTCATGCAAACCGCCCCTTTTTTCCATGCGAGATACATACAGTAACCGTATGATTTGTCAGAAGCCATCTTCATATAGATGTATTTGAAAATCCTCGTAATGACACATTAAGTCTTGAAGTACTGTAGGTTGATTGTAAACGATTTGTCCAGCGTTTATTGTTTCCCCCGACAGCTCATTTGGCATGACTGGCTAAATGGTTCTGATGTTTCAGTGGTGATTATATAAAACCGTGCAATCCGGTTCCATGTGGTTGTTGAGCTACTTTTACTCTAAAAACGGAAATAAAATGTGAGTATCACATTAAAGCGTAATGATGGACATCAGTGTGAAAGCAAAGACTGTGGCCTGTTCCAGTGACAGGAAGAGAGAGACGCAGCAAGAGAGAGTGAGAACAAGAGAGAGAGAGAGAATGAAAAAAAAGAGAGGGGGCAAGAGGAGAGAGTGCAAAACAGAGACAAAGTGACAGAGAGGGAAAGCGTGTAGAGAGAGAGAGAGAGAGAGAGAGAGAGAGAGAGAGAGAGCCAGGCCTAGTTTTTAGTGTGTGATCTAGGCCATTATCTGTGTTAGCACTGGTGGGGCTCCAACAGGCTCTGTGGATCCTGCATAACAATACCTTTTATGAGCTTGTATGTGTGTGTGTGTGTGTGTGTGTGTGTGTGTGTGCATGTGTGTGTGTGTGTGTGTGTGCCACTGTAGTCTCACACACATGCGTTCATGCATGTTAACACCATTGTGCCATACATGATGTGCGCATGCGCCCCAGCGCCTCTGCCTTTTGAGTTTGTGCCTGTTTGTTAAGAACACTCATGTGCGTGTCTACGCTTTGTCCAGTGTGTCTTCGTATGTGTGTATGTGACTCCTCACGTGCAGCTGTGCGCTCTTGCTGTATCACCCCCGTCGTCAGTCAGCCCCCCTCTCCAGCAGCGCCCTGGGGGCCTTCATTATGTAAGAAAGACATTACTGCAGAACAGAGGCAGAGCGGCAGAGAGACATTACTGCAGAACAGAGGCAGGCAGCCCTGATAACTCTGGCAGCCCCTGCTTCAATACAACACGTCAAGGCCTCCACAACACATGCACGCAAACACTACTCACACACACACTACTCACACACATGCACTCAGCCTTCAGCAGAGGTGTGATCAGGATAATGGTGAAGATTAACAGCTTCTGATGTTTGTGGTGCAAGCTTGTTGAAGAATACAGGAAATGTCAATAAATCATGTTCAGCATTATAATAAATATACTTCTCCTTTTTTTCCTGCATCAACTTCTCTCCCTCCATCCATATTCTACCTCCTCATCATCCACATATCCACTAATTTAAACTCTCCTCCCCTTTCTTCATCTCAAATATCTGCTATTATTTATCTCTCTTCCTGCCTCCATCACTGATCCATTTCTCTCTGCACTTTCTTCTCACTTCCATCTCCTGCCTGTCCTCTCCATCACCCCAACGTCCTTCTCCAGCGGTCCCCTTCCCCCTGGCCCACCGGCTGACCATGAAGGAGGTGTTTGACGCCGAGGGCCGGCCGCGGGTGGACCTGCTTAAAGCTCATCTCACCAAGGAGGGCCGGCTGGAGGAGGCCGTGGCCCTGCGCATCATCGATGAGGGTGCCGCCATCCTGCGCCAGGAGCGCACTATGTTGGACATTGAGGCACCAGTCACGGGTATGGTATAGTGATGAAACACGCGAGTACTGAGTGTAAATAAGTCTGTAGTTTAGTGACCAATTACAGGATAGTTAGTAGGAAATAGAAAATAGTAGGAAGGAAAGAATAGTTTGACATTTTGGGAAATATGCATATTTGCTCTCTTGCTAAGAGTTAGATGAGAAGACTGATAACACTCGTACTTGTCTGTATGGTAAATATGACTCTTCAACCAGCAGCCAGATAGCTTAGCTTAGCACAAAGACTGGAAAGCTAGTACAAAAAACAGTATAGAAACATCACTCTGCCTATGTGCCAGACTATTAATTGGTTGAGAGTAGTAACTTCCTGAAGTCTCTACTTCTAACCAAGGAATATTCCAGCGCATCACCTCTGTAAAATATCTGT
Source organism: Seriola dumerili (assembly GCF_002260705.1). Lineage (NCBI taxonomy): Eukaryota > Metazoa > Chordata > Actinopteri > Carangiformes > Carangidae > Seriola > Seriola dumerili. The sequence goes on along the minus strand of NW_019174416.1, from coordinate 5,272,710 downwards.
GAATCTTTGTTTTTACACTTTAGATTTGTACGATTCAAACAAACCACACATACTATGTTAATAAGTGAGCTTTGCTTGTGTTGAAAGGCCGGTCAGCTGCTGGCTTTAGCTTGATCTTCTCATGGAAACTCAAGCAAGACAGCAAAGGAGGGCATTTCCCAAAATGTTGAAATATTCCTTAATATTCCTTTTCTTGTTTGCAAATCTCCCATTGGGGCATGTGGGGTGTGTGTTTATACACATGAATGAGTGACAATAGATCACACACTTACACAGCGAGGGCACAGATAACAACAGTCAAACAGAGAGATCGAGAAATGGAGCTGCAGAGCAAAAGGCAGAAAGATGAATAATTATGTATTAATCAGGTTCCATTCGTTGATTCATTAATCTGCCATACATATCTGCTGTTATTTGGTCGCACTTCACTGAGAGAACCAGTTGGCACTTATGTACCTCACAATAGCAGGCGCTGGCTTTGGTAATATCTGCATGTATTCCCTTGCCAGGGAAATGGTATGAACCAAGGAGTATGTGGAGGGGAGGAGGAGGAGGAGGAGGGGGAAGAGGAGGGGGAGGAGGAGATTGAGATCGATGGAGAACAAAATGTAAAACGAGTTTCTGAGACGATGACAGAGAAGACAGACAAGCGGGCAGGCAGACCCAGACACTCTCCACCTATTGACACTGCTTAGTTAATGTACCTGTGTATCTCTGCACGAATGTGTATGTGCATTTATGCAAATGCAAGCGGTGAGATAATTCTGTGTGGGCTGTCAGGCCCACGCAGTGTAGGAACATCGCTCAGCTTTCACAGGTACAGATCCCCGGGGACGAGGACAGAGAGACAGGCAGATGGAGAGACAGTCTATCATAAGCAGCTCAATGCAGAGGTTCTCAAACCTGCTCGTTCCCAAGGAGCAGCATATTGATCATTGTTTCCAAGTTTCTCCACTTTTACAGGTTCTGACCCAGAAACACCCACTTGAGAGGATTTCTTGTCAGAGTTAGCTGTGATTGGAAATAGCCCATAGATGTCACATAGTGAGCTACAGAGAATTAGTGCAGATTCTTGTACCGAGGGCTTTAAGCAAATGTAATGTTGAGGAGATGTTCAGGAAACAGTTTAGCACTCTGATGCACTCTCCCTGGAGATGCTCTAAGACAGACCAACTAGTGAACAGACAGGCAGGTGGATGGCTAAAATCTGAACTGACAGGCTTTTAGGGGTGTCACATGAAGGCTTCTGGGAGAATACTGAGACAGGTCTGAGGAGGCAGACAGGTACAGCTCAATTTCACTCATGCCGTTTTGCATTCCCAATTCCCAGTTCAAATTAAGGCGAATGCTTAGGAGCAGACACAAAAAACAGACATTAACATGGCAAGCAGATGGAGAGACAGACAGACGTAGCCAGCCAGACAGATGCAAAATGGCCATCGTAAAATGGCTGCAGAGGGGGAACTATGACATCAACTAAAAGTGAAAGGAGAGGCCAGACAGATGGTGAGGGAGGCGGATAGGAAGATGTATTCTGGCAGATCACACAGACAGACACAGTCCTGAGGTCTTTCAAAAACATAAAGTGTGCAGCATGTGAAGCCTGATCTGAATTAGATCCAATATTCCTGGATGTCGCTTGGAACAAATCCGTGGAAAAATTGTGGGAAACAGAGCCAAGAGAATCAGAAAAGTCTGTACAGAGTCAGACCTTCTGAGGCTTTAATCAAGCGATTTACATTTTATCATGATTCAGAAAAAAATTTCAAATAGTGCAGAAGTGGTGCTATTACATTGAAACTACAGGCGCTGTAGCACAACAGGAAATACTGTAAAAGCATTAGGGCTACAACTAATGTTTATTTCAATATCAGTTCGTTTGCTGATTATTTTTCTTAATTAATCAATTAATCACTTTGTCTACAAAATGTCTGCAATTGTTTTTTTTTTGTTTGTTTTTTTGAAAATTGACTCAAATGACTAATTGGCTATTGATTCATTTTCTTAAACAGAGGCTTTAAAAATGATCAAACTGGATTCTGTTTTATCATTTGTATTCTGTTGTTTTCCATCAGGCAGATGAGTGATGTTTCTGGATCAGCTCACAGGACACATATACCTCTGCAGATGCAAATCAGGCCATATGGAGCCACTGAGGCAAAGACGGGCCCACATTTGTTAACTGAGTTGTGGAAACATGTGGCAGCTGAGAACTGTGGTGGTCATGACTGTAACACTGCCGTGTGACTGTGTTTCCACAGTGTGTGGAGATATCCACGGCCAGTTCTTCGACCTGATGAAGTTGTTCGAAGTGGGAGGTTCGCCCGCCAACACACGCTACCTCTTCCTAGGGGACTATGTGGACAGGGGCTACTTCAGTATCGAGGTGAGGACGAAGACACTTAATCACATCCTTCATTGTAACAAATACCTGAACATGTCTCCATTTTAATGGGAGTGCATTCACACAAACATATTGCGAGCTCACTGTATTAGTATACAGTGAGCGTACATTGTGTATTAGTGTTTTTTGCCTTGAAGTCTATTATGTACTTTCCATGGGTGAGATTTATTTCACTACTGAGGTGTACAGTTACTTTGCTGTGCTGTATTTAAATGTACAAATGGTACTTAAGATTAGCACTGACACACCACGATGTGTGTCTCAATGTACATGTACAGAGGTGATGTAATTTAAAATTCATGGACAGGGAGCCTCATTATTAAGGTCAGCTTTCAGGCACTATTCAGTGTTAGTAGCCTGTGCTTTCCAATAGGACATTACAGACAGAGAATGATTCAAGGTCTGTAGCCAGTAACAAGAATATGCTGCTTACTGAAATATGTATGAAAGCTGAGAGGAGATAGTGTACTATCCAGAGGGCTGTTTGGACATTTGATTCTTTGGACTCGAGTGCAATAAAGTACTTTTGTGATCACTTTGTCTGGCAGAAAAGCACCACAGATCGACAGTGAGAGACTTGAATCCATAATATACAAGCACAGGGTGAATGTCTTAGCTTGTGGAGCCACCGTGGCATAAGGGACGTGTCACTGACATGGAGTGAGTTTGGAGCAGAGGGAGCCATATTTAGGCCACCTTCCTTACACACTTCAAGGGCGCACAGACAGGAGACTTAATGTAGCGCAGGGATGATGAAGGTGAGAGAACACTCCCTGAGCCATTTGTAGGGTTAACAAAGTGATAACAGTGAAAACACATTGGATGATGTTAAATTTGAAAAGATGTCGGACACAGACACAGTTTTCAATTAATTTTTTTTCCTGTTAATTTAATCAGTGCGATCTGATTTGGGATGATTATTGTCAGAATCCTGTTTATGTCTATCTTTAGGTTGGAATACAAATCAATTTGCTTCCAGCTCAATTTATTTGGGCAGTGGGTGGTTCATTCATAGAAGGAATTCCTAGTAACGGCTCCATCGTGATTCTCTGTGTCGCGCTTTGAATTTCCAGTTTGAATTTAATGAGGGGAACTGAGAGTGAAATGACTCCAACTCTGCCTCACACAATTACTTAATAGCAATGATGTGTTGAAGCAAAAGTTGTTTTCTCTGTAGTGTGTGCTTTAAAGGAATGGTTTAACATTTTGGGAAAGTTAAATGAGAAAAGTCTCGCGTCTGTCTGGTTAAAATGAAGCTACAGCCAGAGGAGAGTTAGATTAACTTAGCATGAAGACAGGGGAAATGAGCAAGCCCAGGCTCCCTAAAAGTAAAACAAACATTTAAAACACTAATTAACATATTTAATCTGCAGAAACACTCAAGCATAAAAACAGCAAGTTGGGATTTTCTATTAGCTCACAAACAGCTAGCCTGGCTCTGTCCAATGGTAAAACATCTTCCAACCATGCTGGCATGACCTGACCTTACTTCCTGAAACTAGTCCTTTAAGCTTAAGACAAAACATTTATTTACAGTATACGACTGTGCACAGTAAATATGTCATTAGCTGAATTTGTAACAAGACGTTATTAATGCTGGCACTACTTTAATCAATACATTATAAATGTACTGTACTTCTAAAGGTACCTCTTTCTTGGTTGAATGTTGTATTTTTCTTGGAGCTGCTCTAACCAGCGTTTATTCTCCCTGGTGAACCTTCAGTGTGTGTTGTACCTGTGGTCACTGAAAATCCTCTACCCAAAGACGCTTTTTCTTCTACGGGGAAACCATGAATGTAGACATCTGACCGAATATTTCACCTTCAAACAAGAATGTGAGTGACTCCTGTGTTTCCTCCCTAACGTTATGTCCTTCATTGTCTCTATTTGACTTTGTGTCAATCCCTCTCTCACCACTTACATCTCTGTTGTTCTTTAACGCTATCAGTTCTTTCCCTTAAAGATGTTATAAAGTAAAGTATGGCTGCAACTAATGATTTTTTCTTTATGAATTGATTAAATGTCAAAAACTAATAACAATATCCATCACAATGAAATGCCATTTGGCCTTGGAAGTAACGCTGGGTCCGTTGCTTCAGACCCATGCACACTGCTTCAACGTGTGGGGAAATGCAAACCTTGGTGGACTGTTCTTAGTTACTCTCTGATTGGATAAGTCGTTGCTCAGGAGAGGGGTTTCGTGAACAGTCAGTTGTTACAGATTAATCTTCTCTCAATCAACTAATCGATACATTGGCTGATTGTCTCAGCTATGAAGTTATGTGTTTTCTGTAGCATCTCTTTTCTTCTTCTCTTCCTCCTCCTCAAGGATCCTCCCATCCTTTTCTGTTGCTGGCAGGTTGAATCCTCCCTCCGTTCCCACGCTCCCATCCTACTTTTCTTCCTCTTCCTCTCCATCATCTTCCACCTCTTCCTCCCTCCCCCAGTCTCTCTCTCTGTCTCTCTGACTCTCTCCTCGCCGTCCTGTCCGAGAGTGGGTGATTAGCAGCAAATTAATTTGGCCCTTAATGATTGGCTCAGGGACTTACTCCTCTGTGTCTGATTGGCCAAGGGACGAGGAAGCTAATTTCCCCTGGTGCTCGTGGCAAATAGTGGTCGCCCTCAATTACCATCTGCTGTGTGTATGTGTATGTGTGTGTGTGTGTGTGTGTGTGTGTGTGTGTGTGTGTGTGTGTGTGTGTGTGTGTGTGTGTGTGTGTGTGTGTGTATTTATGTGTGTGTGTGTGTGTATGTATGTGTGTGTGTACCACAAGTGTGTGCAAGACAAGTGCATGTGCTATGACTGACTGCATGTGTGTGCAAGGGAGTCTTCATGAATGTTTGAGTGTGTGTGTGTGTGTGTGTGTATGTGTGTGTGAGGAGCTGACAACTGGTGGACTAGCAATAATGAGCTCTTGCTCGACACAAGGCAGATGGAGAGGTTGACAAACACACTCCTTGCTATCACACACACACACACACACACACACACACACACACACACGCTAGCTACTGTAAGCTGGTACTCCTCGATACTGGCTTTGATTTGTGTACATGTCGTTCTCATGTCCTCACACTCTCCCTTCTCCTTCCCACCCCTCTTCTTCCTCTCTCCCTCTCACCACTCTTAACCTCTCCTCCTTCTCCTGTCTCCTCCTATCAATCTCACTCCTTCTCTCTTTATGAAATTATCATTCTCCTTTCCTTTCCTCACTGCTCGCTGTCATCCAAAATCCACCCTTGTCTCTCTCTCTCTCTCTTGTTCTTCTTCTATCTCTCTCCTCCTATCTATTCAGCTATTTTAATCCTGTGATATTGTTTTGTGTCAGATGTATTGTTACGCCCATGTGTGAAATGTCCTTAAAGATGCTGCGTGTTGGATGTCTTTGTTGATATCGCTGCCAAATCAAAGGAGTTTTTCTCAAAGCAAAAAATTCAGCCTTACAGTGAAGCCTCTACGCTGCTTCATGCTGCTCATATTTGGGTCAGATTTTGTTCACTGGAAACAGAATTGGAGTCTTTGCATCCATATGTTGCCTGTAATAATGTGCTGTAATATGGAGCTTTTTTTCCATCATCATATGTTTCTTGTCTGGGAAGTGACATTTCTAAATCATTAGAGAGGAGAGAAACAGGTCATACAGGAGTGCTAGAGATGGTCGCATAAATCAATAACATGTAATGTGAAAATCCTACTGGTTCGCGCCTTTATACTCAAGTGAACTAAAGTATGTTTTTAGAGGAACCAAACAAGTCTGTATGAGGCCTATAGATGGCTAAGTTCTTCAGATCTGTCCGTGTAAAGGCTTCATGTTTGTTTGTTCTCTGCGTGTCTTGTTGCAGTGTGTTTGTGTGCGATATGTAACAGTCACACTCCAAATGGGACTGACTGTAAATGTGTGGGGATGGTGGCTGTTCAAAGCATGTCAGAGCACACCCAGGTGCTCCTTTTGTCTCAAGTCCTGAAATATCTCTCCGCCCCTCCATCCACCTCCAGGTAAGATCAAGTACTCGGAGCAGGTGTATGATTCCTGCATGGAGGCGTTTGATTGCCTGCCCCTGGCAGCCCTGATGAACCAGCAGTTCCTGTGTGTGCATGGGGGACTTTCACCAGAGATCCACACGCTGGACGACATCAAAAAGGTACAATAAGACACATAAACTCACATACAAGTTTAAACTAACAATACCGCCCTACTTAGGCATATTGCAGTAGTTATATAGTGCATACATACTTGGTCAAAATTGACTAAAGACCTGAACTGACTTTTTGGCATCTGTGTTATTATATAAAAACATTGTGACAGAGCTGAAAACCAAACCACAACCAAACCATTGTAAATTTTTTGATTGTTTATTGATATAAATATTAAAAGCAGAAGGACAGACAGACATCTCCAAACAGCGATACATTTATTTCATATGAAGTAGGGACTGTAAGTAAGAAAGTAAAGTTTATTTTCTTAAACAAGAAGTTAGAATGGACATGACAGTTGAAAGGACACATTTTGGCTGCATTTCCTTCATGTAGTCCTCCAAGATTATCCAAAAGCTGAATGAACTATCCACATTTTGAAAATGTTATTTAGCTTTACTTGCAATTATATTTTAGGCTAAAATAAAAAGCCTACAAAGGTATAAAATGAAGGCAGTGCAACCTTTCTATCTGTCGCACGGTTAGTCAGTTTTAATAACAATAATATAACATGACTGACCTATGTACAGCACTCAAACACATCTGGGAGCACAGACACAAACACTCACGTCAACTTATATGTATGCCTTTACACCAGGCTTTAGTGTAAAAGCAGAGAATTCATAAGAAACCAGAAAACACACCAGTGAAAGAGACCCACACACAACGCGCTGTACGTATACAGTTCACAGTAATACAGAATACAAAGGCACACGCATGAACACAGAGACATGAGAACACACACTTCCTCATCTAATGGCAGTGTTTCCATGGTGAATCTGCTGGTGTGACATCTTCCCCCTCCTGTGTGGTGAGGGTTGCCATGGAGATGCTCTGCTCTGACAGTATGTGTTTGTGTGCGCTATGTGTTTGCTTTTCTTTCTCCTCTGATTTATACTATACGTGTTTATGCCTACATGTGTGGTTAATATGACTGAACATTTTGTGTACTGTTTATATATACATTTTGTTTCTACATAATTTTATGTGTGTGCTGGTTTTTATGTGTACAATTGTGTTTGTGTAAGCTTATATTTCGTGTGTTTCTTTGTGTGCATTTGTGTGTGTGCATCTTATGTCCTAGTTGGACCGGTTCAAGGAGCCCCCAGCGTTTGGGCCCATGTGCGACCTGTTGTGGGCAGACCCCCTTGAAGACTTTGGCAACGAGAAGACCCAGGAGTACTTTGGCCACAACACAGTTAGAGGCTGCTCCTATTTCTACAGGTACAGGACAAAATTTCTCCTCACAAGGTCCATGATCACACCAACAAAAGGAAATATTGCATAAGAGTCCTGACAGTTTATTTTAGATGAAAATCAGCTTGAACTGAATATCGCAATAGATCCCTGCACCTATGAAGCTCATGAAGCTATGAACTAACCTGATGTCCAAACAAGCCAGACTGAATGCAATATTCAGATATAAAAAATACAACATTGTTTAAAGTTACCAGCTTAAACATGCAGACAGATATAAGATTGCTTCTCTCAAACATGTTCCCAGGGCTCATTCAATGTGTTTTAATGATCTGGGTGCCTTGTGAATGCCCAGTGTTAGTGAGCTGTGGCTTTCATTTACAACTCAGGAATCTAATAAGTTTTAGGTGGACTTCAGGCTATTGGTTTGGGACGTTGGTGCTGAGAAGAGAGATGCTCCCTGCTTGGTTACACCACATCCACGGTCCAACAACAATCACTGGGATTTGTACAAGAGACACCAAATCTTGGCCAGTTCACACACTCACACACACACACACACACACACACACACACTCACACACACACACACTCACACACACACACACTCACACACACACACACTCACACACACACACACTCACACACACACACACTCACACACACACACACTCACACACACACACACTCACACACACACACACTCACACACACACACACTCACACACACACACACTCACACACACACACACTCACACACACACACACACACACACACACACACTGTGTGTACGAGCACAAACACAGCACATTCACAAACACATACACACAGTTCCGTTTCAGCATGAAACGATATCCCACAATCCCCAGGGAGACTGCACGGTTCTGTTGCTATGACGACTGGCTACTCCTGCCAGATACTGAGTGATATTAAGATACAGTGAGAGAAAGAGGGAGAGCAACATAGGGGGAGGATGGTTGTGGTGGGGTAGAAGATGAAAGCTGGAATTGAAAAAAATAAAAATGGAGGAAGGTAAAGACAAGGAGCTGAAGTTGAAAGACAGATGGAGCATCGGTGCGGTCCTACTTGGGTTCCTCAAAGTTGGTGATATGACATGTTATCTTTGGAGAGCACTGTGATTTTCTATGTTTAGCAGAAACAGCATCAATCAGCCAACTAGTGTATACTCGGCCCCCACAGCACTGAGGCAGCCATAAGCTCTGCTCAGGCCTGCCTGTACTCACTGATGACCCCTGCTGGTCCCAGTCAGACATGACATTAGAAAACAAGAGGCCTACTCATTTCCCACCGCTAGACTTTAAATACTTCCATCTGTTTTGTGGTTTACAACAGTCTTGATATAATAACAAAATGACATATTTGTTGTGTAAAGTGGTTCTTACTGGATCATTTTGGATATTTCTTCCCCTGGATGGTTTTCAATTGCCCAATTTCAGATGCATTTACTTGCAGTCTTACTCTCTGTGTGTCTCTTTCTGTCCCCAGTTACCCGGCAGTGTGCGAGTTCCTACAGACCAACAACCTGCTGTCAATCATCAGAGCGCATGAAGCACAGGATGCTGGGTAAGCTGACTGACTGTCGCAGCTCAGTCCTTCTCTCGGCTTAAAAGGGAGCACCATTTAATTTAATGGCTTACCTTGACATTTCATGTGCCAAGCTGTTATTTTTCTTTGTCAGGGAGTTGGCACATTAAGGGGAAAGAGGTTCCACAATTTTCCCTCTGTCGCCGTTAAACTGTGTTATTAGCATTGTTAGAGATTGTCTGACTGAGAGCACCAACTAGCCTGAACAAAATTCAGGTTGACTAACTCACGTCTTGGAAACAGCACGGTCAGACAAAGAGCCATGTCAGGTTTGCACTACTAGTCTAAATAAAATAGTGGGGGCAAAATATAATTTTCTGACCCACAAATCCATTACCGACATCTGTTATCTCAGTGAAAATCCTCTAAATATAATGCCGCAATTAAGGCAGTGCTATTCTGAGTTGTGCTGTTTGGTGAACCCATTAACAGTATTTTGTCTGTCATGCAGCAGGGTAGTCTGGGTAATCGTCCATGGGTCTTGGTGCACTCAGCAATGGCTATTCAAAAGACACATATCATTTCAGTAGGATACATAAGCTTCAGTACCTGAAAGTCTTGATTACTGATGAGTTTTGTAATTAGTTCATCTCAGGGGACCCAGCGAGTAGAGGCTGCTCTTGTGCTTTGTTTGTTGCTACAAATGAATTATGAGTGCTTGTGTTTATCATCATGTCTAATCTCAGTAGGTTCTTTGCATACAGTAGACAGCCTTGTTTTTATCGTGACTAAGTCATTAGATCTGTGCTTAAAATCAAAATGTTCAGTTTGTGCTCACAGCTTCTTTCAAACACCAGGGATTTGTAGTGCTCAATGTTAAGTTTACTTTACCCTGCCATGTTGCCCACACAGATTTTCCCAGCCATGCAGGGGATTCTGTTCCTGCTTCATTTGTTTTTAAATGCGTGGCTGTCTCACCTTCAGCCAGTCCCTGTCTGGTTTAAAGACCTCTGAAGCAAATCCTTAGTTTTCATCCACAGTGTGGTGTTTGATTTGAATAGCTATAACGTGGGCGGTTTGTTTGTCTCTGTCTTTCCTTAGGTACCGCATGTACAGGAAGAGTCAGACTACAGGTTTCCCCTCCCTCATCACCATCTTCTCTGCTCCAAACTACCTGGATGTCTACAACAACAAAGGTCTCTCACACACACACACACACACACACACACACACACTTAAAGGTGTACGTACACAAAAAGCTGATGTGTGAGCATTTCTGTGCAATTATTTTAACGTGAACAGATGTTATTCTTTATCCAAGAATGACTTAAAACATCCATGACGTAACTTCCTCTTAGTGTAACATTAGGAGCAACGTGATATATGATGGTTAGTATTTAGGGAACATTACTGTCTACTGTATAACCAAAGTGGAAAAGACTAATATCTGTATGTGTGTGTGTGTGTTTGTGTGTCCAGCGGCGGTGCTGAAGTATGAGAACAACGTGATGAACATCCGTCAGTTCAACTGTTCTCCTCATCCCTACTGGCTGCCCAACTTCATGGACGTCTTCACCTGGTCACTGCCTTTTGTGGGAGAAAAGGGTACCACACGCGCACAAACACACACACACACACACACACACACTCACACACACACACACACACACACACACACACACACACACACACACACACACACACACACACACATATTGTCTCTTGATACGTTGCATCACAGTTTCATTTAGAGGCATAAATCATAACAAGTTGGTACATTTATATCAACTGTAGCTTCTACCATCTACAAAGATATAGCTACATACTGTGTTTGCAGTGAACTGTTGGGACTCTTGTCTCCATGTCCGTCTTATAGTCTGATCAACAATAACATCATGTCTGTGTCTCTGGTGGGTCTGTGGCTCTATGCCACACCTCATGACTTAAACTAGCATTTGTGTATCTTTACACAGAGTGATCTAAGGCTGCAGCACATCAGAGAACCCTACACAGAATTTGTCCAAATATATTGTGTGATTTTAAAAAATGACAAAAAAGCTAAAATAGGCTCAGTTTGTCAGTTACAGCCAAATTTGTGCTTGGAACTGCACAGTCACCACCTTTTCTTACCAGGGGCACATCAAAAATATAGTTGTGAGTGTTTGCATTAGGTAAAGTTATAAATAACCCGACGTGTTCTTTTAAAATGGCAACTAAACTAAGTATACAAATCACCAAAATAAAAGAATCAATAAAAACAGTACAAGGAACCATCTGTGTAAATGTGTTAGTTTGATAAATTTCACAGGAAGATCCTTTTTTGTGTACTTTATCTGTTTCTAGTACCACTTAATAATACTCTCTAAAAATAACAATGATATCAGCTTTAAAAGGTAAAAAGACAACCCCTACTTACAGGATTAGGGATTTGCGGGTAACTAGAGTTTAGTCTGATTTGTCCTTCATTACATCCCTTTTTTTTGGAGCGCAACAATAGAGAGATGACAGGAACTGATGGGAGAGAGAGAGAGAGATGGGGAATGACATGTAACAAATGTCTCCAGCTGGGTGTAAACCAGGGAAGTTGCAGGTCATGGTCCTCATCTTAACCCCAAGGCCTCCAGGGCGTTTGGTTAAGTGCGTGTCTCTGTTTGTCCTGCAGTGACTGAGATGTTGGTCAATGTCCTGAGTATCTGCTCTGACGACGAGCTCATGAACGACGGAGAGGAGATCTTCGATGGTAAGAAACATTCACCAGTGAGCAGCGTATGATGAAACTCGTTTCAGTGATTTAATAAAATGTCAGAGTTTACAGATGAGTTTGTGCTTGATCGTCTTACAGCCAGTGCAGCAGCAGCAAGGAAAGAGGTGATCAAAAACAAAATCCGAGCCATTGGGAAGATGGCCAAAATGTTCTCTGTTCTACGGTGGGTTGAGTTCTGGTGTGTGTGTGTGTGTGTGTGTGTGTGTGTGTGTGTGTGTGTGTGTGTGTGTGTGTGTGTGTGTGTGTGTGTGTGTGTGTGTGTGTGTAAATGTAGTGTTTCCTTTAACTTCTGCAGAAATCATCAGCAGTCCCTTTCTTAGTTCAGTGTTTGAACCCACAAGCATGTTATTGTGTTTGCAGGTGGACAGTGTGAGGAAGTGTGTAATTCTCTGTAACTCTTTCTTTATCACCTGCTCTCTCTTTTCATCCACACACACACACACACACACACCTGTCACACACATACACACTGTCTCTGTTTCTCAGGGAGGAGAGTGAGAACGTGTTGACCTTGAAAGGATTGACCCCTACAGGCATGCTGCCCAGCGGAGTGCTGTCTGGGGGCAAACAGACCCTGCAGAGTGGTGAGTGTTTCACACACTTGCACACAGACAAAACACACTCCCCAACTTGACCCTGAACACACCTTCCGAGACAGATTTAAAAGACACACAAGTACACACAGACCCAATTTGAATATCTGCTTTGGACCATCTTCCGGTTCCTTCCTGCCCTCTTTCCTCTTCTCCCCCTCTAGTGCTGATTTCCTCTTCTCATCCTCCTACCTCACTGACTCACTCACTCTCTCCACCTCACCTCACCGGCGCCGAGGATACTAACAGCCTGCTGGTTGTGTGTGTGTGTGAGAGAGAGACAGTTAGACAATGCCCTGATTATTAATGCAAAGAGATAGACTCTTACAGAGAGGCAGTGAGAGAACATACAGGCAGGGTGTGTGTGTGAGCTAACACCAGCTACTGCTAACTCTGAACCTGCCCTGGTCTCAGTGCTGCCCTCCGGGCCTCACATGACTAAAGCCTGAAATATCCTTTTGAGGCTGTGAATTTGTGAACACAGTGCGCACATGTTCGTACCCGTCTGCCAACACAAACAGCACATAATGCTATTGTGTACAGCAGGGGATCATGTTGCATTTATCAAACCACAATATAGACAAAAGTCCATCAGGTGGACATTTTTGCCATTAACTTACAGTGTTGCGCCTCAGTGGCTCACCTGGTAGAGAGCGTACCACGTAGGCTTGGTCCTGACCTCAGCAGCCATGGGTTCGAGTCTGACCCACAGCCCATTGCTGCATGTCATCCCCTCTTTCTCACCCTGACTTTCCTGTCTATCTCTCTCTGTACTATCAGAGTAAAGGCAAAAGCGCCCAAAAAATAACTTTAAAAAAACTGACAGTGTTTAGTCGAGAGCCTGACAGGAAAACGTGGGGAGGGAGGGAGGGAGGGAGGGGGGTGACAACAAAGGTTGTCAGACTCGAACCAGAGATGCTGATGTTTACATGGTAGACAATTATCACGCCTCTTATCATGTTTGGGGAGGTCATACTAACTTTCACTCTTTAATCTATTTCATTTTCCATTTTAAATTTTTGGTGTTGGACCAACCCAAGTACTCACTAAACCCTTTCAGACCTGTGTTTGTCAGACAGCATGTAGCTGAGGTTTCGGAGGCTCCTCCTCGAGCCACAGTCACCCATAACTGCTTCCCTCAAGCCAATACATTTACGCATAACAGCACAGAAGCATGTTTCAGCCTTCACTCCTCTCTTCTTCTCCTCCTTCTTTCTTTGTACTTCATCTTCTCTCTTGGACTCTGTCATCTTCTCTCTCTTCCAGTCCTCCTTCCTCTCTCTCTCTCTCTCTCTCTCTTCTTTTCTCTCTGCCCATCCTTCAGCTACCATTGAGGCCATAGAAGCCATCGAGACAGTTAAGGACGCTGAAGGTAAAATCCCACTCATTTCACTGTGTGTGTGTTGTGTGTGCACACATGCGTGCACATGTGTGTCTGTGTGTGTGTGTGTGTGTGTGTGTGTGTGTGTGTGTGTGTGTGTGTGTGTGTGTGTGTGTGTGGCATGGCTGCACTCTCAGCCATCCATGCTCATAAGGTCATAGATTTTCCTTACCCACGATGCACTGAGCTCTTCTAACTGCATCAGCGCTCACAACAAAGCCTAGAACCACTGCATGCTGAAGCCACCACATCAAAACACACAAACATACTTCTTTCCTTCACTTGGGAAACAGGAATATTGCTACACCTTCTCTCCCAATGCACACACATGCACACACTAACATTTATGTACGTCCCAACACACACCACAAATCACACACAGCTTTTTCTGACACACAAAAGAAGAGCGGGACCGTGGGTGGGAGTGGGTGTTGTGAAGGTGGGCAGGGTCACTCAGACCTCTTGTAGTCTGCAGTGTGTTACAGTCCTTTTCTCTATATTTCATAGGTGCTGTGGTTCTGTAGAAGAGGAACATGCAATCAATCTGTTTCTCTACAAGATGTGGCAGAACACCACTTCACCAAGTTAATAATAAATAAATGCAAATGGCTGAGGGAATATATATTTGAATTAATTTCACAAACCAAATCCTAAAACCTTATCTGGGATAAAATATTCTGAATTCAAGTTGCAGTTAGCTTTTCACAGAGCTCTCAACCGTGTCCCACGGCCTCCTCCGGCAAATGGTCACATAACCTGAGTACAGAGCTTCAGTCCCGTGCTAACAGGTGGTTTGACCCAGGTCATGTGATTGAGCCATTTGATGAAGAAGACTGGGGGATATGGTTGGAATCTCTGCGAAAAGCAAATTAAAGTAACTTAAGTCTATTGTTTAGCTGAGTGCAGACGTCCACGCTGTCACTGTCAAAGAGCTCCTGCCTCGTATTTTCTCTTGTTCACTCACTGTGATTAGGTGAAGCTTGAGTTTTGAATATTTGACCAGATATGTGTTCCCAAGTTTAAGATTTAATCTCCAAACTTAAAACTTCAGTGTAAAGTAGAAGAAGATTAATTTGGCACTTGTATACATTTTGGTCTGCCAGGTTCGTCTGTGCTACTGAACAGATTGTGGTCATGGTGTTTGTGTTTAGTGTATTATATTCTGTGTACATAGGCTCAGTGATGACTGCACGCTTACTAAACTGTAGTCTTCTGTGTTTGTACCTTTAGTGCTGTCCTTGGCTTACTTGAACTATAGTCCATAATTTGTTTAAGAAAAATAAATTATGGCTATCTCTCGTGTTATGTTTTTCTGTCATGTAATATGATTTGTAGCTGAGTGTTAGGTGTCCGCTGTGTAACACAGTGGCATACTGTATCTGTGAGTAGCTGCATGTGTGCAAAGGTAATATGACAGTAGCCGTTGTTCAAAAGTGGCGTAGGTTCCCCTTTATTAGCAGTTCAGCTGATTTCAAAGCCCCAAGCATGATTATTCCTTATTTTAATGAAATTGGTTTTGATGTTAAATGCCATTACAAGAGGTGGTCCTGATTTAAAGGGGTACTCCAGTGATTTAGTATTTCACTTCCAATAAGTTGAGGCACTGAAAAAAGCCAAAATAAAACAAGACTAAGAGAAGCTGAAGTAGCTAATTTGGGTTAATTAGATGACAAGCCTTGCAGTGGGAGTAATCATCTTGGAATAATGTGGGATTGCTCCCATGTGTGGATAACAGAACGTATTCCCATTCTTCCCATTCTGCTGAGATGGTTTGAATGCATCATAAAACTCCCCCTGCTTGCTAAATGCACCCTGCTGGCAACACAAACTTCTGTTCAAGGAATAGTTCAATATTTTGTGGAATTTGTTTAATCTCTAAACAAACAGAAAAGTACAGATGACAAATTGTTGCTTTACAGCGAGAGTCCTGTCGTCACTGTGAGGTTGCCAGACGGAAACTCCAGGAAGTCACTGTGCCAGGCCAAAAAATAGTCACAGCACCTACAGTTACTCCCCGTACGATGTGTCAGTTAGAGAGCTTTACAGGTGCTGTCCCACCGTGTCCACTCTTTATGCTAAGCCAAGCTAACGGCTTGCTGTTGCTTGCTTCATAAAAACATGAGAGTGGTATCATTCTCAAATAACCGTATTTCCCAAAATGGCGAACTATTCCTATAAATATTTGAAGTCTCCAAACAGAGACTGCCCTGACGACATCATCCATCCATGACTAGTTGTAAACTGACCTTCATCTGTAAAATCGGTGGAGTGCCCCTTTAAGAGTTAACTTCTACTGCACCAGCATGTTATTCAGTGAACACACTGACGAAGGGACGTAGTGACAAATTTGAAAAAGCCTAACTAAACGTACAATATAGTGATCGACAGGAACTTCAAAGGACAGAAATGGAAAACCTGACAACTGACTTTTGAATTTTTGTTTGTAATTTACAACATGTATAGGAAACTAGTAACTTCCAATAACAACAGTTTCAAACAAAAGGCTGTCAGAAACTCTTCACGGAGACGAGACATGTCTGAAGGACTTATGAACGACCGCTTCTGTGCAGCTGTGCTTTGTTCCATACTCTGTGTCTCATAATGGCTTACCTTCCAGGCGTCTCAGACTACTGATCTAGGATCAATGGCCAGGTCGCACTGACTGTCACGTTCACTGTGAGCCGCGAGGTCAAACTAATCCTAGCTCAGCATTCAGACAACAGATGAACACTGGCTGATGTGTGTGGATATTGGTGTAGGAACCCTGTAGATGAAACAGAACTTTGTTTATCCAAACCCAAAATGGCCTTCAGCTGAAGGGAGCACTGTCAGGATCAATGTGCGCTAAAATGAAAGCGTTTAAAAGGTGAATTGGACCAGAATGGATGCTTTGGAAATGTCTGCATATTCATATTTCATAAGTGAATAAAATGTGGTTCGGAATTTCGATCCATTTCAGTGCTCTAACTATTTCCTTCAAAGCTGCCAGGGGTTTGGATACAGAAGGTCCTGCTAAATGTCTTAGTAGATATTAAGTGCGTGCATGTATGTATGTTTGTGTGTCTGCGCGTGTGTGTGCGTGCCTGCCTCTCTCCACAGCCATCCGAGGCTTCTCCCCGCAGCATCGGATCAGCAGCTTCGAGGAGGCCAAAGGTCTGGACCGGATCAACGAGAGGATGCCGCCACGACGCGACGCCGTCAACAGCGTGGGCCTGTCGATGGGCCGCATGAACATGGGAGAGCCCAATGGCACCGACAGCAACAGCAATATACAGTGATGGACATACACTCCCACATGCCCAGACACATACCTGCAGTTACAACACTGATATGGTACCATATTTATAGATACGTGTACATAGGCATATATACACAAGAAAAATGCATCACACACAAACACAGTATTTCATACACTGAATAGGCTACAGACAACATCACACACACATGCAATCACACACACGATTACCTACCCCTTTCCCGTTGCCCTCAGCTGTATGTAAAGGCATGAGCGTACCCGGACTTTACCACCAAAGGCTGAGTCTCTTCACTGAACTGATCAGCCCTATTTAGAGAACTACAACTCCCATGTACCTGCACCACAACAGGAAAGAAACTACAAAAACACTCCTCATGCAAAACAGTAGGAGCTGCTGGCCACTGTGTATTTGGGGGTCACCGGTGGGTTGACAGTGTCAGCATGAAGTGGCTGTATCAATGGCGTGTGTTGTGTCGGGCGGTTATGTTGGTCTAGTGTTTGCACGGGTGGGGGGAGAGTTGTGGCGATCATGGATGGGAGCGTTAAAGATACGTATGGTTCTTTTTCCTGTTTGCATCCCAAAACAGGAAGTGGAATCAAACTTGCGATAGGTTGATTTTTATAGGGTCGTGGATATTCCTGCGTGTGTGCGTGCACATGCTTCAACATGTAAATGTCCGTGCGGTTATATTTGAAAATGTGTTTCTGTTTGCAAATCTCAGATTTGCAGATCTCGTCATCAGCCAGGCAACAGTGAGAAAAAGTTGGATGTGTGGTGTGGTGGTTTATCTGTCGGCGAGAGACGTGTGGAGATAATCTCAGCTGCAGTCTAATCTGAGCCCTTGCTGTTCTTTTCTTCTTGGGAAGAAATTCCCGTTTGCTTTTGTAGCACTGCACTGTACCCATCCTCAAGTGGAGGACCCCCCCCCCCAAAAAAAAAAAAAAAATGTAGTCCCAGGCCAGAGGAAAGGTTTGAAACAGGGCCCGGATCAGATTTGAAACAAGTGTTTCTCCCTACCTGCCGTGTGTAAATAGGATACATAGAGAGGTTCTATTGCACATCTGATGCATATGGTCACAGGATTCAAGATGCAGTATAACAGAATTAGGATGCTTTAGGTATGTGAGGGAGTTGGGGGGAGTTGAAATGTGAAGTCATGCTCTATTCATTCTCTTTCTACATCCTCCTTTCTTCCTGTGTTGCTGTCTGCTACCAGACAGCAGTGATGGCCGGTAATGTCCGGCCTAAAAACCAGGAAATGATATTTCACAGAGGAAACAGACTCTTCTGGTGAAGGCAGCAGCCAAGACAACAAGAAGAAGTCAAAAGAAAAAGGTCTTTGTAAAGCATTTATATTAACGCATCAGTGCATGCAGAGTTAAGTTCTTTGATAATAATGTGAAGATTATATTTGTGCTCTGTGTTTCACTATGGTAGGAAATTTTTTCTTCTTGTTTTTCTGGCTAATATAAATGAACTGAGGAATAATGAATAATTTATTTTGTACATAATGTTAATTTAATTTATTTTTTGTATTCATTTTGTGTTATATTTTGTTTTGTTTTTTTCATGTTTCTCTTTTTTTTTCTTTTTCACAACCTGTGTTTCCGGTTTCTTTCAACGCTGTACAGAATGACAGTACGCTTCTATTCAAAGTGTCAAGTCCACGTTCTCTCCTCTCTTCTTTGTTGATGTACAGGAGTTGTTTTTAATGATAAATATGAATAATGATAAACAAATATTAAACTAGCATTGATGAATGACCATACTATATACAGAGGCACAGGCATTCAGGCAGCCAAAAGCATGATTGCATGGTTAAAATTTGCGCTGTTCAAAGCAAAAAGCAGCAAGACACATTTTAACAGAAGAGCCGGTGTGTTGCCGTCACAATTTAAAGGAAAAAAGTGTACTCTCTCTGATCATAATTCTTGATGATTCCTCTTGTTATTTGATGATATTTATGATTCTATGATTATTATGATTCTATTTATTATGGACATTATTCTTAATATTTAAGCTCTCTCTCTCTGCTGGTTGCTCTTCATGTTGCGTTGCTCCTTGGTTGATCTTGTTGTGCTTCTTTGGGAGAGGTGAACCCCCCTGGGAGACCCTGTGCCATAGAAATTGTGCCACGGTTCTTACTTTCTTTCTCTCTCTCAATCTCTCTCTCTCTCTCTCTCTCGCTCTCTCTCTCTCTCTGCTCTCTTTCTGTTTTGACTCCCCAGTCACTAACACTGTAAGCATGCCCCATGGGACGATCCACTTTTTTACTCTTGAATAAAATATGCATGAACCTTTGGTATGGATACAGTGCCTTTACTTCCTTACCACTGAGCATGGACACACGCACACACACACACACACACACAAGACCCACCCTCATTCTACAGATGAATGCTTCATTAAAGCCAGTCGGACTGACTGAACCTGTTCTGCCGTTGCCAGATCACATAAAGGACATGCTTACATAACCTGCATAATTCAGATTATACTCAGTGTATGAATATGAAGAATATACTTGTTCAAACTGAAGTATTAGAGAATGAAGATGTACAGTATGTACAGTATAGATTTTAGCATCTTAAAACTCATTCATTCCAACACATTAAGTCAGTCGTTCTCAGTCTTTGTGGCTTGTGACCCCTTAATATGAACCAAAGTCTCCTCGCAACCCCTGAGCAGTTCAGTGATTCTACCTGCTCAGATTTATTATTTATTACTTTTTAGGGGCCTGAAGAGGAAAAGATATCTAGTTTTTCACAAGAAAAATCATTAAATATAAATAATAATTTTGTGCAGCAGAATTTAGTTTTTTAGTGTCGTGCCCAGGAAATCCTCTCATGAACTTTTCTAATTATTTGAACCCAGGTTGGGAACAATGGTCTTTTGTGTTCTTCTTTGTATGTATGTATGTAATTTGTATAATTCCTTTAAGTAAATCCATTACTGGAAGAGTTTTAACTATCTTTCTCTTTCACTTTAAAAATGAAAGTGAAAAAGTGCAAATGAGCCTCATGAATTATACAGTGCAACATTTAAATAAGTGACAGAAAAAAAACCTGAATAAATGAGAAACACAACCAACGCAGACCTATGTATTTGCAGAGCATGAGGGGTGAAAATCATGTGCTATGTCCCTGTAGCCTTGAAGTTCAGAGTGGGCTGCTCCCCTGCCCCCACTTTGCAGTGTCTGACTCCGTCTAACTCCCAGCCAATCCAAAAATGGGCAAAGAGGTGTGTGTGTGTGGGGGGGGGGGCAGACACCGTTACCTGCTAATTAGTGCTAACATATAAATAAAATAATACTAGAATTGCACTCACCTCAAAAGAAACAGCAGCAAAGACTTTGTCACGTTCTGTCAGATTATTTGTCCAATATTTGCATGAAAAATCCTCCAAAAGGCGCCAACACTACAATCACAGTTGAGAGGTCACATTCAGTGACTCGAATTAGCCGAGGTGACGCCTAGCAGACGGCTAGCAGTCTGTGACAGTACCCACCTGTCACTCAAAGTGACCACGCCCTCAATTACTCATAACTTAAAGCCCTATACAGAAATGTAATATATGACTTTTAAAAGGAAGAAACCTCGGACAGACCCAGACTCATGGTGAGCGGCCGTCTGCCTCGACCGGTTGGGTTGAGAGGAGAGGGATGGGGGAAAGAGGAGAAAGAGGAGAGACCAGCTGTATATACTGTTATATGTAATACCTTTGGTGTAATGGTGTTATCACCATTGTGATGGATGGATGGAGAAAGAGAAAGAAAGAAGAGGAAGAGTGGAGAGATGGAGAGAGAAGAGGGAAGGGTTAAGGGAAGGGGTGGGGTTATGAGGGGAGAAAGGAGGTTACTCCTCTCTCGTCTTTTTCTCTCACACGTCTTCTTTTCCCTCTTCTCTTGCTCCTGCTGTTCTCTCTTTTCAGTCCTTCCTTCACCTTCTCAAATGCCTTTTTCTCTTTCTTCTCTCTGGCTTCCCTCTCTTTCCTCTCCTTCCTCAGTCTCTTTTCTTCCTCCTTCTTTGCCTCTTTCGCTCTTTCTTGAGCTACGCTTTTCCTTGTCCGTCACTTGGCCGAGTTCCTAGAAAAGAGAGAAAACATATATTGAGTATTTTCTCTGAACAAGCTGTCAATGCAACAAGTCATTACTCCGAATCAAAATGATAATATGAGGTGGCGTACCTGGAGCTCTATGATCTTTTCCTCCATTTGGCTCATTTTACCGAGCCACTGCTCCTCCATCTTTTGGGCCTCTCTCTCCTGTGCTCTCTGGACACTTGCCTCCTTTGCCAGATCACACTTTTCCAGGATGACCTGGCTCACCTTCTTGTCCATCTCTTGTCCAAGTTTTTGCCACCTCCTCCTGTCTCAAGAACCCTCTGGTCTTTTCATTCTCCATCAACCACGACACGTCGAACTTTTCACATTTGTTCTGCCAGTGGACTTTGGCCTTGTTGTACTCCACCTGCTGGGTATGGAGAGTTTCCTGAAGGGAGCAGGTTTCTGCCTCATTTCTCTCCACGTCTGTCTGACCTGGCTGTTGCTGAGCCTTGGTCAGTTTTTGTTTTTCCTCCTCCCAACTCTGCTGCTTGATGGTCATCTTCACTGTCAAATCATAATTTTCATTGGCCAGCTCCTTGTTTTGTGTTTGAGCTTCCAGCAGAGCTTTACTGAGCGTGTGCAGGACTCTGCTGGGAACAATATATTTTTGCTTCATGGTCGCTGAAGAGGTTAATCCGGCCAAGACCAGATCTCAGCCCAGTTGAACAGCTATAGGAGTTTTGAACTAATGTGTTACACAATGTCCTCCACCACTATCATCAGAACACCAAACGTGAAAATAATCTTTGGAAGACCTGTAGAGTCTTTGACAAAGAGCAGCTGTTCTGAAGCCTGCTTTTTACTTCAGTTTGGTTTTCACATCCAGTGGACGCAAAAAAAAAAAAAAAAGGGCACAAAATGGCCACTGTAACATCTGTCAAATATTTCAACAGCAATTTAAGTGGAGCCCAACTTCACCTTTGAAAATAAAAGGTCGTAATAAAATCTGCTGTCTACAAAGGTATTTATATCTTTATAGTGTGAACTTCCTCTTTCACAAATCTTTGTTCTCTCTCTATCCTGAGAAATTCAGGACTCAAAAAGTCAATAATGGCAGGTAAATAGATTTTACTGGAATGGTCTAAAAAGGCAAAGACACCAGGTGGGAAGAATCACATTAAATCAGGCAGACAAACAGGCAGGAACAGGAAATGAAAGCTATGCAAACTAAGGTCTGAGGAGCTTGGCAATCTGACATCTGGGGAGTTCAAACAGGGAGGTATATATATATACAGAGGGGAAGAGTCGGTAAATGGGAACAGGTGTGTGCAGGGTTAGGGTTAGGGTTAGGGGTTGGGCCTGCAGGCGGGAAAACCGGGCAGGCGGGAGCGGCAGGGTCTGAAATGACATGAGTTATTGACGGTGAAAAAGTGGAGCTGCCAGACAAACAGGGCGGTATGTGAGAACCATAAAACCGTCCGTAACGAGCACACCACCTTACTGTGATGTTCCGGTGACGTCATGCATCAGGCAGAGAGCTAATTTAACCGAAATCGAAACTGAAAGTTTTGGACCTTGAATAAAGGGGTGGAGAGAGCAAGGGAGGGAGAGGCATGAGGCGAACAGCAGACAAAGGATATCTCTCAAGTCTGGATCAGAGAAAACACACCAAGGTGAGTACTGACATACATTTCTTTGTCTGGTCTCATTTTGATAAACACTTTTGATAGAGTTAAACTGACTGTTCCTCAGAGGGAAATCAGAGGTTGTTTGTATTCACAGAAGCTGTAAGTTGATTATTTTGTGTTGTTATTATGTTCTGACCAATTTCACAACTTCAACCTAGGCTGTGTGCTTGAAACCTACTGCTTCATTAAACTGTATTAGATCAAATCAAATAAATTTCATTTATATACAGTAGCACCAAATCATAACTGAAGTTATCTCAGGGCACTTTTTTATATAGAGCAGGTCTGTAGTCTTTACAGAGACAATTCTCTTGTCTGATGCGATTTGAAGGTCATTTGTAACCTTCACCATTACTGTCTCTGTGCAATGATGGACTCTAAACCTCTTTGTCAAGGATCTTAGATGAAGCTGAAGCTTAGATAAAGTTCTGTCTTTTGCTGTGTCACTTATGGGACATTTACCTCATTGTAGCTCCATTACATTTTATTGCACTGTGGAATGGATGTAATTGAGTGAGTGTGTGTAACTTGCAGTACAATGGATGAGCAGAAAGCACACATATGTTAACTGCAGCTTTTGAACTGTATCCAAATCATTTAATCATAGGCAAATCTGTTTTCACTAAAGTCAGAACTTGTGGTTGATGCAGTTATTTTTATACAGCCTCATAAGGTGACAAACACACTGATGCCAAAAGGTCAAATACAGTTTTGGACAATGTTTGAAGGGATCACGAACCATACATAAACACCTTACAATATGTCTTTTGTTGGGAATCTATAAAAAAGACCCTTTAGTCCACACATTTGTTGACTAATAAGCTTGAGGAGTAACAGATGCTGGCCACCATGACAGTTCAAGATCTTAGACACAGCCTCTGTTTCCAAGTGAAAAATAAGTTAAAGGTAGATCAAGGCAATCACTTCAGCATTTCTCTTCTGTACGTGGAAACTTTCCACTATGTTTTTTTTTGGGGGGGGGGCTTTTTGTGCCTTTAATGGACAGGACAGTAGAGAGAGACAGGAAATGGGGAGGCAGAGAGAGGGGGAATGACACGCAGCCGTCCGAAGCGGCAGTTGAACCGGGGGCCAGCTGCAGCGAGGACTGTAGCCTCTATATGGTGGCGCCTGCGTAACCCACTGTGCTACACGACACCCCTTTTCACTATGTTTTATATCTCGCCACTCCCCTGTCAGTGATGTCATAGCAGCTGTATTTCTATTAACAGGGTATGGGGATAAAAAAAAGATTCTTTGCCACCACTGAGCCAGGTGTACAACATACAGGTTTCAGTCCACAGAGAGTAGAGAAGGCCTGTGCAGTTCAGAGTAAATCCAAGCTTTTAAAGTCTCATTACTTTCCCCTCAAATTTCTAACCCCACACTTCTGGATTCTGTTGTATTTACTGACTGTAATGAACATATTTTGTCACTAGGTAGAAGCTCTTATGTGACAGCTGATGATGAAGATGAAGATGTCTTGTTTGTTTGTAATGTTTTGCTGTTGTTAGGTGAGAACCTTGAATTCCCAAAATTAACTTCAAAGGAAACATTAAATATATATTTCTCACTTGACTACTACATGGTTTAGACTTGATTAAAATGGGTTTGATAAGGTTTTCGTGGTGAGCCAGCCCTACACACTGAGTGACTGATATATCTGTTTGTATGAAAGCACTCCCCTGACACTGGCTGACTGTTCCCTCACAGATGCAATGCCACCGAGATCAGGATGCTCTGATCCCTCGGCCTCGTGGGAACTTGCCCAAAGTGTGTGCTGCGACACTGGCTGCCATAACAATAGCAGGCATCGTGTTTCTGTCTCCTGAAAGGTTATTTGGCTGGGTTGCCATGGTAATACTCATCGTGACCCTTGGCCCTCTGCTGCACGGGCTGTGTCTGCTGGCAGAGGAAATGTTGTACCATTCAAACACAAGGTGAGAGATCAGTTGGAGCACAAAGAGAGACAGATTGAAGCATTCAATGCTTGTGGTCTGGTCTGCCTTTGATATATCTCTTAACAAAATTTTTTTTTGTTTGTTTTTGTGTGACTTTGCTTTGCATTGTTTTAACATTGTTCTAATTAACCGTGGATCAGTTGCTATGTGTACAGTAAAAACCCACAGACAATTATAACACGACTGCAGTTCCCCTCAGCTCTATTTAGCGTTTTAGTGTCTTTCAGCTCGTTGTCGTGGTTTTACCGCTAAATTAATGAAATGTTTCATTGATGTTAAAATGCTAAACTGAGCATTCACCAGTCCAACAGTTACACAGTGCACACATGGTAACAGGGACAACATTACCCTCTTTCCTTCTGTTATTAATTCATTTTTACCAGGTATCGAGGTCAACGGCTGCTGAGCCACGTGCTGCCAGTCTGTGGTTTGGGGGGGAAGACCCTGCTGGCTGCAGGACTGGCAGGCCTTCTGCTCTACCTGGCTGGACATCCTCTGCCACATGAAGGCCAATGTTGGAAACTCCTCTTCCTGGCCTCAGTTCTTTACACGTTTTTTAAAAGCCTAGGAGTCCTGGTGAGATCCAGACCTGACACACATACCCCTTTTCCACCAAGATGAACCTAGTGCTAGTTCTGGGCTAGTGCTTGAGCTGGTTTGTAATTGGTTCAACTTGTGATGACGTCAGTTCATACATCTCCATTTTCCCAGCAACGCTTGCGCCAAGCACATAAACAACAATGGCAGATGACATCGTAGCGTTGCAAGTGTTGCTCCTGGTTTGGTGAGCCAACATTGGCATGCAAACACGGCTGGTCCAACACATTTCTGCTGCTCGTCATGATCGCTATGATACCGCTTGTTTTTTAAAAATGGCGGTCATCTAGTTTTG
This sequence comes from Seriola dumerili, assembly GCF_002260705.1. Lineage (NCBI taxonomy): Eukaryota > Metazoa > Chordata > Actinopteri > Carangiformes > Carangidae > Seriola > Seriola dumerili. The sequence continues at coordinate 5,246,794 of NW_019174416.1, read as the reverse complement.
GTTGGTCTTGTTGGACGCGATAACCCCACCCCCAGCTCCTGACGTAAGCAGTTCTTAGTTCTAGCCCAGCAGAGTGTTGGTGCCACCTTGGAACCGGTTTTCCCAGCAGGGGGCCAGTTCTTTGTCTGTCGAAACAAGAAAACTTGTTTCTGGCTCCGAACAAGCCCCAGAACTGCCTTGGTGGAAAAGGGGTAATGGACACCACTGGGATCTTGGTTTTTCTCTTCCGCTGTAATGCAAACATACAAAATGATAATCCCTTAAATATTACACGGTAGATGTTTGAGTGTCCTTCCAGGCTGCCATTAGTTTCCATTCATACAACCATAAATACCGTAAATGGAAACATTTGACTGTTATGGAAAATACACTGAAAGCTGTAATACACAATTGTGTGATTTGGGTGCGCTGAAGTAATTTGTAGAAAAGAGGCTACAACATAGGAAAACAGTGATACAGCCCTTTAACTTAGCATGCAGGCACCTTGTAATGTAACTGCCATTATCCCTGATAAGCACCAGTCTAGGCAAAATGTAGCTAGAAGACATTGAAATCTGGGACATCTCAACCATGTTTGTGCTTAAGCGATAACTACTGCAAACCAGTTTTGGGATTACATTTAAGATAATAATCCATATAATAATAAGGCAGTGTCATTCAGATTGTGCTTCACTGCCCATAGCTAAGAAAAGCTAATCAAATACACTTTTGAGAGGGCTAATGTTAACTACTCTCAAACACAGACGGAAATGAAGGACCAGCATTTGTCCAAAATCTCATCTCAACCCAATCTCATTAGACCCTGCAGTGAGTGTCAGGGTGTGCCGTCATACATGATCCCTCTGACAGGTGATCTACATTATATTGCTCCAAGACAATGGCTGGCCCCACTGGCTTGATAGGCAGTTTAATCTGAATACCGTGGCCCACTCAGTAGTCCAGCTGCTCTCCTTGCTCATCTTGCTCCATTAGCCTTTCAAACAGTTACTAATTAGCAACACCTCTGGCATGTCCCTTGACCTTACAAAAGAGAAAATGGTTTCAATATGTGTGAACAAGTCTACGGGGTCATCAGGTGGGTACCCTCTCAATAACTGATGTTTTGCTGAAGTTGGGCCTTGAGAGCTCAACTGTCCCAGAACCACCTCCCTCTTTACGTGCAGCCCCGCAGTCATTCAGTCACAGTGGTGGCTCAGTGTGTTACCGATTTGTTCAGACATGTACTAAACACGTTTACCATACACAGAGCTCCGGTCCAAGCTAACACAGGCCAGCGTCTCTGAGACACTTACTACACGTGCTAGCATGAAAGCATACGGTTTAGCCCAGTTCCAGCAGCCGGCAGGATACTTTCAGAAAATGAAACCAGAAATACTTCAGTCATCTTTAAAGGAAAATTCTACACTAGATAATACATTTATCTTTAACACAATATCTTTATAAGTAAAAACTGTGTCAAATGTGCTTCATGTCCTGAACAATGGGAAAAACTGGAAAGAGAAATCTCTATCTTCACAGTCCTGGTCAGTTAAGATTGTTTTAATAGAGAGGCATATTTTTACAGCTCAGCAGAGCACCACGGTAGAATTGAAAAATAGCTCAGTTTTAGCATAAGACACTTCAGACAGAAGAGTCCCTGTGAAAGACCACTTCCTGAAGGATCAGTTGATTGTAATTGAGATGGCATTTATGGAATAAAAATAGACGCAAAATTCCTTCTTCATCAGCATTGACTATAGTACTCATACTGTCCTCAAAGACTTGTATAATTTTGCTCACTCTTCAGAGAAAATGGCAGCATTATAGATTCAACCCATCTCAAGCTTTCAGCATTTAGCTGTCTCTGTGTCCTGCCTTTTTCTATCTAAAAATATGCGTGGGAAAGGGCAGCTTGGGTGCAGGGATGCCCTTTTCTTTCGCCTCCTGGGCAGAGCTGAGGTGTTGTGACATCCTTCCAGCTGTTTTCTGTGGTCGATGTGCAGGGTCCATCGGAGGTGGAGGTGTCAGACATCTGCGAGGGGAGGAAGATGAACGTAGCCCACGGCCTGGCCTGGTCCTTCTACCTGGGCTACCTGCAACTGGTGCTGCCATGTCAGTAACATCAAAACACACTACTCACACACACACACACTATGGATATTTGGTTTGTACTCATTGTCTCTTAACTTACACACCTATCATTTTCATATAAGAAGTCGTGGACCTATATCATATAATCAGTTTAGCTAGATATACTGTATATGCTTTTAAGATAACTTCTAAGCCCCAAATAGGTGGTGTTTTGGTGCATTGTAGTGATTCCGTAGATATGAATGTATGTGAATGGACACATTAAAGATGAAATGATTGAGTTGTGTGTGTATTCCAGGTCTGGAGGATTCCATCGCATCATTTCGTGCCACCCATCAGGCCAGCAGTCCCTTCTGGGGTCGTGGCTCCAGGAAGCTCCTAATCCTTATTCCTCTCAACTCCAACATCTCTCACAAGCTGGAAGATGAGGACGACAACATCCGTTTTTATGACAACCTCCCAAACAACAACATAGACAGGGCAGGAGTCCGGGGCCGTGTCTACAAGCACAGCGTCTACAGAATACAGGACGAGCATGGGAAGGTAGGTGTGAGCGTAAAATAACAAGTGTGAAACTGTGTAAATAACAGTCTAAAATGATAGTTACGGGTCAGACTTCAAGTTGATAATAAGTTATCTGTATCAGATTACAGGTAGATACATTTCTCCTCCCAGGTTCAGCGTAAAAATATTCAGTCAGTATTAAATAAGGTTATCAGAGAACCTGAAGCTTGAATGCTGAACTACTTGTGCTGCAATTCAACTCAGTGTCAGTCTTCTTATTGCCAGTGTGGGCTGAGAGACTCGGTGTGCTGATATTTTCTCCTTTGATCAGATTTGTAAAGACTGCACTGCTTAAATGTGGCGGAGCGAGAGAGAGAGCGAGAGAGAGGGAGAGAGAGAGGGAGTCACAGTAAAGTGACAGACTCAAGGGACTGTTTCCGTGTGTTTTTTTTTTCCCCCCAATATTTCAAGATAGCGCGTCAGTGTGTTCTATATTCAATGTTTTTGATGTAGCAAATCTAACAGTGATTGTACTCAAACTGGCTCTGTATTTTAGTCAAGGGAAGGGAAGTTTGGGGCTTCAGAGAAAGCATCCTGTGTTTCATGTCAGACCAAAAATAGCCACCAGTTATTTCAAAGTGATTACCAGAACAAGGTTGTGGCTGTATTTTGCAGGTGCAGTCACTACACAGAGTGAGATGATGATGAATGTTTGGCTTTAATTCCAATACACTTACGTACGAGTTTTAGGTGCTTGTTTATTTTTATAATTCTACCTCACATTTTACTATCTATCATACTATCATACTTTTGGCTTCTTTACATTTGTCCGACATCTGTAGTTACTTCACAGATTAAGATTTTACATATGAAATGTGATTATGTGGATGCAACTAATGGTTGTTTTCACTGTAGATTAATCTGATGATCACTATTTTAATCATTCAGATAACTGCTTAATCTGTAAAATGTGAATAAAAATGTCCACCACAGAGTTCATTATGACATCTTCATAGCTGACATCTTCAAGCCTGAAGAGATTCAGTTTACAATTATATAAAAGACAGAAAAGCTGAAACAATGAATTGTTGGAGATATTGATTGAAAAATTACAATTGTCAAAATAATTGCCAATTAATTTTCTGTTCTTACTTCACTATAGTAAATATGAAGTATGTAAAGTAAAGTATGTAGTAGGTAAAAAGAGCTGTACTTTGACCAGCTAGAACATTAAAATTCAGCTTAAATATAGATGCATTAGTAATAATATTTCAATGATATATACACTGAAGAACCAAAACACACACACCCAAGGCTCATCAATGTGGAGGGCAACAAAGGCTGTCCCGTCTGGTCTGAACCCAGTGAAGGGCGACTGGCACAAGCTGCAGAAAACTTTAATAGTAGTTATGGGAGAAATGTGTGCATCACACTCTGCTGCACAGTTACACAGTCTTTAAAAGAGACTGTACCCTTTGATAGATGAGGCAACACAGTTTTCAGATGTAAGAGGAAGCTTGTGTTACCTCATCTAGTTTTATTGCGTATGAATGTAATATCTCGTCAATACAACATTAATATGTCTGGTATGACCAGTAGTTTACAGAGCTGACGTTAGCAAACTTTAGACAGATGTTACTTTATAAACCGAAGTTGCTGAGTCATTTTGCTGACTTGAGAACTCTTCTGTGCGTGGGCTGCAGTTACAGAAAAATGTACTGTCATCATGTACCCTTACTGTCACTTGTGACCACAGTGTTTGCTGTTCAGCAAGGGTTACATAGTATTGAGTAAGTTACATAGTAAGTGAACATTTTGCTTATAATGTTTATAACTGTGACTCTGAATGCAGGATTCTACTTGTGAAATATTTTCATATTGTTGCATTGCAGCTTTTACTCAAGTAAAAGATCTGAGTATCTCTTCCACCACTGAAACAAACTGATGTTCAACCTCACATGAATGACTGAACCCTGTCTGCCTTACCTTACTTATGGCTGATGGCTTTATTGGTATTTCTATTGATAAGAATATATTTCGCTCTAAACCTTTCAGCATAGCTTTAGGCATTAGTTTTCTTGTTTTGAATATACTTTGAGTCACAAAAGAAACACTTTACTTTGAGATATAAAAATATCATATTCAGAGTGTAGTACATAAGCTCCCTTCCATACACAGCGTGAGTACCATCTCCTGGTTAAACCTGAGAACTCACCAGGGGAGGACTAACATACTGACGTACAGTAACAGCACCATCTACCTGTAAAATATGGTAATCAAACATTTCTGGTGCAAGAGTGCCACAAGCTTTTAAAGGATTATCTGTTCAGGAAATGCATCTATCTCTGTTTTTTTTTTTTTTTTATGTGTGTGCATGTGTGTATGTGTGTGTGTTTCAACAGGCCCATGAGTGTGTGGTGGAGTATGCGACGCCCTTGCTGACACTCTACAAGATGTCCCAGCAGAGCAGTGCTGGTTTTGGGGAGCCTGAGCGCAGGCAGCAGGTCCTACTCTTCTACAGGACCCTGCAGGACATCCTGGAGCACTCGCTGGAGTGTCGCAACCACTACAAACTCATCCTCCTCAACGGTACGAGGACAGCCAAGTGTGTGTCTGTCTGTGTGCGTGTTAGTGTGAGGGAACACACCTTGTGGCATGAGACAGACTGCTTTTAGGGGGATTTCAGGTTTTAGCTTATCCACTTCCCCACAAGGACTTACAATCAGGATTTGTGTGTTTATGGAGTGTTTTTGCAATTTATGTATTTTTAAAAAGGTTTTGTTACACAGCGGCCTTATGCTGCATGGTGTACAGCTAAAAGGAAGAGTGAAGGTCAGAGTGTCAGCGCTGGGGACTTTTCTGGCTTCGTTCCTGTTATCTTGGCCTCGTGTGATGGCAGTGAGGAAGCCAGCCACACCTTTCAAACAGAATGAGCTCAGAACAGTGAAAATGATTAGAGGCAGCACGCTTAAACAAACCATACATCCTGTTTCCCTCTTCTTCTAGACGAGCATGAGGACGACCCTCACTTCCTGTCCAAGGCCATACTCAGACATCTGCAGCAGCAGGAGAAAGAGGAGTTCTACCTCACCCCGCCTCCTCAACAGGAGATGGTGCACCCATTAGCGAATATTTCAAGTGCCCCGCCGCTCATGAATGGCGAGTGGCACCATCCCGAGCCAATGAGCAGAGAGCCCACGCTCATGTACAGCCTGGAGGAACCTTTACCTCTGAAGGAACCTGTTGAGGACACCGACTATTACCACGGACAAACATAAACAGGAAACAACCACTGTGTTTCATGTCTGTCATGCTATATTCTTCTTGTGCCAAACTGAAAGTTTGGGAATTAAAAATGCTACATTTCATTCATCGAGGTTTTATATACAGACCCTAACTGAGTATCATCTGCCTGTGTCTGAATTAATATCTGAAAATATCAAATAAATACAAACAGTTGTTTAGAGTAAGAAGAAGAGTTGTGTTTTATCTGACCTTTTCTTTACTGAACAGTTTGGTTGGTGACATGTCCCAGAGACTGAGGAGCGGCCTGTCCAGTCACTGGAACAGAGAAGTTCAGACACTGACAGATTAAGATATGAGCAATCTGTGCGAATATGTACTGACTTATCTTAAGAGATCGCTCTGTGTGTAAACGGATGTATTGATCAGTCCACAGCACTGACATTCAAACAGTATGTGTACATTGGAAAAACCCTGGACAGACTGTGCAGGGAGCACATCTTGCTTTAGAGCAGAGGTAGTGAAGTTGTTTAGAAGAGAGTTTGTCATCGTCCTTCCTCCTTCAGAGAACAGGACATGATCTTCTGCACACAATGGCCCATTCAGTTAATATATAGTTAATTTAAGAGTCTGAACAAAGGTTGCGTCACATCCTGTACTTCTGTGGACACTACCAGACGGCTCACTGAATAGTCTTTGCCTCATTTTAAAATTGAACCCAGTTAATGTTTTGAAGAACTCACAGTGGGATATTTAAAATGCAACGATTTTGCCCTCAACAAATTCTGTAAACATGATTAAATGCATGAATGATGATGATTTATAATAGTTTTATTAGTGAAGTAAAATGACTATCATTTTGAAGTCAAAATGGACATTTATTATGGGTGAAACAGAGCTACAGGTAGACCAGGAGAAAGAGAAAAATGGGGAAAGTCCCGAAGGCAGTAGAGCTCAGAAAAAGACATGTTTGGCAGAGTGGGGGTTGGAGGAATACAATGTACAAGAGTGTGTTTTATGACTGCATAAACAAAAGAAGCAGTCACAAGACACCTGACACCACGCCTGTTTATCTGCATCTCACATGTACACACACACACACACACACACACACTTCATGACCTGCAGCACTGCAGCTGAAACAGCTCGGTGAGGTTGCATCAGATACATTAACAGCCTGTCTGTCGTCTCGACGGAGCAGAGGTGGGAAGGACAGAGGGATCTGATCTAGAGCACACTGCATTTACCACACAGCTTTTGAATAGTGCATATTGTAGCGCGTAGATTACAAAAAAAAGGGAATAAAACAATAGAGCATTGTTGGAACCTCAGCGGCACTTTGCATGAAGTAGGCTTGATAAGTTAGCATGAGGCTCTTTCAGATAGTGATTCCCAACCCCAACGGATATGATGAAAGAAATTCTGTTACACAAAATATATTTTGACTTTTCCTGGTGTCATTCTGTATATTTTTTGTATCTCTTGATCCTCTAAAAATCCTTCAAAATTTAAGTCAGAGATGGAAAACTAGTCTTCTTTGGCTGAACTGCTCATAACCTCCAGACTGAGGCCATTCCCTCTGATGAAGAGTCACAAGTAGACTTTCAAAGGAATAGTTCAACATGTTTTTACGTTTCTGTTTGACAGAATCAAGCTGTTTCCCATCGCTTTCGGTCTTGATGCAATGCTAAGCTAATTGCTGGCTCTTTCATATCACACAGACAGATAAGAGCGGCACCATTCTTCTCATCCAGCTATAACCATATTTCCAAAGGGTATCACAAGTCAAAAAGTTTGGAAACCACTGTTTGAAGGTTTGAAGGTTTTGTAGGTCTAAAGTTCACTTGCACTACAGGAGCTCTGATAATTCACACACATTACACACATACAATACAAGAGTCTTGGTCACCAGTTTAAGACCTCTGATAACACAGTCTGAACAAATGAAGTACACAAAATATACTTTCTTTATCAGAGACCGCTACTGTGAAGCTTGTCAGCTTTGGTCAGGTGCACAAACCTCAAACATAAAAATATACTTTCTTTTCTCCATTTCATTTTACTGTAACCTGAAATCCTCTGGGTTTTTCCTGCTGTTGAACAGAAAACAGTCATGTGATGGCAATGTAGAATTATTTTAGACATTTTTTATAGTAAACAGTATTTGATTAATTAAAGAAATATTTATAATTGATGATCTAGAGCAAAAACAATAACTAGTTTTAGCCCTAAACTAAACTGTGGACAGTGGTGTATTCTTAACACAGCATGACGCTTTAGCTGTAGCAGGCAATAGAAGTGTATATATCAATAACTTGTGCTCATTTGGATGCTGATACGAATTAGTGTGTGTTTTGACCATGTTCCCTCTTTGTTACATAAGGATTTTAAAAAACAACACTCACACAGATATGTGAGTTTTAGTAGTGGCCACAGGAGACAGGTCTGACCTGTTCTCAACTGAAAACACCACATCCCAGCCAGCTGACATCAGCTGACACTGATGGTGATGGATGGATAACACTGGCACCATTGTGACTGAGTTTACACAGAGCAGGACACTGACTGTTTACTGAAGCAGATTTAAGGAGACTGAATATCAGTGACCTGAGCTCATCTGAAGTAGTGATAACTCTGTTTCAGTTCATGGGATTATTGAATGACACACTTGTTAAGGGCGTACCTAGAGTCCATGACTCCATGAGACATTAAACCTGTGACCATCATCACTCACAGTTTGTAATATTTGTTCAAGGTGAGTTTGAAAATGCAATTTTTCTATGCATTAGAGAAGAAATTCATTTGGAACTGGCAAAAACTGAGAAGACAAATTTGAAATGGTAAATAATTAATAAATTAATAAAACATGAATTGTGCTGTGTGTTTTAAAAACACATAAAAAGGCACATACAGACACACACACACATACACACACACACATACACACACACACACACACACACACACACACACACACAGGTCAATATTGGTAAGGCAGTGAGTGCACATTATCACCACAAGCTGTAGTTCCCCTGCAGTTCCACCGAAAAACACTTCCTCCTTGGTGGCAAGTCTTTCTGACGACAGCCTCTGGTGTGAATGTGATTGGCCGTCAGCTGAGATGCCACAGAAGGGAGATTACCCAAGAAGGTGAGTCAGGCAAGTGAGGTTAACCTGCAGAAGCACTACCTTCCTACTCTCACGTCATGCCAGCAGGGAAAATTTTAAGGAAAGCAGTAGTAGCTGTGTGTGTGTGTGTGTGTGTGTGTGTGTGTGTGTGTCTTGTGGTCCTGAGAAGAACAAGACATTGTTCAACTGAAATTTTACGATGAACCCTGATACCAGACCAACTGAAGGGAATATTAATGACTATTCTGATAACAGTTTCCACAGTTTCCTCTACAGCACAAATAGTTTGCGAAGTTTGTTCCATATATGCCTCTCAGACAAACTTTTCACAAACCTTTACCTGTGGCCTAATGCATATAATACACTTTACTTATAGCACACAATGATAGCAGTTTACAATGAAATGAAAATCAGAAAAAGTTAAATAAATGGCAGATTTGGGAACAGGGGTTCAGGGAGGTGACAGGGCCAAGACCACGGTGCCCCTAAACGTTAACTGCTTTAAAACTGATGAAGAGCGGCTCAGAGGACAAAGTGGGGATGATAGAACTGTCCTGGAACAAGGATGTGCAGCTGGAGCTTAGTAAGATATTGAACTGAAAAGTGCATCTGGCTTTCCAGATGCAAGAACCGCTGCTCTACTTGATTTTAATCATGCGTGTGTTGCCTCCTTTTGTTTTTTTTGTATTTCTGTATTGTGTGTTGTTTTATTGTGTCTGGGCATTGCCTTCTTTTCTGCTTTGCAAAAAAAAAAAATTAATAAAAATATGTTTGAAAAAAAAGAGTCAGGGAAAGGCAGCTGAAAACCAGTGATTGTTTATATTTCCTATTTCCTCAGTAATATGATGAAGCACTACAGTATTTCTTATAAGTCTCCCTTTGTAAACACATTGTGGATTCATTTTGAAGGAATATTTTTCATGGTGGTGGGAGTTACCGTGCATAAACCTTATGCACCTGATGGAGAAGCAAAACACAGTCCTGTGTTTAGTGGATACGCTTCCGATGCTCCACCAGGTGTGAGTGTGTGTCTGAGCAGCGTGTGTCAGAACATGTGACTCAACCTGTGAGTAAGGCAGGGCTCATGCCACCTGTCTAGACCTGATGTGCTCATACACACACACACACACACACACACACACACACACATACACACACAAACACACACACACACTTTACTGAAATTTCGAGTCGATACACTAGAAGCAGATATGAAAATTAAATTTATTGGGAAGTGACATAAAGATTACCTGATGAGATTAAGAGGAGGATATTTTAGGGAACTAGTTTCTCAATAAAATCTTTGGTAAGGTCTAATGTGCGCATTATATATTTTGACTCTAATCGTCAGAGAGACCATGTTTCACTATGACTACTGTAAATTTTATAACAAAACTATTTCTATCCAAGAAAAGAAATGTCAAGAGAATAGCAACTGATCAAAATATGTGCAATTTTTCTAAGTTACTCAACATTTTTGTCCGACTATGAGCTAAACTGTCCTCTGTGGAGGAATGCCTATGGCTTCAGTGTTCCTACTGAGTCAGTGTCAAGGGGGTTTGAAGACTTCTCTGTCCTGGGGCGATTAGTGCTTTGTCAAATAAAAGAAAACAGGTGGGATGACTCTGACTGTCCCTGTGTCTGGACGTAAGATTTAAAGAGATTGCTCCAAGAATGGACAACACCCAGTCTGAGGAGCTCCAAACATAAACAAATTTAAAAACACCTTGGAGGGAATTTAGTACTTACTGTACATCTGTTAGTAACTATATGTTGCAATTTATTATTTCTGTTTATTTTTTGTAATGTTTTTGTGCGCCTACATTACCCACAACGCAACTCGACAGCCAACAGTTGGGTTGGAGATCCAGGTGTTTTATGCTAGTGGTGGCTAATGTAGGCAGATCGCCTGAAGCAGAGAAGCTGCTAGCCTTACACAGAAAAGTGGAGCTTGTTTGTTAAAACCTAATGCCTACATTACCCACAGTGCAACTCGACCGCCAACAGTTGGGTTGGAGATTCAGGTGGTGTCCTCACTTCTTTGAGATGAGTTTCAAACTTGTAGTCTTCAGCCTCGACCAACGCTGATTCAAGTGACATCATTTGAGGTCATTTATCAGACTTCACACAGCTCCCTCTGCAGCCACAAAAGGCCTTATACAATGTAGTATGTAGGAGTACCACCCAACACCTGGAAACAAACTTTGATGTGGAGTTCCCCTTTTAAATGTCCATGTGTTCTCATTGGCCTACGTTCTTAATATTAGTTTATCAGCCATAGCAGCAGCCTGTAATCTGTAGTAAAAGAACATCTCTGCTCTGAAAGGCTGTTGTGGTTGTCAGTTTCTCTTATGACATTGAAAACGCCCAGTGCATGTGATAATATCTTAACACCATTATGTGTGACACATACAATGTATATTGATCACTGGCTGGTAGATTTCCATTGCAGCATATTTCATTTTATTAGTAGTTTTAAATTATATAATTTATTATAAATTATTTAGGTTCTTTACTTAAGGACATCAATGTAATAATTATTTTACAAGTAAAGGCCCTGCATTAAAAATGCATCAAAAATAATAGTACTATACCAAATTTAGAATGAAAAGTAAAAGTACTTATGGACAAAACTGTACCCTGTAAGTGTTATACAATTATCTTATTACTTGATATGTAAGCATCAGTTTAACATTGGTGATTGAGATGGATCTACATTTCGCTTGCCCAGTAACATTTTTTTATGTGTCTGTAGTTTCTTAATAATTTTATAGGAAGTTTCCTCCAAAAAACTACAAAACCACTAGAAACTTTATTTTCCATATGTGTGAAACGCTTGCTGCTGACAAATTTTGCATTTTACATTTTCAGCTGTCACTGTCTTGTTAGCGGTTCCCTGAATTTAATTAACTGTGTGTGCCAATTAAAAACCAAGAGGCTACATAACTCTTTCAGTGATGATTTCATGTTGGAAATCATGAGGAAATGAAGGACCTAAAATACAGTGTTATCATACTGTTTGGTAGTGTAACCTATAACGCTGCTTGATATTTTATTAGCAATTTATACAGTTAATTGGCAGTTTATTAGGTACAACAAGCTAAATCTAATGTAGTCTAATGCATGCAATAAATCCTCCTTCATGAAGGTTATAATGTTCAGTTTTTATTAAAATTGTTTTGGAGGTGTTGATTCGCCTGTTTGGAGGCTGTAGTCTGTGGTGCTGCTGAACTGTATTGCCTTATATGTTATTTATTCTCCCCTCACTGATATAAATTGGGTTGACTATCATAAAATGATCATAAAGTTAAATCAACACATCTCTGAAGCTTCAATAAAAACTGAACATTAAAACCTTTGTGAAGGAAGGATTTATTGCAGGACTGCTCTATGAGACTTGGACTGCAAGCAATGATTTGTCATTATTGATTAATCTGCCAATTATTTATTAGTTGTTAAGGCTGTTAAATGTCAGAAAAGTACATGTAAAGCCAGTCACGTTCTCCCAGAGCTCCCATTTTCAAATATCTTGTTTTGTCCAATCAACAGTCGAAAATATAAAAAATATTCAGTTCTTAACGATATAAAAATGAGAAAAGGCTAAACTTCTCTCATTAGAGGAGTGGGAACAAGAAAACTTAAAAAAAAAATTAACTTGAAAAATGGCTCATACAATTATTAAATTATCACAGCTGCTAATTAATTTTGTAAGTGATGAACTGACTTATTGTTTCAGCTCTATACAGTATTACACTGCATTAGTTTTAGCTAAGTGAACCTAATAAACTGGCAACAGAGTGTATGTCTTGGATGAAAACTAATACGCAAGTAACTTGTAACTACAACTGTCAGAAAAATGTACTGTACCAAAAAGTAGCATATTTCCCTGTAAAATATATGTGGAATACGAAATGTAAATAAAGTACAAGTAAATAAATGTCCTCCTAAATTGCACCTATTGTCATTATCAATTATTATCAATTTGTTTTGTAAGTTTAGCTAAATTCAGTCCAACTCTGTGGATAATGAGACTATTAAAGTAGTCTTATATTACTTTACAGTGACTGGCTGACTGTTAGCTGTACGTGACAGGGATCAGCTCTTCTCCTGTGCAATGCCCGGACATGTTGCGTGAGTTCAGGAACTTTCTCGGCCCCGCCCACACGTGAGAGCTCAGCTGATGCAACCGGCGACTCCTCCGGTATAAAAGCTGCGCACTCGCCGCTCACAGTCGCTCGTCTCAGTTAACTTAATACATGGAGAAAATACAAACCGGACGTTTGGAGGAGACACCGGAGCTTTACAAACAGGAATCAGGATGGTCTATACCACGGCTCTGCTCTTTGGACACGGAGTGCCCGTCTTGTCGGAGGAAGAAAGCGTCGTAGAGATGATAGGAAAGTACCTCTCCCAGCTTACATCCCCGGGCCGAAAGACGAGCTCAGCCCGGCGGGGTAGCGTCGAGAGCTGCGATGAGACAGACAGCAACTCGCCATGTAAGTTGTTTTAAAAGTTAAATGTAATTGAAACTACAAAAACTTATTTTTTAAAACAGCTTTTCAGTCGGTTCTAGTTGACAGTAACTAATAAAAACCGCAGAACACTCACCTAATTACAGTTGAATATTAATGCGCTATCATGATTAAAATAACCATAATCTTTATATTGGAACTAGACCTTTAATATTTGGCGCAAGAACTAATTAATTACCTAATCTCAGTGATGGGGATGTGTCTGATGTAAGTGACTGAGGTGTTGGATCAGCTGATGACAGAGTAAGCTGGGCTCCTCCTCTCAGCTGCTGATACAAAGACAATACTCTGATGAATCTGGGGTTTCAGAGCAGCAATGAGACATGATGCATGACCACATGATAGACATAGTGGCAAAAGTGAAACGGCAGAGTGAGGGTCAAAGTCTTGCACTACATCTCAGTGATGTAGTGTTTAGGGTAAATTGTAAGCTCTCGTCATTAGAGAAACTATGAATACACTGTCATGGCTTTGACTGCCAGTGGCTGTCAGCATAGATGTTAAACTTTTATAGAGATGAACTTACTGTTTAATATACTGTGGGTTAATGCCACTTATTCTAACAGCACTCTTGGTCTCTTTCCACAGTGTACAACCTGGATGCTGGTTTGGAGCATGAAGAGCGGCTCCTTCAGCAGGATGTGACCCAGCAGATAGAGCGCTGTCTGACAGAGGCCAAGGCGTCCACCCTCCACTGCCAGGTGCTGCTGCTGCCACACCAGATGACCACCAAGGTCGGCCAGGACGTGGTGCACTTCTCAGCTGATGAGCCCTGTGGGCTCCGTGGCGCCTCTATCAAGGTGTATGTGGAGTGCAAAGATGGCCTGAAGTCTGTGGGGAGCGTCTTCCCAGACCCGAGTGTCACGCCCACATTTGAACTGTCTGTGATCTTAAAGGCAGACAAGGATGGCGGCTGGCCGCCGCTCAAGCACATCTTTGGTACCAACAAAGTGTTGAAGCTGAGACCAGAGTACCGGCTGGTGAAGAGGAAGCTCTACTCCTCCGCCAGTCCTGTCATCCATGATTTCCATTAGGGGTGAAGTTGAGATTGTGAACCCCCGTTCCACTGTTTACCTCTTCGTTAGTGTTTGAATGTTATTTTAAGGCTAGACGCACAAAGTCTAGCCTGGCAAGATGCGGAAAATGCTGGATTTTCTCTGTGTTGAATAAGAAAGTGGATTGTTCTTTGTTTTATGTATGAATGTCTTAGAGCAGGAGGTAACACTGCTTGTTTTCCTACACTGTAGCCAATATGACTGCAGTATTTTGCACAGAACAGTTGACTGTTAGTGTACACTGTAAACATGAACACATCCTCCCAGGAATGGGCGGGTCTCACTCCTGAAGTGTGCTGTACTTTTGCTACTGTTTGTTACTTTTGTTATTTATGAGACTTTGAAATAAATGTTGTTACACCACTACTACTTAGTCCTGTGCTTGCATCAGTGTACTGTTACTTTACTGGCTACCTAAGTGACATGTTGCTCCCCCAGCACACCTATTATACATTTTGTTGCTGACCACATCATGGGGCCTGCTGGTGCTTCATGACTTGCTTGCGTAGCTTGTGTTTCGATTTGTTCACAATAGAGGAAAAATGATTACACAATATTGAGTGTGCTAGATGTTTTCAATGAGCCCATTCAGAACAGTGAATGTGGCTGGTGACAGATTACCAAGAAAGCTAAGACTAGAAGTTGCAAAAGAAATCCCTCAAGTAAACACTGGGCTGTTCGGGTTAAATAACTCTGACCTGATTTACGTTTAGATCAAATAATCTTTTTATTTAACAAATGTACAACAGAACACATGATACATGTATCGGCTACCCAAACACAGAACTCTACATGATCCATCACGCGGGTACAAAACTTACATTTGTACTCCCATCTAACACACATTACACAAACATGTTTCTTATGCTATTTACATAGCACACACTGGCTACTTCCTAAGTGACAACTAGGGATGCATCAATACTATTTCAGCAACAACAATCTCCATGCTGTTTTAACCTTTCAACTAACTCGACAGCTGTATTTTACACGACTACCAAACATTTCACAAAGCATGTCTTTACTTTTTAGATCGATTTCCTGCCTTCACTGGCAGCTTTTGGTTTCTATACATTTTCAGGAACTGCTTTGAAAACTCAGATGGCTGAGTGTACCTGAATGCACCGCCAAAGTGTTCAAATCGACACTGTCGCTGTAATAAAAGACAGCAAGTTGTAAAATTGTAAATTTATTTGTAACCTGGATGTTATGGAAGCTGAGGGCTGCTTGAAGGCAGGTAGTCAAACTTTAAACTTGTGCTTTGGAAAAACGTGGGCAGAAATGTAAAGTACATGCAATTTGCAGTTAATGCGCTGAAACATGCGAAACACTGGTATGTTCATTTAAATCCAACAGATTGCAGCATTATAATCTGTTACTAAATGAAGCAGACATAAGCAACCAGTTCAGTGACATCACCTGATGTCCTTCGTTTAGAAAGACATCCTTGTTCCACTGGTGAAAAAGTAAGAAATTCCAGTTGTAAAGACGTGATTAGTGGATCTCTCTGCAACATTTCAGTAGTGATCAGACTGACTGATGATCCTGGCTCCATCTGGTGCCACTAGAACAAGTAGTATTCATTTTGAATTTGTGGAAACTGTACATTATGATTTATCGTATGGAAATTCTGGTTGTTGTTGCTGTCTCGTGTCTTTTCGGCTATAAGTGTTGAGCACAGTTTGGTGCAATACACTCAAAGAAACTGATCAATCACCCAACTAGTATTAATGCATCCATGATTCAACATGATAAAAAATCTGGCGAGTAGAACTCATCCGCCCTTTATCATCTGATCCCAAACAAACTTTTTGCTGGTGATAATGTTCTTTTTCCACAACGTCCTTTGCTTTTCCATCTCAGCTGGAGGAAATGATGAGCAGCCACCTTAGCCCTTCTCCTGAAATGATACTTAGGGAAAGTGGTGCACTGGCTTGTTTGTCCTGGAGTGAGATCCCATAGTGCTGAACATTAACCAATCATAAGAACTGGGGAAGAGGAAGCTCTATGCAGCTCTCTCAGACACACACCCTCATCTACGCCAAAGCACGGATGACTGAGCACACACACACACACACACACACACACACACACACACACACACACACACACTGCAGTCCCCTTCAGAAAACAACCAAAGTGACTGGTAAGTATTCAGCTCCACCTTCTCCGGTACCAAAAGTGGCTGTTTGTCTCTTTAAGTGTCTCGTTCTCTGAGATGACAGTCTATTTCTTCATCTTGAGGTCGGCCTCCATGGCACTACGGCGACCTCTGGTGCCTCCGTCCTGCAGCAGAGAAAGATGAGGAGAAACGGGGAAAAAGAAAATAAATGAGAGCAGGAGAAAGAATTAACATAAGAGTGGAAAGGTCAGTGGTCAGCTGGACAGCGTGAAGGGAGGCCCTGTGGCGGACCTCCTCACGTGATTGAGCTCCGCACAAAAACACAGCACAGTCCACTTCGGAAGGCTTCCTCCCCAAATGAAGAACATAAAAAAATAAATAATGGTGAGAAAGAAAAAGTAAGATTTAAAACGAAAAGAAGGAGAAAAGAAATTAGAACATGCAGAGACACGGACAATCGCACGTAAACAGAAAAACACAGGAAACCGGCATGGGGTCATTAACCGAAGGTCGACGGAAGCTTGGGTGATGAAAGGTTACTGGAGCCTGTGTGTTTACGTGTGTTTATGTTTGTGTGTGTGTGTGTGTGTGTGTGTGTGTGTGTGTGTGTGTGTGTGTGTGTGTGTGTGGTGCGAATATTGTGTCCAAACAGAACTTAAATTTTATGAGGGTGACACAGACAGTGATGTGTGAGAGCATGTGAGAAACTGTAAGAGCAAGAGGGAGAGGGAAAGGTGACCTTTAATTCTGATCCTTAACACATCTGTACAGCTGAATACGGCTGAGTACCGACAGTGTGTGTTCATTTTCCTCAGTACTACTAAGTATGTGATACTAAAGTTTAGTAGCTTTAGTCACACCGGTTGTAAAACCTGATGGACTAGATATCTACTTTCCATAAACAGGAGAGAAAAAGTCCAAAGTCTGACACGTGAAGGAAACTGTTCTGTGTCTGAGCGAAAGAAAACTAAAAAACTAAAAATCTGACCTTTTCTAAAAGCCATTAAATTCTATTGAAGGTGTCTCACAAAGTTAAAACATTTTCAGTTATTTCACACGAGAGATTTCTGTATTTGCGTTTTTCTCTGCTCGTCTTACTGGTTTAAGTGGGCGGGACTCACTTACAAAAAGGTGATGTCATGTACTGTGCACCAATCAGTCTTAAGGAATATTTGAATCAAAACAACAACTGTTGCGAGGCTGTTTGATAATGTTATCAGACAAATGTGAATAAAATCTGATCAAACCACACTCACAAATTTAACTATCAATAAATAATATTGTGTACACTTGATTTCTTTAGAAAAGTCTAGAATATTTACAGTTTCAAGTGTTTATAATTTAATAGTTTTTCTTTAACTGATGCTGGATTTGATATCAATATTTGGGAGTTCAAAAAAATCCCACATCAGCCAATTGTATTTTTTTTTTAAAAACATTAACATTTTGATATGGACCCTGTCAATTTTTTTCTTTTATTTAAATTGTGCCCAAGACACATGTTGAGCAGGATGTAGTGTAGCTGAAAAATACAATATTTTAAAGCTGGACTTTTGTTAATATTCAGGCTATAAACCCATAATAATATTTCATTAATGGCTTATATACTTGTCAGGCTTTTAAATTACCTGAATGGCAAACGTTTAGTTTTTCCAGTTATATTATTGATTAACACCAATAATATAAATATTTAAATCCTTTCTACTTTTTTTTTTACAACAGGTTTATTTACTGCCACCAATATACAACTGGACAGAGAGAGAAAGCAAAGAAAGGAGATGAGGGGAACAGACTGATGTGTATACTGTGTGTGTGTGTGTTTGTTTGCATTGAGACAAGCGTGTGCGGAGCGTGGCCTGGTTCTGGTGAAATCTGAGGGAGAACCTGAATACTTACAAAGAGAGAGAGAAGGAAAGCAGGAGAGGCCATTGGGACACTGTCCTGTAGGAGGACAAACATTGGAGTGAGAAAGAGAGAAAAGACACACATGTGCGTGAGAAGCAAGTTTCATACAAGTCTGCGCAAAACACAGGAGCACGCTGGGGGACGGGAGTCCATTTGACTGCTGCACGGCACGTACACAAACACATACACCCATTCACACCGCGTCACAAAGACAGATAGCCACACACACACACACACACACACACACACACACACACACACACAGAGCGTAAATAGTGACATTCATGACACACACAAGAAGGCCCTCCCATACACACTAACATGTCTTTAACGCAGCTCACAACCCCCTCAAGTCCCATCATGGCTTGTGTGAAAAATATCATGACTTACATTCATTCAGCTGTGGCACTTCTATAAGCTACATGTTACATATCATCTAAATTAACCTATAGAATAATGTGGCAGTCTCATATCCACTCCAGCTGAGCTCGCTGTGGAGAAACAGCCAAACAAAGATTAAAAAACATTTTATAAATTTGTGTAACAACTCGCCAGGTATATCCTATACAGTAAACCAGTTGCAAAATTTGCAAAAATTAAACACACAATTTAGCACATTCCCAGATATTCTCTGTCTGGAGACGACTTTTTAAAATCATATCATACTGAAAAAAATGCCATGAGTAGCAGGGACCACGTTAGACCCACACTCAAGTCTCCCACATTCATGCAGTTTAAGTAATACACACACAGCTGCGAATAAGAAACTTCACTGCGGACATTTGCAGATAGACAGTCAGACAGACAGGGGCAGAAACAGGTGAGTCAGTGACAGGCAGACAGACAGAAGTTAGTGAGGAGAGGTGCAGCCAGCATGCAGGACATGAATCAGCTGGGAAGTCAAGACCAGGATCATACCACTGAAGCATGTACGGAAAGCGGAGGGAAGTGTTGATCAAACCCCTCTGTGGTTTAACACTGTGTGTGTGTGTGTGTGTGTCTTTTGTACATGTGAACATTTTGTGTGTGAATATGATAATGTTCCAAATATATTTCCCTAGATTCACAAATATAAAAGTAGCATGAATTCAACAGTTGTTATATAACAAGGCATATTTTCAGTGTCTAACCTGGAATATAGAATAATTTCATTTAAGTTATCATGTTTTGAACTGAGACACAAAGAGCTTTAGCATCACCTGCCATCATGTATTCTGCGGTGGTTCAAACAGCATGGTGTATAAGTTATATAACGCTAACAGCACTTCTATCACTTTAGATGACCACAGTGCTACAAGTTGCAAGTGTTTCACTTTAGATTTAGTGTGAAACACTGGATGTTATACTGTAGCAGACACACATGGATGATTTTGGTAATTACAATTCTACATGAAACACCAGAAAGTCAGTTTCCCAGAATGCTTATGGTTTTCTCTGAAGACAAATTCTGTGCAAAACAGAGGGCGTTATTCCAATGATCCATTCAATCTAGATCTGCACACATTATTACACATTTGCTTGTTACTTGAGGAAAAACATATTCTTCAATTACCACTGAAGAAGAGATTGCATTACCTAGTATCAGGTACATATCTGTGAAGTCCACAGGTGATACAGTTCCTATGTCAAACAGACTTTCACAAGTCACATGCAAGTCTTTGGTCAATGACCAGCTCACTTAAAACACCCTAATCTGTTTAGATTAGAGGCCTAAGGACCTCACCCCTGCACATTATGGTTGATCATGGATATGTTAGAGTAGGAGCAGAGTGCTTTAGTATGCAAATCAATACATGTGCTTGCTCCCAAGGTCAGTATAGACAGCTGGAGAATGAAGAAGAGGACTATGCCACAGGAGTGGTTTGACAAATTTCTCTGGGCGTGTTGATCTCAGACCTGGGCAGGAAATCGTAATTTTTCATGTCAACTCTAAAATCAATACACTTGTGAACTCAATTCATAACTCTGCGCTACGAACAAGGGAGACTGAGCCTGCAACATTATAAACAAAGACTCAGTCATTTTGCTATAGCACCTCCATGGTACAATTACGCTGTTGACATTTTATCACTCAACACACGTCACAGTTGAGCTTCAGAACATCAACAGCTTTATAGAGTTCTTTAACATAATAACACTTGACACTTTGAGAGATGTTTAAGGGGAATCTTAATTTCACCCCCAACAAGTCACCCAACCCACCTTCTCAGCTGGCTCTCCTGGCTTACGGTTTCCCTCCCTCCCGCGGAGGCTCTTGGCGGAGATGGCACTCTCTGACGTCTGCATGATGAGCTGCGTGGCCAGGAACTGCTGCACGTGCTCCAGGACGTCACGCTGCATCTCCAGCGCCATGTGGTACACGTCGTGGTCCGACGAGTTGTACATGACGGCGTTCTGAAACATCAGCATGATATCTCGCTGGAACTCCGCTGTCGTACGGATCACGCCGGACTCAATGTTCTTTTTTATGGCCGACAGGTCCATGGGTCTGGAACAGGACGGGTGGTAGGAGTCCCAGGGCAGAGATAGATGTTTGTATTAAAGTTTGTGTCTCCTATAAACGATCACTGTATCTTCTGATATTTAACAGAATTACATTACTTTTAGTATCGTATAATATTAACACGTTAGGTGCCATGTCAAGCTCACTTGTGCTACAAAAGAATTAAACACACAAAGTTTCTAGGACCCTGGGAAGAAAGCTTATGAATTTCTTTGAACCACAGTAACAGCCTGAGAGTGTAATTTCACTGAAAAATCAAGTGAGTGTGAGTGTGTGTTTGAGGTCAGACCTGTGTACGATGCTGTGGTAACCCGGGGCAATGTCATCTGACACAGGCTGCAGGAAGACACTGGCATACCTGAGACACATGACAACAGCAACAACAGTAAAACACATTTCCCTTTAAAACAGCTGCAGTGAGATCTTTTTTTTGCAGACTATGTTTCCTGTAACTAAATATTTATTTCTCCAAAGAGGTGATATATCACTTTCACTGTGCACACGTGTTTGTTGAAAAGATAAAGTGAGAACTAAGGCACCAAGAAACAAAAACATTGCAGACTAAGGAGTTGTGTCCAGAATTAGACCTGTCTGTTAACTGTCTTTCTCATTTCTGTCATTGTTTCACAAACCTTTGGCTGCTATTGGCTACTGGCCAAGACTGTAGTGAACATAACTCTTGAAACCCTTTTCTGTTTGCACTCTACAGGGATACACTACATTACATAGAAATGAGACCTCAGTACGTTTAAGAGAGTTGGCTTCATGGTATTGATGATGAGGATGGTATTATCATAATGCAGCATGAATGGACCTAATATGGTTCATATATATTACTATTCTTAGACAAGAAACTCCCTGTTGTTAAATGACAAACAAAAGCTCAATACAATCAAGATGATTTTGTGACGACATTAAAACTTACAGAGCAAAAAAAAATAATTTTCCAAATGAGACTGACTGGGAGCTATTGCTGAAGTATTTTGACAAAAAATGATTGATTTTTGATGCAGGGAAAGGCCAAGACGCTCCACCTGTGGTTGGCTGCAGCTCTCCACACCAGCATAATGGCTTTCTTCCAGATCTTCTGCGCCTGCACTGCCTCCTGGTCCTCACCACATGTAGATCTGATGCACAAAGACAGAGTTGAACAGAAGGGAGAGAGAGGTAGTGAGTGGGAAATGAAGAGAGGATTGTAAAGTCCACAGTGAATGGAAATGGAAAGCAGAAGAGAAACCCCAAGTGGCAGAGAGACAAAAGCACATGCTGTTAGAATTTTTGATGTCAGCAGTCACAGACTGCTTAGCTCAGAGAAATGGAGTCCTAATCTGATTCAGAGGTCATGACATAAATATTCATGACAAATGCCAGCTAAGCTTTATCTAGTTTTAACACAGCAGTTCACTTTAAATGTTTTGTTGCACGGGTTATCTCAGGACGTTGCCCTGAAGTAACCAGTACCCAGTAGATAAAAATGGTGATTATCACAATTATCACATCACTTCTGCAACCGTGAATGACACATACAGCTGGGACGAAGAAGCCGGGCTGCTGGCCAGTGAATCGGCCGTGTAGCGTTGTGAGGGTGGGCCGTAGCCATCTTCACTCTCGCTGGCAGCCCGCTCCACCTCAGACAGATAGGGCCCCTCCCCAGATTCCTCCTTCAGCTCCATCCCTTCTTCAGGGTCACCCTCACTGCCCGCCTCCTCCTCCTTTACCTCCTGGAACAAACATACAAACAAGTAAAATGACTGCAATTTACAAAGGATGTTTGTATGTGTAAGTATGAATACGTGTGTTACCTTGGACTCTTTTCCAGACACAGAGCTGTCCTCAGAGTCTGTGGAAGAAGAATGAGAAGAGGATTAAATAACATAAACATACGAGTATGATTTGTGTATGTGTGCTCAACACCCACCTAGACATGGCGGGTTGGGCTCAGGCTGGCTCCACTCCTCTCCTTCACTTTTCACTGTTGCTTCAGTGGCCTCCTTCCCTGTCGCCCCCTCCTCAGTAACCTCAATTCCTGTAGCGCCGTCATCAGAGGCGACAGAAGAAGTGACATCACTTCCGGTCACCTCAGGCCCCTCACAGTTTCCCTTAATCTGCTCTTCTCTTTTAATCTCTGGTTGGTTCTGGGTCTCTGTGCTCGCAGGAGTCGGGGCTGACATCGCGGTGACATCCTGAGACTCCTGTGTGGGGTTGGAGTCTTGGACCGTGGGTGTAGGATCTGAAGCCTTCAGCTCCTGGGTCTCCCAGGGGCCAGGGAGAGTGTGTCCCTCTGAAACAGCCTCTTCACACAGAGAGAGTGCTGCTTCTACCGCTGCTGCATCCAAAGCCTCCACAGAGTCATCGACCTAAGAAGAGGGCAGGAGGGCAGGGATTATTACAAGCTGAAACACAACTAGTATAAACTACACAATGTGATCTTAATGACTGAACAAATGTTGCTTATGTTATATAATGCTTTATCCACTGGAGCCTTCTGCACTGGGAACTGATGACAGCAGACACACTGACACAGCAACTACTGTACCTTCTCCTCTATGATGGCGATGATGTCTCCTACTGTCTCCAGGTCCAGTTCGTCTCCCATATAAGACACTGCTACAAGGTCCTCTTCTACTAATCCCGTCTCCTCACCGAGCTCTGCCTTCACTGCAGCTTCTGCTTCTGCTTCACCCTCTGCAAACACACACACAGGAGTAATTAAGAACACGAGCACACAATACAATCGTCACTGCAATTTAAGTTTTAAGTAATATAATGGAAGCTGATCTGGGGTGTTGTGATCATAGTTTATGTCGCCATGATGCCTGGCTGTATTTGTCTCTTTGTTTTTTTAAACAAGCTTTTAATTGTATTATGTGTATTTGGCTGCATAGTGCAGAGTCAGGACATTTTGAATATATCTCCCAGGGTAGCAGCCAAACATCAAACAAAGCACATGCACCATATTCTACCTATTGATCAATAAAAGGCAGTGTCATTCTCCCATGAATCATCCCGAGTAACAAAGGCATTATTCAATAACCCATTCTTAAAAGCAGGAAATGTGTCTTTACGTGTGCACACATGAAGTGTTATGTGTATTTATATATGTATATTTACCTGTGATGACCTCATGACCAGGTGGTAAGGCAGTGGCTGCAGTGGCTGTCTGTAGTCCATTGGTGAGGTTTCCAGTCGAATCTCCCTCCGCCACCTGACATCAACAAATAAAAAATTTAAAAAATAAAACAAATTAAAAAAAAAAAACACCATCAGGTTTATTCCAGTCCTGAGAAAAAAATTTCAATATAATATGAATTCTCGTCAATTTTGAAAACTGCTGTGAGACCTGTTGCCTGTGAATCTTTACTGCTTAAAATGAAAATGCACCAAAATAAGAATGAATGCATTTAAGGATAAAACCTGTGAGCATGTCAAACACCTGTATCCTCATCAAGACTAACCAGGTAGTTAAATGTGATATTCCAGGATTTCCTTTTGTACTGACAAGGTATTCTTATAGTTTAGTACTAATCTATTGGTACTAATAGGATATGGGAATTAAGTACAGCAACTTTAAGGCAGTTATAACTGAGTGTTGTTCAATTTCATTCCTGTATTCTTGTAGCTTTGGACGTTATCACCCAAGCAAAGGTGCCACCTACCAGGCGGGAGCTAGCTGACATGAGGTTGCTTTTTTTCAGCAGTTCTGACAGAAGAGGTGAGGGCGGTGGTGTGGCTTTCTGGGCCAGGAGCCTCTTCTGTGGTGAGTCATCTACTAGAGCAGCCAGGCCTCCATCTTTGGGCCCGGGACCTGGAGCGTCCGTTGCAGGTAGAAACACTGCGACCCCCTGGGCCTGGCAGAGGCAGCAAAGAATCAGCAAGAGTGGTTGGCACAGGCAACCACAATATTGTCAAAACACTTCCTCCTTCCAGCTGGTGTTGGGTTTGCCAAATACACCATAATGTGAGATGAGCTTTTGCCATGGACTCATGAGGAGACAAAAAAAAAACATGTTGATGGTACAGAGGCAATTCTGTGGAGCCCACAGTGAAGTCAGTGCTGAATTCAAAGTGAAGGTACTGTCTTAAACAGACACAAGAGTCTAATGTGAACAGAGGTCTTGACAGTGAATTACAGTATATGAGACAAGTCCATTTCAATGAAGACTGAAATATACTTTTGTCGACTGAAGTACCTGTGAGTACCAATATGTTCTGTGGAATTAATTTCACATTACAAGACAGCAAAACTGTACTTTGGAAAATGTCTTTGCTCGATAAAGAAAAGATTATGTACCACACTTTTCTCTCAGCACAGGCAGTATTCTCATCGTATCTCATCACTGCTTAATGAGTATGTTCTTACAACTGAGTGGGTGGTGGTGTCGTCGGGGGCAACACCTCCTGTGTCCATGGGCGGTGTGGGGACTGAAGAGTCGGCCTGAGAATCCAGCGTCGGCGGGCTGGCACCCAGAGGAGAACGCACAGTTACACTGGGCAGACGCTTAGGTGTGTTTTTCGCCGCCTGACGAGCTGTGACAGAGAGAGAGTGGGTCAGACAGGGTGACAGAGAGAAAGAGTCCATTTTTTTTGAGGGAACTCGGTTCAGGGAATTAAGAGAAAAAAACTGCAACAAAGAAATCATGAGCAAGGCATCATGCGATAGCACTGTGTTTACAACCCAAGCACGTCAGATAAACAACCCCTTGTCTTAACAGGAAAGAAAAAAAATAAGAAATAAAAGAGGCTGGGGCAAAGTGTTCTAGTAGTGGCAGATTTATTGCATTAAGACTGAGAAGTCTTCACTGGTATATAAATGTGAAAAAACCCTGTCCTTCTACTTCTCCTTTGTTGGTTTCCATGTTTGGTCATGGCCCTCTTTTTAATGCATTATTTCACAGATATTTATAGACAGAATGCTGTTTATCATTTAAGGTGTAAACAATGTGTCTGCAATGTCACATCAGTTTTTCTTTGTTCTTAACAATGTCATGAAACCATACAACACTGCAAACACTGATCTTGGCAAAGCAGCAGATAAAGCGCTCACACCTTAAAAAACAAATGTATTTGGCAAATGGAGATGTTGTTAATTTATTATATACTGATGCACCTCCAAAACTCTCTCATATCTTGCCAGGCAATGTGTGAGGAGTGACACAATGGAATCACAGATCCTACAGATAAAGTGTGAAGTTCACAATAAATACCCAAATGATCCAAGATACAGGTTCTCCAGAAGAAAAATTACATTTTTCAAAATAAGGCCTTCACAGTGTGCAGACTTAATCTACCTTGGTACGCCGTTTCTGTTGCTTTCCTCTTCTGCTCTGCTTCCTCCTCATCCTGCTTCTTCTTTCTGGAGTTGGAAAAACAACTCAAACAACTCAAATGACTGACAATTTGAGGAGATGGTGGCAGAAGCAAGGGAAAAGATTGTGGCTGAAAAGCTGCGAGTTCTAATCCCAGAACCAACTGGGGAACCTCTATTCCAATAACTACTATTGAGGTGTCATTGCTCGCTGAACAGCAGAGACTATAGTTTAACTACACAACTAGCTGACTGAACATTTTGAATGAGATGTTTTGTGTTTTCAGAAACCTTCTCATGAACCATAATGTTGGACAATGTTGTTGACGCTACATGAAACGTCATGACATCACCAAAATGATTGACACTCATCCCCTCGGGACTAGGAAGGCCTGCACCACATTTTGTGGCAATCCATATTTCACTTTTATGGACAAAAGAGATGGACAACACACCAACCAAACCAACAAGACTTGCCTAAAGCCGTGCTGCTACTGTAGCTTGTAAAACAGCTGATATGTTTGTATTTGAATATGCTGTAGCTCACATATCAAGTACATAGTAATAACTGAGTCAAAACAATTGGCATCAAACAGAAGAACTGGTAAGAGTCTTACAGTGTGATCTCTGCCCAAAGCTCCTTCAGCTGGGAGTCCATATGACCTGTCTGGATCAGATCCACCTCCTTCTTCAACTTCCTGTCAGGACAAAAATCACAGGGAGGTTAAAGGTCATATCTCACAGTCATCAAAGGTCTTTCTTTTAGGTGTACATGTACCTGTACTGCTCTTGTGTGTCTCGTAGTAGTTTTTTCAGCTCCTCTATCCTCTCAGTGGTCAGCCTTCGAACGATGACATCTTCAATGGTCTCGACAACCTCACCCTTCTCACCACGCTTACGCCTGGAGCAAAGATGGGCACACGAGACACATGAAGACAACTTTTAAAATATCTTGGTGGTTTAAAAAAAACAAAACAAAAACAATGCCATCATACTGCACATAAGTGTGTGTGTGTGTGTGTGTGTGTGTGTGTGTGTGTGTGTGTGTGTGTGTGTGTGTGTGTGTGTGTGTGTTATCATACTAACTTTGGTGCTTCTGTAGCTTCCAGCAATTCAGAGTATTGTGAGGCACAGTGCTGAGAAAATAGAAAACAGGTTTTCTTGAAACAACTGCTACAACAAAGACGGCATCCTATCCTTGCATTAAACCTAACTAATAGAATCAGACAGTGAGAGAGACAGTTGTGTAGATTTGCAGCTCTCTCACCTTCTGTGAGAACCAGTCAGGCGGACGACCAGGCTCTGAGAAAGGCTTGATGGCTCTGCTTACAGACACCCTGGAAGACAAAGAGGTTCCTCAGAATAAACACACATACTGAGAAGACAATCTGAAAATTAATGCATGTGGTGACTGAAGACATGCATTCACATTAGGAATAAATGAAGACAGGTGAAAGAAATCCAGGGTATTTTGGGGGGGGGAAATCCTGCTCAATGTCACTGATCTTCAGCACTGGCACAGCCACAATGACCAATTTCTGTTTGTGCATTCTTTACCAATTTATTTGTTTATTTATTTTTTTAATTGTTTAAACACTCAGATTGAGGTTAATGTTCTCTTGCTGATTGTGCTGATTGATTGTCAAAGATATGTGCCACCATTATTTGAGATCCTACCTGTCACTGACACTGTTCAGATATTATAACTTGTCCAAGTCTGACCTCTAGCTGTGAGAAGTGAGATGACCTGTCTTAACAGCACATACTAGTAATACACTTTTTGCACCATGTCCGAAAAGATGGACATAATAATAATAATAATCATGCACGTGAGCTGATATTTGACCGCAGCTCATTTTGTAAGAGAAAAACCTTCAGTCTGCCTCTTACAATGAAGTGTGTGGTAATGTGGATTAATGCTCATTGTTGAAGAAACATAAGGACAAAAACCTCCAGGTGTTAAAAGGTCAAAAATAATTTGTTTCATAAACTGATTTGTTTGCATCTTTCCACACACTGTCTTCCACATCTGTACTGCATTTTTAGGTGAATTTAATCTTTTCTGGACAATGGGATTCATGCATTTAGTGGTTGTACTGCTCATACTGAGAGAATAACAAAAACAGAGCTACAATTGAGACAGTATGATGGTGCATTTGTTTCATTTACTGTCTGTGCAGCTATGAGCGAAATCCTCTCACATTCCACATCTCCTTTTTACTTTTTATTCTAGTCCTGCATCCCACCCATCATATGAATGTTTCAAATACAACAGGCAGAAATCTGCCTGTATTATGTTCAATTTGTTGTATTTTGAGAAGGTTTTCTTTTTACCAGTTTTGGTCACCACTCCTCATGACTGAGGAGGCCAGGCACAGTTTCTCCCTGACTGACCAGGGCTCCGTTGGCCCCACATTCAGTATCTTGTGTTCTGTGGGGGGACAAAACAAAGATATACAGAGAGATTACAAAAAGTCCAGGCATTCCTGACAGCTCCCAGCCGACTAATGTATTTTGCTAATATGTTAAGAAATCACTGCACTTTTTGTAGGTATCTTGAGCTGCTCAGTTTGGTTTTATTCTGTCATATATCAATAAACACAAAAATACTCGTCCAAATATCAACACAAAACAAAGAACACAAAGATAAATAACAACGTCAAAATATTCAGTTACAGTACCCTCTGTCAGAGCTGATTAATTAATATTTGTTCATTTTAAACTTAACGTTAAATTCATGTTTTCTCGGGCTGATGGTGTGTTTTGTTTTGTTGTTTTGTTTTTACGTATGAGTTCGTTTCAGGTCCTGTTTATACCCTATCAAATAAACCGTATAGTCTATGATGTGTCAGTGAGACAAAGGTAAATGATATGAAACAGACACAGTAGCGCTGTTGAATTACTTCTAGATTTTATTATTTATCAAAGTTGGCTAGCTATCGTTAGCTACATTGACGATATTAGCGTGTATCATGTTCAGAGGGTGGTATTAAGATGTATTATTGTATTGCACCTTTTATTTACATCTGCTGGTGCTTGAATACAATTATAAAAGCAGACAAAATAAATAAAAATAGTTAAATGCCATGGTTCCACATACAATAACATACAGTAAGCTAATGTTTAAACAGCCGCGTTAGCTTAGCACTGTTGATTACGGGGGGACCCATTCATGAGACACACACAGCTACACGATATAACGTTTTCATCAAATAACGACACTACTGCGACCGGTTAAACTAATGGGAATGCGCTGCTTGGGGTTTATTAGGCGTTCGTTTTGCTGTAAATCACAATGAATCATCGAGAAAGAGTTAAAAAAATATATATTACTCACTGCCGATACCGCTCGCCATTTCTTTTGTGACAATGCCGTGAGCCCAACTTCCGCCGGAAAGGTTTGAGTGGTACACACGCTACGGTCGGTGCACTGGAACATAGAGGATCTTTGACTGGAACCATCGACTGTATATAGAAGGAAAGCGAAAAGGATTTTTTTTTCTTTTTAATGGGGTGTCGATGTTTGCAGAGCTGCTGCTGCTGTCACTGAGGATTTTCCATTTCCAGATTGAGTTAGACTTGAAAGCTAACAGGATATAACAAGTCTTTATGTTGTGATAATACCTGACTGTTGATTCTTCTTTCGAATGTATATTACTGTAAATGGGAGCGAGAAGACCACGTCTCAGAAACATTTTAGAAATACAGAGGTCATTAATCTAAATTCCCCAATACAAAAATTAATTAAACACATGAACACATTTCAGGTATTCAAATAAAAAAAAAAATCTGATTTCTGTTTTTCTGCTCTTTCTTTACGCATTAAAATGGTTGAATAATACTTTTATAAATATACTTTATTATACTTTTTTTGTGTTACAGCAAATAGCTGTTGTTGTAAATCCAGTAACATAAAAGATCATCTTGTATTACTAGTACTTAAGGTACTGTAAGGTGTAGGGCTGAACAATTAATCAAAATATTATAATATGGCCAATGCAATATCCGAATAGCAGCTGCTAAAATTTTTTGATGAAGGTAAAATGAAGTATTGTGGTGCTACGAATCATATTCTCCATACGTAAGGGAACATGCTTGTTTGGTACAAGACCTAACAAAAACATATCATCACATCATCTTTTTTTCTTTTTTTTTTCAGTGAAAGTGAAATGCAAAATGACCATTCCCACTAAAATTCTAAATCATCGCAATAGCAATATAATCTGAACAGGATATTTTTTTCATACCATTCAGACCTAAGGTAAAGACAGCCAGTGCCTGGATAAGCGACAGGAATCTGGAGTTGTGTTACACCTGAGTGCTGATCAGGACAGATCTAATGAGGTTGAGATTCACAGTCTATTCTAAATGTAGGTTATCTTTTAATGATACACAGAAATAATAAATGTCTTTAATTGGGAAAAAGTCTAACTTTCAAGTAGAGATACTTTGTTAACTAAATGCTGAGTTGAATCATTTAAAGAGCAACTTAACACCAGGCTGAAAAGAAGTGTACAATTTTAAATCTGTTTCATCTGGAGAACTCTGTTGCACCTGTAACCACAGACAACTGTGATGTCACAGTGTAGTGACATATCACTGAGTACACTTCTACATCACCGCAGCAATGTGAGAAATTAAACAACTGGAAGTCAGTGGAGAAGGTTTTCAGCTTGTGTGCTTGTTGACTACTGAACAGAAATGGTTCAAAAAGCCAACCCCAGACCCCTTAGGTAATTGTCTATTTCCTGGTGCTAATGTCCTGAGCTGCCCGGTGGTTTCGGAAACAAACATGTACTTTCTCAGTTGCTACAAGGGCTGATTTTGTGCAGTCTAGGTTAATATTTGCCCTATTACTGCTGCCATTCCTCACGTCACATTAATTAACTAAAAGGCAAGGGCCAGTGTTGGATACAAATCCACATATGAAGCAATTTATATTTGTTCATAGCTAGATGATTTATTATTTTTTAGTGCTGAAAATATAAATATTTAAGTTAGCATTACACTGAAGCAAAGTGTTCTCTCCCCAAACTGCACGTCTTGATGGCAAAAAGTTGACATAAAACATGACTCCTCATGCTATTTTATGAAGTAATTTTTAATTGCTGTGACAAAACCAAAGCCTACTAAACAAGTCATAAGCCTGTCATACTATTGTTACTCTCACCTGAAACTGCTTCTCCGCACTTCCAAAAGTAAAAAAACTGACAACAGACACTGGGTTATCATAGAAAACTTAACAGTTTGTTACGTGTGTTGAGAAAATGAAAACATTCACAATGTTTAAATATTGGCAGTCTTTATTTCAACAAGACTAAGAAATGTTGTTTGATATACATTTTCTCTTACAATTTAACATCTATCTCATCTCGTTTTTCCATAGCATTTAGGAGATACTCTGACAAGTAAAAATCTGGTGAACTGTTACCGCCTCTTTTAGAGACATCTAAAAAACGGCTGCTCTTTATTTACACTTTTTTTTTTTTTTTTTTTTTTTTTTAAATTCTTTTCAGTCAAGTCACTCACTCTCTCCTCAGAAAGTGAGTCCTTTCTGTTCTTGTGGGCCAAAGGCAGAGGGAAAGGTTTCAACACCTGTCCAACTCAACTTCAAGGTCACTAGACTGAAGTTGCTTTATGGATCGAACGGACATCATCCAGCAGCTGGACCAGCTCCTGCCAGCCGGGAAATGTTGCTGCCCTGGCCCGCAAGCACAGACATTTACCATCATCACCCAAAATATTTCCTCTGACTCAGAAAGTTGGGTTTCTTCACACTTGACACAACTCTTCCACATGACACGAACACATGCACAAGCCCTTGTAGAAATGTTGGTGGAACACAAAAAAAAAAAAAAAAAAAAAAAAATCAGGAGAACTGAACCAATTACATGCAGAAGTAATGCCAAATCCAGCTGCTGAAGCACAGCTCCATTATTTTAAATTAAGGCTTCAGTATTTTACACAGGTTGCATAGATGTTTCATCAAATCCTTCAAAGTCAGATTCCTAATATTGATGTCCTTGTTGATGTGTTCCATGTCTGTTAGTTGGTAACATCATTTTGTTTGGAGAAAATTTAATTTCAAAGCCAAACAACAGACAAATATGAAACATGCAAATCCATTTTTCTGTTTTAATAAAATGCATATTTAAATCCCCCAAAACTGATACCAATTCAAATAGTTTAGGAAATATTTCACCTAAATGTTTGCATAAAGAAACTGAATACTGTATTTTGGATAATCTATGTCAGTTCTAAAAGCATGTTTGCAATGACATTAAAATACATGCATAAGTTACTGTACAAAAGCTACATGAGGCAGCTTCATTTTAGAGATGAAATGGGCAGGTAATGCAACTTACAGATCTGACTATCAAATTAGAAGACATTAGAAGAAAACCTTATGTTGTGCTTGTCAGCTGGTAACAATAAACTCAAACACCCTTCAGGGAATCTGAGACGAGAGATACAAATCATCAACATCTACATTCTTTTTTTTCTTTTTTTTTTTACCAAGTTGCTAATAATGTACCAAGGTTAAAAAAAACGAAGATCAGGCACCATATGTTGCATTAATTTTGGCAGCACTTGTGACAATACTTCAACATTTCCGTCTTGAGTCGAAATGATGAGAACGTGAGGATGATGATAGGTAGATCAAATGGTTCAGGATGAATCCATTTATACTGACACCGGCCATTTAAGAGGTACAAGTGTGTATTGTGGGGTGTGGGCAAAAAAAAGCCCCAAAACACTGCACATTGACCAAAAGTGCCCCCATGTTCTGTGCACACTGTTCTCTTCCACCACCTAAAACTAGCAGTAAAATCCACTGTAGTACCTAATATATATCTTCATACCAAAAATAGCTAAAAGTTACAACACCTCTTCAACATAAAACCCTGTATTAAAATATTCTTTTCTTGATTTCATTTGATCACCGTCTTTTGTTCCTCTTCTCTAGTTTAATGTGAAATGCTCTGAACATACGTGTCACCACCTTTTCTTTTCAAACAGTCAGACTGTATAGAGTCAGATCCTCTGTGCTGAACTGAGCTTACAGTACCAAAAAGGGCTTTCAGGACTTGTCAGCTTTGCCTTCTTTAGGGGTAATGCCAGGGGAGTCCTTCTCCTTCCACGCCAGTTACCTTCCACCAGGTTGCCAGCCACATATCTTAACTCTGTCAGACACTTTCAACTTAACATCACTGGATTGCATTGGCAATGAGAGCATGCATGAGGTATGGCCTTACAATTGAAGTCTTTAAGCTGAGGAAATTAAATTAAAAATCAAAGAAATTCAAAGTTAGGTTGTGATAATGCTTATAGCAGACATACAATATGCATGTTTGGGCTCGCAGCGTGCCCTAAAAGCTCTTCTAAAGACCGATTCCATCTCCAGGTGAAACATAAATACCTGTGTTCTAACTTCTCTCTCTGTATTTCTGAGAAGATTTTAAACATCTCTCCAAAGAAAACTGAACTAAAGCTCAAACTATTCCTTAGCAGAGGTCAACAGGTAGCTTTATAATTTCTGCCTGGATGATGTATGCAAATGTATAAATGCACAGACTCAAACATTCACAGTACGCACATTGATAATGTGCAAAATTGCTGTTATGAAATGTTAACATCCATAACAACATTACATGATTTGATGATCTCTGAATATTGGAAAGAAAATCCTCAGAAATATGAAGGTATGTCCCACCACAGGCACTCAATGTTCAACCAAACATCTTACTTACTCTTTAGTTATGAAATGGCAATCATTGAAGAAGGCACACAAATGAATTATGAGATTAAATTGCCAAAATAAGACAATTATATAATGTTTGTTATGCTGCAAGCAGAACCATAGTGAAGCTCCAAAAGAGCCATAAGGAGTAAAGGTTTATCTGGGGAAAAGGGGGAAAAAAAGGTGGATTTCTTGAGGAGAAAATCATATTGCTGTACACTGATGTCCTTAAAAACATACAAACAAATAATTAAAAGTGAAGTTATTATAATATTATGAAGAGTCTCCCCCCCCAATGGTGGACAGTCCAAGGTCCTGAAGGCAGTCTTTTTAAAGTCTCTCTGACAATTTTCCCCTTCGCTCGATCACTCCTGGTCATTCTCGTCCTCTCCCTGCCCAGCCAGTTTTATCTCAAGTGGGGAGCAAGCAGGGCCAGGGCCAGCCCACAGAGCACCAGCACCATGCTTCCCTGTGAGGGAACCCCGGCCGATGGAGTTCTGCCCACCACCACTTGATTAACCCGGGGTTTGCCAGGGTTCGGTGGCGTGGAGAAGTAGATGTCCCGGTCTGTGTCGCAGGATGGAGAGTCACAACCGCTGCCGCTCTCCTCTCCTCCACTGCCATCATCATCTGGAAAAAATAGAAAGACATGAGGGTCAGATGTTTGCAACTAGGACGTTATGTCATGAAGAAAATCATAAAGAACATTCCCAATCCTCACCGATCTCAACAGAGATGTCATTGCCACTGTGTGCAGCTTTGAGCCAGCTCGTCATTTCCTTCAAAACTGCAATCTGACTGCGAATCACAATGTCTGGCTTTGTTATGTCCACATCCACATCAGGGTTCGACACCTGATTGGCCAGTCCATTGCCAATGACAACTGACTCGTACCTATGTAGAGTGAGTCTCGATATTAGTCAAGATGTTGGATAATCTTATACTTATATATTTACATTTTGTAAAATTTAAAAAGTACTTGTTGGGTGTCTTGGTTTTACCTGCTTTTTGCTGTTCCGTTCCAGCACTCGTCCCCAGGTGCAATCCTCTCACCTGCACATACCGTCTCTGGCAATGTGGACCAGAACTTCTTAGCGTGTTTCAGCTTCTTCTTCACATCATTTGTCTATGCAGAAAACACACAAAGAAAAGGTAAAACACAACAACTTCAGAACAAAACAACAGTGATCTGACTGTGCTCTGGGTTTTCTTAGACCTTACCAATCGATCTAAACTGGTCCCAGCAGCAGTGGTGGGCCTAGCATCAGGGCTGTAGGGGCGGAAGCGGCCAGTAAAGCCTGTTTCTTTAACAGAACGCTTGGAACGGAAGGCCATGTTTGGTTTAGGCTGCCCACAACCCTGGAAAACCTGTCAGAGGTGGATAAGAATAAGTTAAGTAAGTGGAACTGAATCTTTTTTTTTTAATTTATTTCTTCTCTCTGTTAAAAATAGTGTAAAATGATACTGACTTTCTGAGACACTTGCATGCTGTTCTCCTGCATGTTCATAATGGCCTCCGAGATCTTCACGTCGATGGGATCCATGACAGACTCAAAATTAAATGGACCTTCGAGCCTCTCAGCGAGACTAAGCATGGCATCTGAAAAGCAGAAGATGAGAACATAAGATTAAAAAAAAAAAACGAGAAAATGAGTCATTGCAAAATACATTTTTCTTCAGTTTGAGGTGAATATTACAAAACACTGCCACTAGGGGGAAGCACACGCCCAGGGAGCAGGGGGCTGTTAACCAGTGAAACAGACTTAAGATTACTGCACAGCAAGGAGGCAGCAGACACCAGACTTCTCTTCAAACAGAAGCTGTGTCCGCAGCCAGGGACAGATAGACATCATGGGGGCATAGAAGCGTACAAGCTAGTTATGAAGAACAAATATAAAATATACAGAGGAAACTGTGGGTGTGTGTGCCACCCTGAATGTAAGGAAACTGATCTGGGTCTGTGTTTACACAACATGTACAATTCATACAGCCCCTCCCCTCTTACCCTTCACTTAAACAAGATACTAAAGAATGAGGGACGTGTTTGTACAAGTTTTTACAATACATACTATGTTCTTTTGTTAAACATGTTCTTGCCAAACTCAAGTGCAATAAAGTGGACGCAGTTGGAAAAAAAAAAATTTATCTCATCTAATTAGCCCAGTTCCATCATGCCAAAAATCCTGTCATGTCAAACTGGTTTCATGTGCACAAGGATAAAGAGGGAGCATGTTTAGATAAAACTAGATTAGATTGGGTTAGATTAGATAAAACTTTAATGATCTTTGGTGAAATATGAGCACTGCAGTGGCAACATGTAAAAGAAGGCAGGAGCAGGGATTTGTATAAATATGATGTGTTGCCAAATCAAACACTTTAAGCCATTATGGTTAAAGCAGGATGTGTTCAAGGTCAGGTTTGTCGTTTACCGAGGAAGTTGTTCCATTCTGTGTCCAAGTCAGCCTGGTTGGCCAAACAGCCGCGCATCACATTCAGACAGTAGTTCTGGCAGGGTTTCAGTGCCACTTGGCCCGAGCAGTAGGGACAGTACATCATCTTCATGACCGCTCGCACACAGCTGGGAGATGCACTGACCTGGAGGAGGCAGGGGGCAGTTAGCAGACTGTTATCATTGTACCACAGCAAAAACACTCATCCAACACCAGCACAGACACATACTTAGACTATGAAAAAGCATGAGCATTCATTTTATAAGCCAGTTCCACAAATCAGGATAATCTAATCATCCATGAATCACTTGCTACAGTGGAAAACATGCCATACCAGAACAGTCAAAGAGGTTTATGTTATCAGAGACACTGTACTGGAACCGCAGCCAGTTTTTCCAAGAAAGATATGAAGTCAGAGACGCAGAGGGGAGGGATGCACAGAGCCTTTGGAAAATAGTTCCAGTGTCCAGTGGTAGACTGACCACTATAGCCTTTTTTTTTTGGCAAATACAAAAGCTTCACAAGCACCTCTAACTTACCGTAGAAACTTTATTGACCACCTCTGGCATGAGTGCCAGGCCGCGCACAAAGGTGCGTGCCGCAACAAATGCCCGTGTCAGCTGGATGCGGAGCTTGCGAGGAACATCGCCGAATGGCTGTAGCTGGTCCGTGTGCCGGCTGACGCACTCCATGTATGCGTCACTGAATTCGTACTGCACGTTGACCAGCCGGAACATCCTCTCCAGGAGGTCGGCCCAGAAGTCCGACAGCATGGAGTCCAGGTTGACGGCAGCGCTGCCAGACGCGTAGTATCGAGTCAGGGCCTCGAAAAAGTTCTTGAACAGCTCTGCGTTCTGCACGTACATCATCCCGTAGGTTCTCACAAACATGTTGTGCAGCGAGACCTCTGCATTTTTCAAAAGCTCACGGAAAAACTCTGTGGAGAGAAGAAGAAGGATGGGGGTGGGGGGGTTAGTGTGATAACTTAATGTTGAGGTCAAAGCCAGAACAAACAATCTTAATGGTTAACATTTCAGAGTCTGTCTACAGGGAGGGATGTTATGAAGAAAATTGAATTTATATGATGGATAACATATTGCTTGGGACATCTACAGAGACAGAGCTGATTTTATCAATCTTAAACCCAAGATCTCTGGCATTGAATTTTAAATATTTGGGCTCAACAGACTCACATCTTGTGGGAATCCCCGTTCAAAACAATAGGCAACACAAACACATTGTGTGGTTTTCATCAGGTTATTGAAATGTACAGATTCCTGCATGACCACAGTGTGTGTAAATAACTACAATTCTGCTGTTGTAATACTTCTGACTACATAACTGTATTATACCACATCTGTAGATCTTAATACGTAGAGACCTGCACCAACAACTGACACTATGGCTGAGCTGCTGCCACCATATGAAATCAGACTGATAGTTATTCTGCTTCACCTGTTCCCATGTCCTGACATTTTAAGCATCTCAACAGAAACAGCTTAAGCATAAAATCTTGGATGAAAAGCAAAGGAATGCGTTCTGTGAAGGGGCTTGGTTGGGAATGAGGAGATGAGAGGAGTGAAGCAGGAGGGGTGAAAGGTGGAGTCGGAGCATCTCTGTCAGGCTGAACGAGTGGCGCTGCTCCTCGTCTCTGTGGACTTGCCATTCAGCAGAGACGTCTCTCCACATCAAGCTGCTTCAAACTGACCACCATCAATGGCATTTTTCTGTTGTCACATTCCATTCGCCTTCCTTTTTCCCAGCTTCTCTTGGACTGTCCTTCAGAGGCATTTTCAATAGGATTACTGAATAATGCCACCCCCCTTCCCTCCCGTATATGGACCTGTACCCCCCATCCAGCCCTGCATCTCCCTCCCTCTGCTGCTTTCACTTCATCAGTTCCTTCAGAGAGCTCTCTTCACTAGAGACAGGGAACAATGACCTACTTCATCCTGAGGAATGTCCATCACCTCCCCTCACCGCTTTCTCCCACCCCCAATAATCCCAGCCCCCTCTCCCACGGACACCCCCTTCTCACCCCACAACTTTCTTAATCTGAACAAAATGAGAATTCCTCAGAGTCTCTGAAAAATGCTTCACCTTCAGTCTCGCGTGCATGCAAGCATACACTCAGGCCCTTTCACTCATCTCTGTCTTTTTTTTTATTTTTTTTTATTATCCGCTCTCCGTACCCCCCTCGCTGCCCCGTGTGCACAAAACTTCTGTCCCACTGCAGTTTCTCTGGGTGCCCTCTGCTTGGCTTTGAAATGTAAAGTTCCCATGCTCTCACAAGGGGAGTCACTAAACGCTCCCTGCCACCAACACACACACACACACACACACACACACACACACACACACACACACACACACACACACAGTCCCCAAGAAGCGCTGTCACTTCCACTTCAGACTGACACACTAAAAAGAAAAAATGAGGTAGGGGAGGGGTGAGGGCGGCTTGGGGCGGGTTAAGTTGAGGGCTTTTTTAACTCCAAATCCCCACTGTGTCGCCAAGGATACCGGAAACACTGCAGCCCCTCCATTTACCTCCCCGCCATCATTGCCCCCACCTCCCCTCCAACACACACGCACCCACACACACAAAGCAAGGGGAGAGGGCACCAAGTTCCACGCTCCATTGACAGAGATTAAAACAAAAGGTCCACCCCCACCCCTGGAATGTCATAGTAGCCACAAGTTTAAAGTCAGTGAAAGGAGACGGAGGAGGTGAAGAGGAGGAGGAAAAGGCAAGAAGCAGGAGGACAGCCCTAAACTTCTCTATTTCCTCTCTACACTTTATTAGAGTGGTAATGCCTATATGCTAAACAGATAAGCCCTGTAATGAGTTTGGACAAACCCACTGGGTAGAAAGAGTGGACTGTGCGGGGTGTGTGTGAGCGGTGGCAGCAGGGGTGGGGTGTCGAGGCTCTCTGGCCCTGAGCTGAAGGTCTGAAGTATGAGCAGCATTACACAGGCATCTTGCATTGTCATTAAAAACAGTTTATGACATGCAGGCGTCTGCCAACAGGCCGGGGAGCTGAACACTCCCTCAGGATTTTTCCATTAAAAAATGCGCCTGTCGCTCAGCCAATGGTCTGAGAGAATCTGGGTGAAAGGTTACATGGGAGAGAGTGTAAGCTGTAGCGAAATGTAAGGATCCGTCTTTTCCTTCCTCCCTCCCGTCATCCTGTCACCATTTCCACATGTTGCAGAGAAGGCCCTAAATTATGAGCAATGTTAGGCCCAATCCATCACAGGAATAGAGGAGCTGACCGATCTCCTCCCACTCCTCCCTCCCACTTCCTCCTCCATGGAACCCCCCCACCCCCCTGCACCCCATC
This sequence comes from Seriola dumerili, assembly GCF_002260705.1. Taxonomy (NCBI): domain Eukaryota; kingdom Metazoa; phylum Chordata; class Actinopteri; order Carangiformes; family Carangidae; genus Seriola; species Seriola dumerili. The sequence continues at coordinate 5,206,891 of NW_019174416.1, read as the reverse complement.
CATGTCCCTATAAACTCCCAATCCCAGCCCAGGCAGTAATTGCATCCTATTTGTGACAATTAGTCCCTGCGCTTCTCCCTTTTCTTATGGGATGGGATTCTGTCCCTCCTGCTGTTGGACTTCAGTGCTTCGGATGGATGTCTCTTCTTGTGTGTGTGTGTGTGTGTGTGTGTGTGTGTGTGGAGGCAAGGAGCCTTAATCCAAGTGCTTAAATCCCAGACATAGACTTGCTCTGCTGGACAGGGTCAGTGCAACAGGACAGACAGGCTGAGGCCAGGACAAACACACAGTGAGGAGACACAGAGAGGGGAGAACTATTTCTGGCTCTGGTCTTAATTGGCCATGACTCCTAGCTCCAGGCGCATGATGAGAGCCTGGCTAATCACATACACCACTTCCTGAGTTTGTTAGTTTGCGAGTGCATGTTTCATGTTGTGCATGTTGTGCGTCTGTTTTCGTGTACAGTTGCAGCTGTGTTTAGGCACACATGCAGCCCACTCAGGAGCAGTCAGCTGACGTCATTATTGTGACCGTCTTCCTTCAGTAACAGTAAAAACAATGATAAGCACTTCCTGTGCCGATTTCACCGACGGAAAGTGCCTGCTCCTGGGTGTCTCGACGTGACAACAGGAAATAATAGGGCAGCAACCTGAGTCTGTCACCTTATCCAGTGAGAGAGATGGTCTAATGGCCCAGGTGGAAGAGACTACAGCAGGCCTTTGTAAAGAGATCCCACATCTAACAGTTCAGAGACAGCAGCAACCTGCCTACAGTGATGAGGAGGGGGCACAAAGGGGGAGGAAGGTAAATGAAACACAGAAGAGTTTCACTGTGAGCCTGAGGGCTGCCCCCTCTTGGCCAACTAGATAACCTTACAGTTGTTAGGGCTTTGCTAACTTCTGTACGTTTCTGTACGTTTTAGATCTTAGAGTTAAAAAAAAAATACAATATTTAAACGACAGGTTGAAAAACCTCTTAGCTGAAGCCACAATGAAGTTTGAAAGCAAATTCTTTGAATTATGTAAAACATCAGTGGAAATTATCTAGACTATTGTGGTCCTGGTTCCTCAAAATCAAAAGACCAAGGATTCCCTTTGAGTCTCACCATTTTCTTACATGATTATGACATCACAAAGTCTGCAGATAAATACTTCGACCAAGCAATTAATTGAGAAAATAAACAGTAGATTCATTAACAATGAAAATAATCATTAGTTGTAGCCCTGAAAGAACATCACTGAAAGCCCCAGTTGAGCCGTGTAAGAAAGCTGCAAGGACTTGCACAGGGGGTGTAGGACAGAAAAACAGGAACATGCGCCGGAGAAATGCATGCAGTGAAACATGATCAACAGTGAGACATAGAAGAGAGAGAGAGAGAGATGGAAAGAGAAAGAAGGGTCTGAGGGGCAAAGAGAGGGGTTTGTGGGAGAGTGAGGCATGGGATGGGACAAAGGGCAGTAAGAGAGGAGAAAAAGAGGGGCGGGACAGCTCGAGCAGCCACTGCATTCCGACACGTCACATTCCTGTTCACATCTGGCTGCAATACACACGCTTCCCGTTTCTGACTATCCTTTGCTGCCTTTCACAGACACATAAGATCTGAAGGTCCCTGACCTGCATGTGCATGCATGTGTACATACAAATGCATCAAAACTTGCACACAATTGTCCTTAAAAAGCAAAACTCCAGTTTATTTAGAAACTTTAAAATCCAACATTTTTTTTTATCAATTTGCTCCCCTCTGTCTTATCAAGCTTCTTCTTAGCGGAGCTGCAGTGGTGGCACAGTTGGGTTGCTGAAGTTATTCAAAGCTGCCCCACTTCCTTGGTGACTCAGCACTGTTGCATGTTCCCATGCACTCCCACCCTCAACAAGAGAAACCCAATCCCAATATTTACAGGCATACACACATGTGCTCACACACAGAGGAACAGGAAGTACAGAAAAGACTAAATCTGAAGATGTGTGTGGTCCGTCTGGAAGCGCACACGTCTCTCTGGAGAGAAGGGAAGCGGGTGGTGGGGGACCAGGCTGTGAGGGGGTATGATGAGGCAGGGAGCTGAGACATTAAGAGACAGGTGGACGGGCCAACAGACACAGACTGACTGTCTCCGCTTCGGCCAGTGCACTGGCAGGTGGGAGCGTCCATCAAAAATCATGCAACACAAGTGCTGCTAGGCGTACACCAGCACAGTAGAGTCTGAAAAGTGGCCGGTGTGCATGTGTGTGTTTGTTGGTGTAAGTGTGTTTGCTTACTGTCAAAGTGGTCGTGCTTCTGTTTGAAGGTGGATTGTAGGTTGGTGCTAAGCCTCGACACGGGAGCTTTCATGTCCGAGTGGCTCTGCTGGCTCAGCTTCTCTTCCATCTCCACTGTGCAGCAGGAGAAACCCTGCGGACACACTTTCAGGGGGGCTCCTGCAGGAGACGAGGAAAATACACTGTTAAACACCATCTGCTACAGGAATCTGTCATCATGAATCACATCACGCAAAAACACATCCAATCTGTTATGTTAGAATAAAATTAAACAGACCAATAAAAGACCAGTTTTGAACAGAACAATAGGTCCGAATAAAAGTCTACTTGGCTGAGGATGTTTCTCATAAAAAAACAAAAGAAAGCTCAAAATATACTTAAAGACCTTTAAGCTATTCAGTATCCATACACCTACAGAGTGGATTTGTTAAAATGTGTCAGGTTACAATAACTTGAGCCAACTGGCCAATTTTAGTGGATATTTTACTTGTTTAAAACACACAAGTACATCAATCATTAAAACAATTTTCTACATTTCTTTGGAATAAAACCTTCTGTTAAGTAACAAACTCACCTCTCACTAAATCAAATGCACCTTGGCTGTGAAAACCCCCTTAACTGCACTTAAGTGGATTAATTGCAACACTTAGCTCAGAGCAGTCTTTAGCTGGCCGCTTTATAGAGCCTCACGCTTATCCTGGCACTCTCCTGTCCTGATTGATAGTTTAGTGCTGTAGCTTTCTCTGAGTGCAGTGTCCCTCAAAAAACACAAACTTTATAAAGGAGTGGGTAAGCTCACTCACTCTTCAGGTAAGAAGGCTGACTTCAGGCATGTGCAGCTTGACATGGATAAACCTGGCAAAGTGCTTTTAAGGATATTTTGGCTTTGCGTCCACATAGGGCAGCATCTCGACCACCATAACACACAAGAAAGCACTGGTCTCCTGTATGTTGTGAAGTGAATGGGGAAATTTCCATTTTACCCATCTGACTGTCACGTGCTTTTGAATTGGTGACGCTCTCTTTTTAATGCTTGCTCTGTAAACAAAGCATTTCACAAACAGAAAAAAGCCAGTTGCCTGAAACTGTGTAAAGCTGTGGGCTCAAGTAGCCCTCACATGCCCAACAGGAGAGATGTGAAGTGCTTTTCTGTTTTGGAGCTTCAGTGTAGTTAAATAAATGTTCTGAAAATGCTGGTTGTTAATAGGTTTTCAAACTGATCTGCATTAGTATGGAACTGGGACAAAAATGTCAGAAAACTGTGCTTTTACTCTCCTCATCAGAACCATTATGCAAAACCTAAACACTGGCTTTGATGAAACAGTAACTGTCAACTTTGTCAAAAGTGAGTTTAACATCCAATTAAGAGGAGGGTCAGGGGAGGACGAATGCAAAGTTGCAGCTGCAATAATGTTTTGTTTTAAACGTGGCTGTTGGAATTTGGGAGAACACAGGGATCCTTTCACTGCATCCAGGCACCAACGGCCTGTTTGGTTTTCCCCACCAGCTCGTGCTCACTGACTCAAGGCCTGAGTGCCTGCACAGGTTACTGCTACTTGAAGAGCTTCAATATCATATATGGACTAGGGCTTTAAAATGACTTGTAATGTTTCCGGCATTTATTGAAAGATACATCTCAGACTAATTAAGCCTGAAGAGATCATTTTTTCTTGTGTGCAGTGAAATGTGTTAGACATATTACTTTTATATGAAACCTTGAAAAGCATCAGCATTTTATTTAAAGCTACAGGAAACTCAAAATTGGAAACTAAACACATTACCTGGGTCTTGCTGATTCTCTAATGGTTATCACTTTATTTCCTCCATTGAGATTTTTTACTTTCATCACCGTTATATTCTTTTTAATGGGTACAATTTATTGTATTGAAACATAAAATTCCAAACATAAAAATTCCAAGCAACGTCCTCTGACTGACAACAAAAGACAGGAAGAAGTACAGCGCATCTGAACTACAAAAGCCTTGTTATGCCATTTAATGGATTACGTTGAATGGATTTGGTAAAGATTAGTGAACATGGAGCCTTTTTTTCCTGCTTTGTTCATGTTAAGTATTAAAAAACTTCCTGTTCTGTTACTTATTGGGTTGAACATTGTTGTATCTTTGGTTCAGTTTGTTACAGTTCCCTTGGCATGATCCTCGGTATACGACTGTGGGATTTTCACTGCTGGTTGCCATGTTTCATGCGTCGCTATAATAACCTCAGCCACGTAGATTTGTTTTTTTCTGTGACATCTTGAGGTTGTTTTCATTCTTTTTGTGCACATAATTAGACACAGCCTATCAACGTCTATTAGAGAAACCAGACTCTGTTACTTTAGTTGTTTTACACATGTATACCTCTATAAGGAAAACACACATTTACAGATCAAGCTCCTATAGTTTTAACAGCTTGATTTGTGCTGATTGAGCTGTTAAGTTAGTCATACTAGTTTCACCTCAGCACACCGAACATCTAACTGAATGATGGAGCACAACATGTTTCGAGAAGTTCCCTGCACGTCTGAAATAGTAACTGGAACGTTAAAAAATTAAACTGCAGGGTCAGAAGTGACTCATAGCAATACAATCATCTAAACAGGGCACCAGAGGGAGGGATGCACCCTGGCGCCATAAACTGGACCCCTCTGTCTGGGATCAAGTCCAAATAAGCCTCAAGTCACTCCTTCTCTCACAGTCCTCTACCCAAACTCATCTCTCCCCCTCCAACTGGTCCCCTCCTATACACATATGCACATACACACGCACACGCACACATACCCAGGCACAGTTGGCAGCCCCTACCTAAACATATTCACACATCACATCACTGCTCAACACATGGCTCTTTGTACCAGCGTGATTGGAGGTACAGGGAGCAGCACACACACACACACAGACTGAACTTTTAGGTGAAACAGCCATCCAGTCTCTCCTCCAGCAGGGCCCCCTGCTTGCCTACAGCACAGGAGTACATTCAAAAGGCCTATATCCACGTGGAAAATAGCCCTAGTTACCAAAGTACACAAATAAAAGTGAGATGGTCAATATTTCACAGGAATGTCTGTACAAATGTCACATTGTTAGCTCAAAGGATTAAGTCTCTGAAAACTGAAGATTCTTAGCTAATGCATACTTTGTGAAAACATTTTGGCAGCCAATTTTTCAAACTGCTGGGAGAAAATGGCACTGTTGGAGCACAAGAGAGTGAACAGTTAACAAGAACAGTTAGATCCTATAAAAATCAACATCACGCCGGACTGTGCGTGACATGTTTCAGCTTCACTGTTTCACAATAAGCTTTGTCAGTTGATGCATCAGTCATTTCTCCGCCATCATTGTATGAATAGTCTTTGTGTGATGGGTGAACTGGCTCTCAGTTGCCTTATAGAGTTTCTCTTACGGGCCTCTCAACCCTCCAGCTTCCCGAGTACTTTAAGATGTAAGAAGACAGAGAGACAGAACATTGTTAAAGTGTCACTCTGAAGAGGAAAACTGCCATTTATGGTGGCCAAAACAAGAGAGCAGCATCTTGTAAACAAACATGTGACTGTGTGTCATGGTATTCATCAGCTCTCCACTACTTCTCTGCCTTTCCTTTGTGGGGAGACCACCATCCCCTTTAAATGGCTCATAAAAAGTCACTTCCCTTTGACATTGTCCTGCCTCTCAAACTCTGTTCTCAGAGGAAGGATGGTGGGGGAGGTGAAAATGCCTCACAGACAAAAACCAGATTAGACACCTCACCGCCCCCTCTGCCTGCCATCATGTGCCCCTGAACCAGACGGACCTCAGGGTGCCCCCCACCTCCGCCTCGACTGCCACCACCCTGCAGGCTTAACCAGCGAGGTCAGGGGTTAACAGCCACTCCTCTGAGAGAGGTCCTGTCCTCTGACCCGCCCTGTCCGCCAGCCAGCACATCCACCACACACAGTAACCCCCCCCCCCACTACCCCCCCCCCCCCCCCCAAACCCCAAACACTCCAATAATAACACCACCAACACATACATACAAAAAAGCCCCCACACGTATAGGCAATTAAGAGCCATAAAAGTCGCGGACACATGCAAAAAAACATAAATAGAAAACCTTAAAAGTCATTTTCTCCAATCTCAAGCCATAAAAGTCTCTCAAGAATTATTTCTGTACCCTCCTGAACTCAAGACGTCACTAATGCTGCTAAGAGAGTCATGAAGGAGGCCATGGGGTACCGCATGTCACGAACCATTCACCGACGTCTGTCACTAATTGGAGCCTGGTGGTCTGTGCCTGAACCAAAGCTCAGAGCTTTCACACAGCATTTGTAACATTTGTAAATAATTACATGATAAACTGTATGCAGCTCATAGTTTATGCACATACTAATTCAGTCCCAGTGGAACGCAGGTAAAATGAGACAGTGGATACTGGGGCAATTTAATTTCAAGACATGGAAAACGTGTGAATGTATTCCAAGTTGCTCTGATTAATCTTTGCATGTTCGACATATAAAACTCAGCTCCAAACGTTCTCAGTAGTGTGAAGTATGTGAAATAACACTTATGAATACAAAGGTTCACTATTAATTGGTATACTGTATTATGCTCCCTGTTGTAACATGTAAAGGAGAGTGCTGCCAGTCTACTGAGCATTACTCACACAGACTGTTGTAAATTTGCACGCCCTGAAGCCATAACATTCTCCTCTTGCTCCTCACCTCTGTCTAGGGTGTAATTATCCTGGGGGTGGGGGGTGGGTAAAGGGATTGGTGCCATTTGTTGGGTAACTTTTTCTGTTCCGCTTCACACTTGGCCATGCACATTCACATGAGCTGAACCTGTGGTCTTTAGAGGAGTCCATAATGCTTCTTTTTAAGCTGTGAAGTTTTACTCATAAGCATGTCGTTTGTGAGAGGTGTAATAATTTGTGGACTGTTTCAAAAGAAGCAAAGTAAAGAGCCATGAGGTGAAGCCACAACTGAAAGGAGAGATAAAAAGAAGGCAAACTAGCTGCATATTTCATTTTCAAAATCATAGCAATTGCTTTTTCTAAGTTATTCCCTTCTTAAATTAATTCTTGTTGCAGCATGTTGTCAAATCAACCCTTTCTTTTTGTCTCATCCTCTTTCATCTGAAGAACCCTACAGTTGTGGTCTGTGTCTGGATTTAAAAATGAATTCAAAAATGCCAGTTATCCATTTCGGAAGAAGCATTTCCAATTAGTTTCTCAGTCAGCAATTGAATGTTTCAAATTATTCTGATAATTTGCTCCTCAATAAATCACTATTTGGAAAGCAACAGTCTCAAAACACTTTGCTTTCATCAGCTTTTAGTAATAACTTTGTAAAGGCATCATTTTGTTCAAATGTTGGATGTGTCATTTTGAAATTAAATCCACACATCCAAAATGATGGATTAAATGTTTCCAAGGCTCCATAATTGTGTGGGGTTTAGCAGGGAAATCTCCCACATGACATCAGTCTAGTGCTTTAAAAACAAAATGTGCAAAAGTCAAATTATGAAGCGATCAACCAACGTATCCGAACCACTAGTGTCATAGTTTCACAGTACTGTTAGGAAAAGTGCTCAGGTGCAATGTGATATTTCCTTCTATATTACAAGAAATCCTTTAACTAGCAGAGCTAAGTGGGAGCTCAGTCTTATTTACAACCTGGAGGAGTAGCTGTAGGGAGAGGGCAGGTTACAAACATCCACACATTCACGTCAGGCTGCTGCTGCTGCTGCTCAGTACAACCACAGACTCTTGCTCGAGGGCATTGTGCCAGTAGTAGTTTAGGAGGGCGAAAGTGTGTCTTTCCTATCCAGATTTTCCTAGCTCTTTTCTAAGGACTCAAACCAGACAACATAAGTATTACTATACTGCCATCAATGCAGAGAAATAGTACTAATGAAGGATAGGAAAATCAAACAATGTGCTTGCAAGTCAAAAGAGATCTTTAAAAGTTATGGTACATGGTGTGAGATTTCACAATGAAAAGTGATCCTAAAAGACCTTCATGTCCCTTTTTAGCTCTCAGATTTCCAAAGCATGTTAAAAAGAGCAAACCTGCTGTCATACTCAAAAACAGAAAGAACTATTCAAAATGAATAGAAGAAGCCAAGATAAATGTTAACCCTCGTCCACACATTACATTTATCTTACACTTTAATATCCCGTGTACATGGGTGTACTCTGAGCTATGGATGAATCACCGCAAAAGGAGAAAACGTTCAACAACATTATGCTGTAAGAGGAAACCATTATTAGAGGCTCTGCTGTTCATATGGAGATAATCAGGGCAGGGCGCTACTTCCACCTACTCTGTTTCTACACTTCAGTCTCTTACAAAAATAGAGTAATGACAAGTTTATAGCAGTTGGCCAAACCAATAATGCTTTTCAGCTCTCAGTTCATAAGGAAAGTCCCAAAGAGACTGAAATGTTCTGGCAGGGGACTTCTGAATCTGACTGAAGCATTTCAACAAAATCATGGGTAGCAGTGCCAAACCTTGTCCATTACTTTGCTCTAATGTTAAGCGTTTCACTTGACTGCAGCTCAGTGTCTCCAAGCATCAATGAACAGAAAAGAGGAAGGACAAACAGTGTGGTCGAGGATGTTATGACGAATATCTAAAGGGGTTTTATTTACAGGTGTCGTGAAGGACGTTCACTCGAGGACCTACATAGAAAAGCCATTGTGATGTTAATGTTGGCTAAGCTTAAGGAGGTCCCAGTGTTTGCAGAGATAAACAGGTCTCTCATCCAAAAGACACCAGGTGCTGCATTCACCTAGACATAATATAAGCAGGATATTCCACAACATATGCTGTAGATCTGCTGCTTCTCCTCACAGGGAGTGGTAAATAGTCTTTAGTGTGAGGCTCCATAACTCAGACATTATGCTTCTCTCATAACTAGCCAATAGCCTGTAAAGGATGTAACTGAAGCAGGCAATGGCTCTTAACATTTAAAGTTAAGTAGTAAAATCTTTTACAGGAATTGTTTGAAATTGTAACCTACACAACTGCCATCTTTTCCTCAATAAAAATATGTCTGTGTATCTGCTTTTTCTTGGGCTGCTTTTGGATTCATTGTGCATAAATGCTGCTCATTGTGTATTTTCAGCAACAAGAAGCTTCCCCCAATGAGGATCACCATATTCATCCAAAGCAGATTTACAAAACAAAGAGTACATTTAAGCATTGACATTGGATAGACAGGCCACAGTATAACTGAGTACCATAAACTATTAGAACATGATTAGTACAACAGGCATATGAATTAACATATATACTGTATATAACATACAGAGATCGCAGCACTTTTTATTGATTCTGTTCATACTTGTATATTTTGGACTTTATATATGCAATACTGTATTTGTGTAGATGCACGTAGCTTTTATACAGCAGTTTGTCACTCTGCATGTTGTCAGCTAACCAGAATGCAGCCATCCCTTCACATGATGAGTCACGACACTAATGTTGATTTGACTCATGATTCAGCATCAACCAGAAGTGTAATAGATTAATGCAAAAGAACAATTACATAGACAGTCAGTAATAAGCGGATCTATTAAAGGGAAGGCGTCTCTCAGTAGCAGTGAGCTTGGGAAACACAAGCACTGCTTGTGACATGAGAGATTTATTCCACTTAGAACAATGCTCACCATCCATTTATGAGGCAGGAAGTTTTGGTTTAGCAGAGTACTCTCTGGAGTGAGTATTTTCAGCTACACAGCCAGCCACAGGGCTTTGGATAATGTCTGCGTAAAATGATGTTTCCTTAAATAAATCAGGAATTAAAATCTCTTCCACAACACAGCTGTCAAAACACCAAACTGCCAAAATTTGCTTGTCACATGGCATAGCTATGATGAGAAAGAAAGGCATGTGTGCTGCTATGCAGCACAAGGCAGAGCAGAACGCATTACAATCTCCATGTAGCATTTAATGCTTTTTACACAGGACAACTTCACTGCCACAAAAAAACTCAGTGCAGCCTATATTTCCGCCAGAGTTAGAAACTGTCACATTAAGTTTTTAAGTTTGTTGTCACATTAAGATGTTTATTTGTGCTAAATCTTCCACATTTTGTCCAACATGTGAATTATTTTCTAAAAGGCACTCAGCCTGACAAACACAGCACACACTGGGATCCATAAATCTGAGCCCTCTGCCACCAGAGTCCATTTCTGATTACTAAACCAGTTGGGGCCTCTGGCCAATTAAAACTCTCCATTTGTGAACATTCCAAAACGCTGTCATCCATGAACATTTACCCAGAAGCCCCTGGGGAGATTCCACAACATTGCCCTGGCCTCTCGCTCTGTCTGTTTCCCTCTCTCGTCCCGGCCCTGCATCTCCAGCTTTGTCTCCCACACACAAAAGCTCCCTGCCTACACCACTTCCCAGGTCACTGCTTTGTCAGGGTTTCAGCTTGCTCCTGCACTTCCCAAAGTACATTTAGCAAGTCACACACCAAATTCCAGCCACTGGGGCTGCTCTCAAAGTTCACCTGCTGCACAATTTATATATAATCTCTTGTGGCCAAAAAAATCTGGAGGACTGAGTTTGACTTTCTGATTTCAGCATGCAAAACTGCTGTAGGCAAAGTGTTAGCGATGAAAACTTTCTAAAAACTACATCTCAAAACCTAGAAAATGAAGCTATAAATATTCTAGAGACTATTCTGTTGAGATGATTTTGTGAAACATATGATAGTTAAAGATATGTTCAGTAGGACTTGGAGGTCACTCACCTAAAGTTAATCCAAGCAAATTAGTCAGACACTACAGTGGGCATTCACAAATCAATCTTAACACAGTACAACACAGTTTTCCTACTTGCAGGTAAACATTTGGCCCAAAAGGAGCACTGAGGTCTGCCAGGGGTCAAGAGATTCACAAGCATAGCAGAGAAGAAATGAGATCATAAAAAAAGAAAGGTCAAACTCCCAACACTTGCGCAAGGTCTGTCTCTTACTGTGAGGGAGCAGGAGGCCATGATTCATGTTAACACAGTTATAGGGAATTCATACTTCAAACAGAAGTGGTTTGTTTCAGGATGAGATTGAATTTGGGCCACTTTCATAACGGGCTCCACACAAACTTTGTGCAACTTGTTTGACTTCCTTCTGGTAAATACAGCAACCACTGGTGATTGGCTTGACAGCCATTCAGACATTCAAATTTATGCAAGCCTCACCATTCAGCCAGGTGGTTTTAACATGAGTGTCTGTGCAAAGTATTGTACAAACTGCAGAATCACACATAAAAGGAAAAACAACACTTGCACGTAAATCAAGAAACTTTCCTTCCCACCACCACTCTGCTGGGAATCTTTACTTAACAACTGCACTATGTATCAGAGGGACTTGGAGGCAATGATTCACGTTAACAACTAGTCTAATCTTTCACCCTGTCCATATCTTTCTCTCAGGTTATGTGCCTTTTGATGAGCCGCAGAGTTGCAGCGTTTGATCTACTGCTTTTACTACAGATTCCACCATGACGCTTTTAGCCTGGTCCATGTGTGTATGTGTGTGTGTGTGTGTGTGTGTGTGTGTGTGTGTGTGTGCATGCGTGCATGTGAGGGAGCAAGGAAATGAGAGTGAAAGAGAGTGAGGCTGTGTTATGTTTAAGATTTGCAGAGACAGGCAGAGGTTTTGCAGACAAACAGAGAGGACAAGTTACAGCACAGCGTGATTATCACAAGGGAAGAGAAGAGAGGAGAAAAAAAAGAGGCACAAAAGACCTTCCTGGCTTGTCCCTCTACACCAGCCCTCCGTCTTTCCACTGACTCATGGCACACAAATGAAAACAGGCTTTAAAGGAGAAGATGAAAAACACTCTTTACTTAAGGCCAAGTGCTTTACCATGGGACCCTGCGCAAACACTATTGTGCTGTCAGAGAAATGGACTACTGTTGAGAAATAGGTCCTCTTTAAGATGGTCTTCACACACTGCTTGAGAGCCACACACTAGACTATCTAAGAAGTCTCTGTGGCTTGGTCATATGCATTTCCATGAGCAAGTTCCAAATAACAAATCACGACACCCCTCCCTCCATCTCCACATTAAAAGAATTCAAAAAATCCAACTTTGTTGAAACATATGAGAGCTTTTAAAAGACTTGACACACAAACAATACATTTCATCGTTGCCAGTAAAAGCCAGCGAACCCCTCCTAAGGACAGGGAGCTCTTTGACAATGTTTATAACAGACATCCAAAAGCAGCTGAAGTCCACCAGATGTTGAGGCAGGACGGGGCCCGACAATGCCCCCAAGGCAGAATGAGGTCAGGTACATGATCAGGTTTCTGGAGGCTCAAAGCTACAAAAGGGCAACAAAGATTCTGATATACCTGTTGGGCCTTACGAAACCGGACACCAGCGGAGTCGATGGGAATAGAACCCCTCATCGCTGACTGTCAAAGGGACAAGAAAGTCTAAACCTAACGGTACAATGGTTTAATGGGCCTCAGTCATGGATGGCTCAGTCCCTTCCTGATGATATGTACTGAATGTGTCGATAAATCTAAGCTACTTGCCATTACGATCATGTACAGTGCTTCAACCCCTGGCGTGTCAACCCGCATTCCCATATAACGACTAATTTTTCTGCCAGCAAAAACCACCCTCCTCAAAACACACTGACCAAATGATTTGCAGCTTTGGAGCCATCATTTAACAAACTATTTGATCCTTTCATGTGTGTTTTTTTTTCCTCCCTTGCTCGTCGGCCCTCAGCCAGCAGGACGTCAGCCATTGTTTTCTTCATGTTTTAAATTTGAGTTTTGATGGCCTGCTTTTAACACATGGCATCAACACGTCAGTCAAATTCACAGAGGTATGTGAAGCAGCCAAAGACCCCGCCTATTGCTCCTCTGTTTGACAGAAGAAAGGACTTTTGAAAAGCAAAGAAGAAAAACCTGGGGTTTTGATCTCAAACAATATAATTTATATGAAAATAAATCCAAGAGTGAGCAGCACACAGAGGGATTAGGTAAATATTAGAAAACCTATTATGGTAACTGCAGTTTGGAAAAGTGAGCTAAGTGTGAGTGACTGCCTCGTCAGTGGGAGTCTTGATGTAGGCCTTGGGAGTAATTAGCAGGGATTACAGCCCGTCTGGCCTGCACCCAGCACTGGGGTTTCAGCCCAAACACCCAGGCAAGTCCCTGGCTTCGCTCCCTCACCACTCTCCCTAACCACATGGGCCTCTGGCGAGTCACACAAATCCTAATGATGATCATGACTATCAACACAGACATCAACCCCACTGTAGCTTCATAGGAAATCAATTAACTTTGGTTGAGTTACACCTACATCATAACCGCACTCCCCCACTGGCATTTACGCGCTGAGGTGGCTTCAGTGAGTGAGTGGAGCCTCGTTGTGTCAGGCAGGGGGCGAGGGGTTAACCCTCCGCCCCTGCAGTTTGGGATCAGAGCCCACGGCCGCTCGCCACACTCCTCACAGCTGGCTGTGTGACACCAGTGTGGAGGTGATCAACACAAAGGAGACGCACGGCAGCTCAAATATCAGAGGGACAAAATATTACACCGCCAAGCATCAATTGCACAAATGGACAACCAGACGAGTCAAACGATGGAGGGAAAGAGGAAGGTGGTAAAATGCTCAACTCGGTACCAAGACAACTAATTATGCAATTCAGGACAGACATTACATAAACTAGTGCATTTTACTGGTTTAATAAGTTAAGTCAACTCACATAACACTGTGTATGTGGGACAAATTTGATATACTTTCATCTTGTACAAAGTTATTGTGTCCTAAAATACGTATCCATCTGTACATGGTATCAGAGGTACAAAAGGGTAACTGGTGCCTCCCAGCAGATAGACGTGATATCAGAGCTTTGGGGAGATGTGTGTTAACAAGAAATGTGGTGTAGTTTTGGCCTGCGCATATTTTAAAAGCCTATCTGCACAGAGAAGTACAGACACTAAACAAGAGAGGTAGGTGGGCTGAACACAGGAGGGCAGAAAAATACGATTAAACCACTATTGACGGTGAAGAGGAAGTCGCCCAGGGATGAGGAAGAAAGGAGTGACTAGGAATGAAACAAAACCTCCCAGAGGAGCTGCTAAAGAGCGGAGGGGAGATGGGATAGAAAAATGAACTGATATTTCAGTTGGGGGTGGGGGGTGGGGGGGTGTAACAGCGTGTAAAAGGGACGTGTTAACAAGGAGTTTCAGGGGGTCGCTCAACTCAAAGTGGAGAAAACCACAAAGCCAGATCAGGATTTCTCAGTTTGCATCACACAAAGACCGACACAGATCCACCAAATGATACAGTCAACTTTAACTCTGACCACTCATGCCAAAAATGTACTGTGAGGCCCTTCGGATAAAACCTGTGTTAAAACCTTGCATTGTGTTAGGCAGACACGTGTGCTCTCAGGGGTTACTAAGAGGAGCAGGCTGTATGTATAAGCCTGAATGTCTGAGCGAAGATGAGTCACAGCGCATGCATGCATCCAGTTACCTCCCCAGATTCCCTAAGCCTGTGTCACGCACACGCACACACACAGTCACTCTCTGGCTCCTGCCTGGTCCACCACTGCTCCTGGATATTCAGTTTGACATGCCCTCGTACAAAACTCTTTCCTGTCAGTCAAATCCCTGCTCTCTTTCTCTGTATGCCTCAGTTAGTCCCTCCAACTCTCTTTGTTGCCGTGTGTTCCCAGCTCCGGGGCTCCCTGTGTGCGGGTCTTGGTGGTCCGGTGTGGAATGTGGTGAGGAGGGGTGGGGTGGGGGGGCAGGCCAGCCTAAAAGGGGGTGCTCAATTGTTCCCACACACAGCATCCACCCCCTACTGATCTGTCGCTCACTTGGCCATTTGGGGGGGGGGGGCGGCAAGGCAAAGGATGCAGAGAGATGGAAATACGAACGCTCAGTTGACACACACACGCACACACAGCTATTGAATTGATGCTACACTCAGAGCATACTAAACAAGTGTAAGAGGGAAACTTAACATTCCACAGTTCTGGAGAACCAGGCTGCCCAAACACAGAATCAGGTCCTAAATGACAAAATCATTCCATCCACCAGAGAGGATCCATGATACAACTAAGACAGGCAGTTTTAGAGATATACTTGAACCATACATGCACAGCCTAAATTTTTTCTCTTCACTGTAATAAGCTGATTTGTTTTCAGACCAAAGATAACGCAGCTGTTGCTGGAAGAGCAGAACAGGACACCATGAGAGCCCCTGATCACAGAGCTGCCGTGCTGTGATCGCAGGAAGCTGATAAGAGTGGTGAGATACTGCAGAGCTGGCAGGCACGTGTAGCCACCCTCCCTCCCTCCCTCCCTCGTCTGGCCCCATGTGGACGCCGGAAGTCGCCCCCACCCCCCCCACCCCCCGGGTTCACAAGACCTCAACCTCATGATACCTAAACTCAATTATCCTGAAGGCTCGCCAAACAGTTACAGAGGACATGTCACATATACAGGGCGGAGAGCAACAAGAACTATCACATTATCACTGCTTTTAACTCATCTCCATGGATACCACCGGGGAGGGGCAAACTAAAACCAAATGCTCACAATATAGTTATTGATTAGCCTTTAGTGGACAGTTTAGTGAATGACTATAACCTGCAGGATTTGAAAGTCAACATCTATGATGATTCACAAAACTGCGCTTAACATTATGGACGAGTTGAGAAGCCCTGCCCTCACACCCTCATGTAACCTGATGCAGACAAAACAAAAGCTGAGGTCAGATGAGATGATTCTATTTTACTATTTTAGATTCTGTGGATAAGACTGGCATATCAAAACACATCAAAACTTTCATTCTAATTTCAACATCTGTTTTCAAAAAGGTCAAAAAAGGCAAGTAAAAAGAAGCACTTGAAAAGTTACAAACCAAGAAGCTACAGATGTCTATCCCATCGCTCAAGAATGTTATCAGAGATTACTGTCCATGCTTTGGCTTTAATGCGGGATGCTTATTTAATCTCACCCCACACACATTTTCAAATTTCTCTCCAAGTCAATCACTGACATTAATCTTTGTGAACCTTATTCCTCCCAAGTTGATGTTGTTGACTTAAGAATGTTTTGTTTAAACTTAAAGCAACACAACTGCAACTCTCATGACTATTTATAATTTTATTTATCTTTTTCTAAAAAAAAATACAGCTTTTCACCACTGATTCAAGTCTGATGAATTTGCTACTACTATACTGTAATGGCTTTGAATGAGTCATGTATACAAAATCTAAATTTAATCCCAAGTGCCATTTTGATGCACTATGAGTAATTCTTTACTCATACATTACCATCTTGAGTCAGATTTGAATGCATGAGTGAATATGCAACCATGGGTAACATAATTGCGTGTTATGAAAGATATAACACACAGTTAATATTTTGGGACCTGAAAGTTAAATAGATACGTTTCTACATAAACTACACTGCCTTTTAAAAAAAAAAAAAAAAAAAACAAAAAGCCCTCAAAGACAAAATGTCAGTTCTTTGACCCTTCGCCATACATATATGGCGAAGGGTATATAATATGCCTTCTAGAAAGATTCTCTTACATAATGTGGCCTGTTTACAAAGATAGACCTCAACATCTAGACTTCATGTGACTCACTAATATCTATAAGCGATAGGAATAAGGAATACATCACTGTAAAATGAACTGGTAATGTGTGACTCACTACCAGCTGAAACATGAAATGATTTCTATCTGCGTGTTAGTAGTTGTTTTGATGTAAAACTATCAAATAATAATCAGTTAGATGTTGGATTCCTGACCTCAGAGAGTACAAGTGAAAGATCACAAAAGTAATGCATCGATTATAAAGTCTTAACATTTCTGCAAGCTGCTTTGTCTTTAAAAGAGTATCATATCCTATATCAATTTTTTAAATTATTAATCAGACACAAAGGGAAGCACTGAAGTAAATGATAAGACTTAGAGTGCTTCACATAAAATAAAGAGGGCTGTTTCAGTTTTATGGGATTGACCTTGACAGGCAAGTAAGACACTTGGCTGGTAGTTTATTAGTTAATTATTACAGGTGTTAAAATACCAGGCTACAGCCCTACAAAGTAGAGCCACTCAAATATTGGTCTTTGAGCTATAAAAGCTCCCGCTGACTGTGTGTGCCCCAGTTCCCCGCTCTTATCTTATCTGCTCAATGTCACTGCAATAACACAACCTGTTATTTCCTTAACCGTAATAATGCAGGGCATGCAGCCACCGGCTAAGGGGGAAGGAGCCCTCACAATGTGAGACTGCAGAATGTCTCGAGCTTACCGGGAGGCCAACGCGCTGAGGTCATGCACGCTTTGAGTTTCAGTCATAATGCATTGAACTGATTATGAGCAAGGGATGTTCCTTGTGCTGAAGGGAGGGAAAACGACCCTCTTCTCTTTGATCTCTGCCATTGTCCCATACCTGGAGCATGACATCAAGCCTGACTGTCAGAGTAAACCAAAACAGATTTTGCTTGAAGAGCTACAAAATGGGAAGCGCAGCATCCAGCCCTGCAATGAGTAAGCCTAGCCTTTGACATGGCAGATACCAATCTGGTCAGAGTTAACTGCCCTGCCCTCAGAGTGAGCTGGAAGAGCCGGCCCATGTTGCAACTGTGCAGCAGCGCTTAGCAGACACCACTTAATACTTATCACTATATCAAATATACTGTTAGGAAAAATAAACACTACCTACTATTAGCAGATAGCTTTAGACAGTAAAACCACCATTTACATTCTGTATGATTGCTTACATTATTTATCTGTCATCATTAAGACTGTGCGCATAATTTATTTCCCATTTAAGTGAGGTATTCAACCACATGCCCTCAACAAATCATCAGACAAGAAACTTGGAAACGAGGTCTTGAACTGCTTCCACGTGAGTGGTAAAAGATTGATACCATGGGATCAACAAGGAATTTACCAACTGAGCCTCCTGTTCCTCTGTACCACTTAATTCTGTCTATGCTCAGGCAATCAGGGTTTCCATTTCAGTTTTACTGCATTAAAACATCTTTATTGAATCTCAAGTCTGGCTTCAGCTGAGCCTGTCGGAAATTTGACTTGTAACAAACATTCTTATTTCCGTGCTGCCAACAATAACACAAGATGTTTGTGGTTATAAAAGGCAAGTTTTGAATCTCATGTCTCCAATAAGACTCATCTTCCACCAATCTGATTTACGCTGCATGTATCAATGGAGGTAAACATTTCAAAAACTACGTCTGAGACAACTGGCAAAGATACTGTATAATTTTTAAAGTATGCCTCCTCTGCTATATGTATATGTATATATATATATGTGTGCACACTTATGGTTAAAATAAAAATGGCACATTATATTAGGAATACTGGGCTTGGAAACTCTTATTTTATGTGGAGCAAAATTATTTTACTACATCTTCTGCATCATATATTGACTATTTCATGTGCAGATGTTATGAGTAAAATGACCTTTTTCAATCAGCCTTTGCCTTGATTCTCTACTGTTGAAACTAAAATTGTGAGATACATATGCACGTAATTAATGGTCTAACCTTTGCACAACCTCACATCCAGTTCAATTTAAACACAGACTGTGTTATGGTTAGGAGAGAATTAATGTTTGGAGTTTGACCTGTTACAAAGTGTAGAAGTGAAGTTCTGACAAACATGACTGAAGTTCAATCAGACTGCACATCTGGAGCCATTTCTCCCCAGCGACATGAAACATTTGAAGAGTGAAGGGCTTTTGCATCTGCTTCTTGCTTTCTGGAGACCCCCAACACTCTTAAATGACAGTAGACCGTGTTGCTTTCTTTGCATCAATTATCTCAGTCTCTATCAATGACAAAGAGCTGCTCGTTGGGGTCGGCCCTGCCTAAGGCCCAGACGTACACCAGGAACCTATTGTAAGGAAAAGGCACGTGTGTATACAACACAAACCTGCACAATAAAACTGCCTTCATTCAGATCCCTCTTTCAAAATCCAGAGATGCAAGACAATTAAATCCGACCAATGCAGACATGTTGGGGTACTCTCAATGACATTTAGCATTACAAAGACATACAGACAGAAAACAAAAGGACCTATAGACTTGTGTGAAATGCAGGAAAAAATAAGTTCTGGCCTCTTTGACAGTTATGCCCAACTCGAATTCTAATGAGCTGTTGTGGCCTCAAGAGAAAAGGACAGTCTGAACATCCTCTTACTATGCAAAGTAAACTCATAAAAGGACATCAGTACAATAAAAAGGACACATACAAATTGGTCATCCTTGTCAAATGAAAATAACACTGTGAACATTTCATCAAAAAAGAAACAATTGAGGCCTGAAAATCTTAGGGTGCAAAAATACATGGACAAAGAGGGAAATTGCTTTTTTTTATCTGTGGTAAATGCCTGACAAATATTAAATCCAAAATGACTTAAAAAGGGGAAAACAAGACAGCAACATGACAGTAGCCATGCCTGGATGACCTACTTCTATAAAAACAAAGACGTCATTCTGAAGCCACTGCAAAACTGGACTGAATTTAGGGGTTTGAATACATGCGTGCATATTCATTTTAACCACCATAAAAATGAAAAGGAAATGAGAGAAGGGAGGGATTTAAAGTATGCAGGACACAGTGGAATTTCAAACCCCAACCCCCTTTTCCTGCTCCCCTCAAGCCTTCACTGTAAAAGCCCCCCTACATAAGTTTCCATTACTTGGGTTTAACTCATGATTAGCTGAATTGATTTGCCTTCTCACCTCTCTGCAGCTGTTAACAAAGCAGTTGCTATTTACTACCAAGCTGCCTTCGTTACACCCCGTCTTGCAGACAAAAGTAAGAGTATGTGTGTCTACACGGAAAATGTTAAAAATGCAAAATTATGAGCCTTGTCCACAATGCACAGCAATGTTTACTGAATCACTGCTGGCTTCCTGCACTTCACAGCCATAGGAGTCTCTACTAAGGAAGCCTGGAAATAAACACAGGCCTGCCTCCTTTCAGTGGGGAGCAGAGCTTATGTGTTGATTATACCACTTTATTGTTATGAATTACCTACAAGTATTTCCTAAATGAAGACTATATTTACCCACTGGAGTAGTGAATGGTTGCCAGACACACAGTGGGTCTGATGAATTTATCCCCACTGCCTCTCTCCCCAAACTTAACATTGTATTTAACATATGAAAAAAACACCATGTCTGTACAATTCACCATGTTTCCATTTAGAAGTTGACTGGAGCACAAAATGTCAATTTAAAAAAATGACAGTTTAATGGTTTGTTGTAGTCTTCAATACGTTCTCAATGACCCCTAAACCTACCACACATGAGAAAAGTTTACCTTAAAAAACACGTGGAAAAAGGTAGTTATGACTCAGAAAAGCAGGTTGTATATTTGTAGTCTTGGAGCCAAGAGACAAAACTATGTGAACACATTTAACTGACTTTTACCAACGTCTCTTTTCATGCTAACTCTGCTAGCTTAAAAAGTTTTCATTAGCCTTAGGACCACCGGGAGACCTCTCCAAGACCCATGGGGGGTCCTCAGCCCCGATTTTGAGAACCACAGCCCTGGACTACAGTATCAGAGGTAAATACAGACCAGAAAGCCAAAATAGAAAAATATCTCACCGTTGACTCCTTTGTTGGGGACGTCGTTAACGTTGAAGCCTTTGGAGCTGTAAGCAGCACGAACTTCATTACAGTTTTTCAACTTTTGCTCCGCGGTCCCGGACACCGACAACATAACCAGCGTGCAAACTAAACACAGCACCAACAGCGTCTTCATTGTGTGGCAGTTAAAAAAAACTACAAAGTTACCAGCACAAAAAACAAAAGAAAAAATAATATATAATCGCTCAGGTGTGCGTAAGCTAGGACAAACTTTCAGCGACTCCCACGCTGAGTTTCCTCATGGAGACGCGCTGATTTCTTCAGCTCAACAGATACTTCATTCACAGCAGCTCTGAGGCCACCTCTGAAACCTCCGAACAACTTCGAGAGAGGGAAAACACCGAAAAAAACACTTAAGGCACGGTGCTAACGTCGTCCGTTTAAAAGCTTGGATATGTGTTGAGTCCCAGACTCAATCGAAAAAACAAAAAGAAGCAACATACAATTTTAAAACACGTAAAAACTTTTTTTTAACTGCAGGCAAGAATCTCAGATTCACACCACTGCTTCACAGCTTCGACGACAGGATAAACCACGGGGGCAGAGTAGACGACAGAAAAGTTGCCGGGAAGGTGTTTTTCTCCTTTCTTCTTTTCTTTTCTTGCTTTCTTTCCAAACTTAAGGAGGTCGTGGTTTCTGTTGGACAGGACACCGGACTGTATGCTAGTCGTACTGGGATCCAGATGCGAGCAGAAAACCCTGGTGGACACCCAGGAATGAGTGCAAGTTCCGGGGACAAAGACCTGGAAAACAGAAACACCAGGGGTGGAGCATGGAGCAGGGACTTCAAACCCTGGATCTTTTTCTATAATGTCTAGACTACTGGTAACCAGGCTTGAAAATCAGGACTGGAGCTGAAGGGTGGAGCTATACTGTGGCATAACATGAGGGCTTATTATTATTACTCCACATGACATATAGAAAAGAAACATCAAATAACCAAAAGTGCTCGAAATCACAAATCTCTTTTATTGAAGAACCCTACTTGACCTGGGGTGGGGGGGTATATCTGTTTTACTGTTGGTGTAGAGATAATAGCAGAGTTTTTTTTTTTTTTTTTTAAATCCTTTGAAGTAAACAGATATCCCTCATGTTGCTCTCACCGTCTTAATGTAAAATAAGCTAATTTATTAGTGATGATAAAGGGACCCTTGCACCCCATGGACCATTACAGGTCCCTAAGCCCCATGGTTTGGTTTTATAACTGAATGTTGTCCATTGTGGGAAAAATGAAAATAAATGGCAAGTCTGTATGTTACATCATTATTTATTGCAAAAATAGTTTCCCACATTCTTTTGTTGCACGACAGCAATTTACATGAGAAGACATCACATGACACCGGAGACATTTCTTATCCAAATGTGTTATTTCTGTTCAGCCGTTATAATCCAATGCATCTTGGTTTGTTTAAAAGCCTCGGATTAAAACCTGGCTAGTGTTACAGTAACCATGGAGTCAAAATTGCAGGCCTGTTCCTTACACAAACACAGGTCAGCCTGTGTCCTGTTAGCAGCGGGGCAGTGGTGTTTTTAATACGCAGCTGCCTGTCATATAGAGCGCCCAGTGTTGTAAACTACAGTAAACAGTCTGCTGGAAGTGTGGTGGAGCAATAAAAGTAGATAGAGATGACAAAAATGAAAAGGAAATGTTTAAAACATTCTGATAATTGGATGCTTGAAGATAGCTGGGAAGCACATGAGATTTTTGACACGGACACATTGAGTATCCTGCTATTGTGGTGTGCAGTTGAAATAATGCTCAAAAATCTGCCAACATTTTTATTGAACACATCATAGCTTGTGTAAAAGCATCAGCATACGCCTTAGAGATAAACACTGAGATCCACAGAAAGACTGTATCAAGTCCCTTCATCACAAAACAAGCTGATGAACTCTGCATGGATTATTTCATCCTAAAAGTGTTTGTACTTGTGAGGATCTGCATATGTGTCCTGCATTTTTAGTGTATTTTGTGCCTCCATTTGGAAATACTTTACGTAAATATCATGTGTTCAACAGATACTTGCTGTAATATCCACCATATCCTCATCTGTCCTCAACTTGCTAAGAATATCTCTGGTCCGCCTCAGTCATATTTCTTTTCAATTTGGTTCCAGGGTTTTCTTTTTCTATTCTCAGGCACAGTTTGTTTTATCTGCTCTTATGTTGCTGTTTGCCTCTGACCCTTGCCCTTGTTGCAGCCTTTTGCTTCTTGCAACACTGGAAAAAAAATCAATTTAAGTTCAGTGTTCACTGATAAGACAAATCGGTTAAATCAATGAAATGTAAAAAGGCTTTCAAATCACAGTAAACACTCACATTGCAGCTATTCCCCTGTTTTCCCCTCTTTAACCACCAATTTACACTTCATCCTTCTAAATCAAAAAGAGATTAGTGATCTTTTCTGATTAAGTCTTAAATATGGCACATTGAATTTTGCACAAATAGTTGCATTCAGTCTTCTATACAAATCCCTTAATTTAAAAAAAAGAGGTATAATAAGACTTTTTACCCCCTGTGTTTAAACATGCCTGGACTTGTGGGGTGCTTCAGTGTTTGTGTGTGTGTGTGTGTGTGTGTGTGTGTGTGTGTGTGTGTGTGTGTGTGTGTGTGTGTGTGCGCGTGTGCAAGTCCATTGGTTTGGGGGGCTTGGGAGGTGGTGGTGGTCGGGGGGTTAGCACTCAGCAAAATGACATTCCTCCTTTTGTGTCCACATTCCTCAGGCGGCTCCATTCATTCTGTGTGACTGCGGCTGCTGCAGGGGAAGCCAGGGTTTGCTGAGGAGCAGGAGGAGGATGCTGGAGCTGTGTGCATGGGAGAGCGTGGGCCCGGCGCTGCTCTCAATAGGCCAACAAAAGGTAAGAAAATGGTCCAGTGCCATGGTAATTAGACATGAATGAGCTTTGAACGACGTGACATGTCCCAGGCTTTTCTCTCCGGCAGAGGAATTTCAACATCCAGCTTGGTAAAAATTGGACTGGACTGTGGAGCCCATACACACTCAAGCACCTGAATTATATTGTTATTTTAATTTATATGCACTGTTTGATGACCCCTCAGGCTTGTAAAGGTACCCAAGCCCAAACATCTTTGTGTGACCATGAAATAGTGCTGAGATACATATTCATAGGGAGTCAATCACTCAGGCAGAAAATGCAACAATTCCTGATAGTCAGCTATTCTCACTGTTCCTGCTGACTAACATCAAGTTGACCTTTCACTCCCATAATGCGTGCTGTTTCAACATTGCCCCAATATTACCCTAAGAAAACACGTGAACTCTGCATTTCAATAGGCCTGTTTGCCCTTTCTCTAGCTTCGCATTAGCATTCAGAGTATTACCCCCCCCCCCATCCTGGGTTAGCTGCTGCTCTCTCTGCAGCCAGCGTTTGCTCATCTCCTAATAATCAGCCTCTCTTTTCCATCTTAAAAGCTGCAATCCAGTTCAGGAGAGAAAAGCACAGCTGGATAACAATGGCGTTTTTATCTGGATCTGGGGAGCAGAGGGTGCGTGGGTGTGAAAAGTTACAGCAGAGCGCTGGGACACAGAAACAGGATTTGTGAAGTGTGTTTGCAGTGACAGGCATGTTATGTGAGGACCTGTGAGTGATTGGCCTTGTTAAGAAAGTAGACAGGCTTTAAAAATGGAGACAAAACACAAACAATTAGGACTAATGAACCTCATTTCATTGTTGGGCTGGGGATGAGTGTCTGTTACCTGGTTAAGGTGACTCTGGGGGTAAAATTAATGGAGTTCAATTTGGGGAAACCCCACAGTGAGGGGCAGAGAGGTTCATCATCTGCTAGGAGTGAGAAATATGGATCCAGAGAAAAACACACATGCTGCTTTGAGGATTCTGAGATCTACGAGCACAGTCCAGAGACACATAAATTATAAGATTCATGAAAGGCTTTGAAGTGGATCAGAGGGTGAGGAGCACATGAAGTAGCATATATATACTTGCAACATTGTGTGTCCTATTCATAACCTCCGTGGTAAACCATTCATTTTCTCTGTTATTTTTCCTTGCTCTTAAAGGACAACTCCACCCTGAATACCTAAATATTCGACATCCAAGGTGCTCCTGAAATTATTTTATCTCTCATTTTTGTTCTTGTTTTACCCAGTTTTCTTTGGCCTACCTTGTTCACTCCTACCTCAAAACATTTCCCAGAAGGACGCCGGACAACCCCAGAGAACGTGAGGCATAAGAGAGCCAAAGCTAGCTTTTAAAAGCATCAGTCAAACAATGTATTTTCTCATTCCATCAATATTCTAGTGTTAAACTAGCCCGCTAATTGCACTAAATTGTAGTTTCATTTCACCTAAGTCATTTAGCTTGACCCTGTGTTCATATTAGCTGATTTCTTGTTGACTTATCCTTCAGCTGTGATTAACTCTACTATACTGAGGCTCCACCCTCTGATCACTCCCCCGCAGACTCTGGCTCAAAATTACATCACTAGCACAAGATGGCAGCGCTCATAAAGCTTCATTTTTCCGCGACGACCATCTTCGTATACAGTCATTGATTTCTACTTGAAAAGGAGTTTAACTCTGACCTTTTAATGTACTAATTGTTGTTTGATCTTGCTTAAAACGTTGGTGTTAAAATTTTGCTCTCCTGTATCAAGGAATTTGTACAAGAGACTCCAGAGAAAAAAATGAAAGAGAAAACTATAGGACAACAGATTAAGAAGTGAAGCCTAGTGAAGCAAAATCTAAGCAGGGAGTGGCACAGGACCTGGCCTTTACCAATTACTACAACTGTGGATTATATGCAAGAGCAGAGAGAAGCAGAGAAAGCATAAAAGAGAGTTTTTCTATTGGAGAAAAAGCAAAAGTCATGCCCCTTACCCAAAGCATGCTGCATTTCAATCTGGTCTACTGTGGCTGCTGTTCGTAAACAAACTGGCATGTATTGTGTTTACAATGGAATCACTCCCTGTCTGCTGAAAGCTTTGCAGGGGAGAAGTATTTGGTCTTTTGATTGTGAGGAACTGACACCAAAACCTGATGTCCTATGATGAGTCAGATCAGAAGCCTGCACTGGTCCTGTTTTGTTACAGCAATAATCAAAGTCTGACAACAGTTGGGGGCTGGGGGTAGGGGTGGGGTTGTTGGATGGGGTTACAGCTTGGATCTGTCCTGCAGGATGCAGTTGATATAAGTCAAAGATATGTTTGAAATGTTATGACTTGGTTAAATACACTCTCGACCAAAGACTCGATCTCATGGGAAAAACACTGAATAAAAAATAAACTCATGTCTTTCAAAACAACTAAAACAACCAACTCTAATTTTGTTAATATCCACACATATAGACACATCACCACAGAACAGTAAAACATGTTTAGTTTATTTTACACTATACCTTCTCCATCAACATTCAACTTCATCTCACATGCTGCTTTGTTTGTATCGACCTCCATTCCTGGCTCTGCCATCGGCCTGGATGACAGGTCACAACAGACCTCTCTCTAACTAATAACATTAATTAGGGCTGCATTCTGTTTATGTGTTCCAGTGTCAGGACCCCGGTGCTCTGCATGCTGGACCACGGACATGACTTGCTGGCATACATACATGGAACAGAGCCATTGTTACTGTTATTAGTTACGGCTGTGCTTCACCTGATATGACAAGTCAAATAGTCTGGAGTGAGTACAGTCAACACTCACAGCTGTGAAGTCAGCTGGGTGGCAGCAGCAGACACATTTCCAGCTTTTAATTAGTGTCTTTCCACACATCCATCACATGTCCCCCATTCTCAACAACAAGGGAGCTGGAATCCAGTTTTCACCACATTTCCTTTTTTAAAATCAAACAAAATTAAACAAACAATTAAAAAAATCTGACTTCTGGTTTAAATAAAACATCCAAAGACAAATAATTCAATACAAAGGTAAGAATTTTAGAATGTATGAGCCCAGTGCAATCCAACATAACAAATCAATTTACACATATTTTTTACACATATTTATATTTCACATTACTCCTCGCTTTACCCACAGTGCTAAAGAATAAGCTAGAAATGCAGCAATGCTTCACAGTCCAGCCAATAATTCAGTCCACAAACCACATTTCTTGTGAAATATGTCAATATTGTAAATCAACATATTTTTGTAAACATGGCACCAACACAGAGACACATACATCTGTACAGTTATCAGGCTGATTTGGAGACTCTGTTGATAGCCCTTGAGTCTTTGATTGATCATAGGGCTGTTACTGTTTAGAAAATCATCAGCGTTACATAATAAAGCAAACACTGACAGCTGAGGGGATCAGTCTGAAATAACATAGCTATCACTAGGACACAAACAATGAGAGAGGAAGAAGGGGATTTAAGTGGCAACAGAGCATTTGAAGGTACAGTGCATCTTTAAATGTAGGTTTCACCTCAGCCTTCTGGTATAAGGTGTTCGCTAAAACCAGCAACCAGCTGAGGTCTGTTCCTGACAGCGTTCCTCTTCCTCCAGCTTGTTCCTGCAGGGCAGTAACTTGTTGCAGACTGGTGTGGAAACATTTTAAAAGGGTCATTTGTGTGTCTGTTTTCCAAGTGGCTCCGCACTTGTAAGGCTATGACAAAGCTGACTAAAGATGGGGATCAGTATGAGAGCAAAGTGGAGGTGAGGCAAGAGCACAAAAGTTGTAACAACCATAGTGGGAGTAGACCAGAGGGCAGGTTTCTTATTTACACAATGGGTTTATCTGGTGTGCTTTAATAGGTTTGTTGAGAACATCCAGTGATTTTTAATAAAACAAAACAAGTTCTTTTTGAGACAGATAACGAGAAATGTAGCATTTTCTGTTGCTCATGCTTCCTTTGATGACCCACTGCACTTTACATCAGGAACCAGAACGTTTTTTCCACAGAGTTTGTATTGAATCCTAAGGTAAAGAGGTGATGGGAGAGTGAGAGCGTGAGTTCACTGGTCAGTGGTGACAAATCAGGATCAGAGCAAGCGTCATAGGGAGCGTCGGGACCAGATAGCTCCTCCAGAGTGGAGCCGCAGGTGAGGAGACGCCTCCGACACCGGCTGTAGCCAACCGAGGGGTCAGCAGCTGCTCCTGGAAGGTGAAGTCGTCCATTGCCAGGTTATCAGCAAGGTCTGAGAGGAAGACGGAGACAGAGATGGAGACGGAGGAGATGGACAGGAGATAGTGGGAGGAGGCAAAGAATGAAAAATATGAGAGAAGCAGGAAGAAGGATGGAGACAATTAGAACAAACACTGTCGCAAAAGCTGAAAAACACGTGTGGTATGTCTGTCCTCCTTTTGCATGATGTCTTACACAGCTGTAAAAACAATGTTACATTGGGTGAATGAGAAATCCAAGCTCAACATGTAACCAGATGTCGCATGTTATTGTTGCAGACACATGCTAAACCACACACACATATATTTAAACTGAGTGTTGAAATGTCTATTTAAGTGGTGAGATGCTGAAAGCACAAAAATAAAAATAAAAACCACAGAAACTGTGTGAGGTCATGTCTCAAAATCTGTAACAACCAAAATGTCTGATCGATGTATGTCATCTGTCTTCAGAATATAACTTCATTGTTTTAAAAAAAAAATAAAGAGGGAAATTTGTTTTAGTTTTACAGATCACTGGCTTTGTTTTAGGCATGGGGGTGGGGGTGGATTTGTAGTCTTTTGCCTGGAGATACTACATACAAAATATGACCAGCTAACTTATCTTTGCCCTGAGGACGAGCATTTGAAGTTGTATACCATTGTGCATCTTTAAGGAATACTTAGACGTTTTAATAAACTGTATCCTTACTGAAAGGGTTAGACAAGCAGATATAACTATACCACTCTTGTGCCTGTACATTAATCACGGAGCCTTAGCCAGTTAGCTTAGCTTAGCATAAATACTGGAAGCAGTGGGAAATAGCCTAGCTCCCTCCAGGGTTCAAAAACACACCCACCAGCACCTTTGAAGTAAATTAACATGTTTTAGCTTGTTTCTTTCATTGGTCTGCTAAAGTAATATAAAAATATCAATATGTTGGTTTATAGAAAGTTATGTGCTGCAACTATTGCTTGGTGAACATCATAGAAATTGTTGATGTTTTACATTTTGGTTTGTGTATGGATTAAACAAATGACATATAATGAGCTCATTTGTGAGATTATTAGGTGATGGTGGGCATATTTTAGAACTTTTGACAGAGTTAGGCTAGCATGTTTCTATCATGCTAAGCTAGGCTAATTAGCTGACCAGACACAAGAGTGGTATCAATGTTCTCATATAACATAAGGATAGAAAATTAAAAACTGTTTTTCCAAAATATTGAACTACTCCAGTTGTAATAAACCTTTTCTCCTTTGTTCTTCTAAAGGTGATTTTTTTTTTATCTTGAAGAGAAACTTAGTATAGTACAGTACTGCATGTGAAACTGATTAAGTACTTGGCCTCTGTATTTCTTCAAGTTTTCATAAAACGAGCTAGCTTCTTGGACTTTATACACGTAAAAACAAAATGAATCCTCATGTAGAATCAGTAGACAAATGGATGAAAGTCAAACATTGTATCTATGTAGAAAATAAAACTAAACTCGTAGCTTTCTGAGTACAAAATATATCCCTTGGATCTGATAAAAGGGTTAAACCTCTGAGTCTAGACTGTCGAGTGAATCTAACCCTCACACATGACTAAAATTCTCTTACCATACGCAGAGACGCGTCCTGCGGCAGCACTGTCAGGAGACATTAATTCAATCCCTCCCACATGCAGCTATATTTACTTGTTGATAACACTTGTTTTCACTGTGTTGTTAATCATACACGGAATTGCGTGTCTGCGGTGAGGTTCTCCGGCACTTTGTGAAAATAGTCAAATGACTTCAGGGACAGTGTGGAGCGAATTACATCGGTGTGGGCTTTTGCTCTGTATACCACTGATGATACCGTCCACTGCCACCAGGCGATCAGCCTTAACTTTCACCTCTCCCTCCCCACAACTACTGTATAGGTGCCCTCAAGCAAGGCACTTAACTCATTTGTTCCAATGGGGCTGTTTAGTTAGCAGTAGACTGTGGTTAGCCTGGGAAACTCCCAGGTGTCTGTGTGTTTTATTATATGGATATGAGGCAGAGGTTTTGTTGAATAAGGGCCCAGAAAGCCATAGTTGGATGAATGAAAGTTTTGAAAAGCGAACAGCTCTTTAGTTTTCCATGTGAATTCTGCTTTACTCCTGCTTCTCCATCTGCTCTGTTCGCTGCAGTGATTTCATGGTCACCTGCTGCTCTGCTCTTACTTACTTGTCTTACTGCTCTGCATCCACAGCTGTTCTCCTACTGACGCTGAGCAGAGCTATTCCTCCATGTGTGTGTGTGTGTGTGTGTGTGTGTCATATTCTATCCTGCTTTGTCTGACACAAAGCTGTGAGGGAGACTGAAATAAGAAGGCTGAGTTATGAGGGAGGGCAGGAGGATATCAGTAATAAAGCAGCTCTGTGGTTAGGAACGCCAACTATGAGCTGAGCTGTCCCCTGTCAGGCCAGATGCAGAACACCTCTCCAGACGCACACACATGAACACACACTGGTGCATTTCTGACATACTTCTCTTTCACATCGTCTCGGGGGCTGTACACATATACACTTACTTTCTCTCTCGCACACACGCACATGCGTGCGTGCACACACACACACACACACACACACACAGTCACATCTGGGCTCCTAAAATAACAGATAGCTCCAAATTCAATTAGCTGTCTCGTCTGATCTGTGTACTGTCCTCCCTAGTGGGAGTGATCCAGTGGGAGGAAGTGGCTGATCTGAGCCACTGTGTGATCAGAGGGAGCAGCCAGGGGTCCAACTAGCGGTTCGGCCTGGTCTCCTTGAGTAGAAACACAGAGAACGGGGCCCTTTCTCCCGGGTCCCTGGTGCCCACAGCTGCCAGGCACCATGTTAAACAGAGGAAGGAGGCAAATAAATAAACCTCCAAAGCCCCAAACTGCATCTCCTACGAATTTCTTTGCAGTTACGACATCGTTTGAATGGCGGCCAGGGGACAATTAACTTTTTTCTCCTCCTGTGTCCTCTGACATGGCAGTGGGCTGACATTCTTTGGGGCTCTGAAAGAACGATTTGTCACTGTCGACAGCAGCGCACTGTACTGCCGAGCCAATTAAGCTCAAGGTGCAATTCGATACAGCTTTTATATACACTGTGGATAAGAGGGAGGGCGGGGGGCATGCACGTCTGCATTTGTGTGTTTGTGTGCAGATGATTGAGAGGGGTGTGTGCGCGCCCGTCCCTGTGTGTGTTTGTGAAAAAGCGAGAGACAAAGTGGGAGAGCATTGTGTTGGTGTGCTTTACAGCGGCAATAATGTGAGTGAAAAAAAGTCTCAGGCTGTGAAAAAAATCCCTCAAACCAGGGGGAGAAAAGGGTCTTTCTTGCTAGTTTAAACACTTTGACATGAGCAGCACCACAGAGGGGCCTTGTTCTGCAGGCTTTAAAAACAACCCAATGGGGACTGAACACTATGCAAACTTAGATCCCCTACACTCCCACTCAGGGCTGGGACTAATAATATCCTGGTATAATTAGTGATGAACACCTGTGCCTGTGTGTGTGTAGGAAAGTACAGACAGAGTGAGAGTGAAAGAGAGGAAAACACAGACAGAAGTAATCCAGATTCAGCTTCTTTTTCTTTTTCCTTTTCCTTTAGGGGCCTTTTTACAGGGAGGGCCAGGACAGTGGACAGGCAGGGACAATTAGGCAAATAGATGGATAACTCCTGGCTATAAATAGAGCCACAATCCCGACTGTGATTAATGTGACCAATGTGGGCCCTTGTGGCTTTCAGCGGAGCCGAGCCCTCCTCCTGCTCATCCATTCAAACCTTCCATTTTGAGACTATCACTCCTCAGAGGACACCACCTTGCTAACGTACCCCTGCTAGCTTTATCGTGGCCTTATGAGCTCGAGTTACGACCCAGGGGAGAGGTCAACAGTCCACCCATTGATTGGTTACACTGAGGGCTCTGGACTAAGAGTGAGCAGGCAGGGCGGTCACATGCAAGTCAACAGCCGGGGACGGATTCATGCTTTAACTTTATGTTCTCGGGAGTACAGACAAATGAATCCAGACAAGTTTTCAGGGGGAGCGGATGTTTGTTTCGGTCCCCCTTACAAGTTTAACAGTGGCTGGAGTATGTGTGCATGTATATGTATATATGTGTGTGTGTGTGTGTGTGTGTCTGAGCAGAGGAGAACAGGGAAAGAGGGAGGGGAGGGGGGAGAGTCTAGAGTTCTGTTTTCAGCAGTGCTCGGTGCCTGAGGCTTGTCGTTTACAGCTGGCAGTTGTCACAACAAGCAAACTATGCAGAAAAATTGCAACAGTGAGTGGAAAGCCACATTTTCCAGCACACCACAACTACAGGTGATGATTACATGATACAGAAAATCACAGGAAACAGTTCATTTGTTCTGTCGTGCATTTTCAGTAAACATTTCTTAAACGCAGCTGAACTGCTTTTAGGAGAAGGTGCACATCAGTAGCCAGTCGACACATTATTATAACCCCTCTGGCGAGTGTGTACCTTCATGGTCCAGTACAGTTTATTCAGTACATGTGTGCTATGCACAAAGGTCTTTTTTTGGTCAAATAAGTATGTGGAATGTTAAGTCTCCAAACACAGGTGCTCCTTATGAAACGGGAGAGATGGTTTAGATTGCTGCTACATTGGCAGACGATGTGTGCACATAACACACTTAAGCTGGTCAAATTTGATCTAGGTTTTCAAGATTCAACAGCTTAAAAGATATTATGGTTTCCGAGGTAAAGCAAATATTTTATCACTCATCTCATCTCCACAGAGCAAACTATTCACCTGAATATTAAACTCAGCAAATTCAGAAATTATCGAGCGGGAGTGTGCATGTGTGTGTGTGCAATCCTGTGTCAGGAGCCGCCCTTACAGCTGCAAAGAAGACAATGGTTCTGTAAAAACATGATAGGAGCTGCTGGATTGATTGGGTCGTATCTTGTAGAGGGTAACAGATAAGAAGCTGGATTGTGATTATTGGCTTGTTGGTCACATTCTGTAACTTTTGTGACTTGGCCCGGGACATTGCTGATTGAGAGCTGTGGAAGGAACTGAGCGAGCAGTGCGGGATGCTTCTGTCCATGGGCTGGCGGGAATGTGACCGTCTGCCTCCACACCCACAGGCTGACCACAGGGGCGCTCGGAGAGGCTGGGAATGTCGGGCCAAGACAAACGGGACGCCCAGAGGAGGCCCTGCCCCGGGCCTTAGCAACAGCACTGCTCTCTGAGCTGCTCTGGCCTCCCAACCTCCACAACACTCACTGTTATTCTAGGCTGAGGGACCCTCCCACACAGAGGGCAAGAGAGTAAGACAGAGAGACGTGATGCCAGAGAGAGCTGAGGACATAAACAGAGTTCTGTACAGTTTAAAAAGAAAGGTACAGAAGTGATTAAAGGAGGGTTAGGAGACAAAATGAAGGTTAGAAAAACAGAAAACAGAACAAGAACACTGATGAATAAAAACAACAGAGAGACAGAGAGAGACAGCTGGAAAACTAAAGTCTGAACTGGGTCATGAATATGTGCTCTGCTCTGATAAGAAAGGAATACACCCAGCTGTCAAAAGGGGGAAACCAACCCTCCTACACACTTTCTAAATTGTAGGTTTGTGGGACAAATGCAAGTCAACACCTATTAATTAACATGGTCACTGAGGGGAGGTTGTGTCAGTGAGGGGATGACCAGCATGTTGCACCCACTGCCCTCTCCCTGTGCTGTCCAAATTAAATTTACTGCAATGTACAGTATTTATAGTCTCCATTTCCAGTTAATATGAACGCAGAGAGGAGAAAGAGAAGGAACTTGAAGAGAAATAAAAGCTTGAAACAGAGACATAAATTTTCACTGAGAATTCCTTTTAGCGCCGACGCTGTGAGGGCGGAAAGTGTGTGTGTGAGTAAGAGAGGTATAAACCATAACAAATCAAACGTACAAAGAGTTGATTCTGTGCTGAGGGCAAGGGGCTCGTTCAGGGTGTGGGGAGCTCCGCTGCGTACAGAGGAGGCCTGTGAACTTCAGCAGCTCGGAGGTCGGTGCTGACGGAGGGTCAGAGGTTGGCAGGGAGCGCCGTTTAAGGGTGTTTCTGAGAAGATTGCACAATGGTGGTTCTTATCAGGGTGAGAGAGAGGCAGGAGCGGCCGTGCACGGTGCCGAGCCTGATGACCAGTGGGTCAATGTTTGAGTTTGGCCTGGGGGACATCCTGGTCCTTGGCCAGGGACCCCTCTGAGGAACACATTCTTCGGATACTATCTTTATCTTCTAATAATGAGGGAAGCTGACATCCTACACAGATCTGTTTACATTCTCCTCCTGGTGTCCAGCAGTCAGTCCAGTGAAGGAAATGTAGCTCGCAGATTGAGATTGAGACATGTGGTTGTTGTGTTTGTTGTCCATGCCAACAAACAAGCAGAAGTCTCCCTGCATTCCTGTCATAGAGAGTCAGAGTAGAAACACAGCCAAGAGTGACAATTTGGCTGGTTTTGACTGTACACACAGAGAGCTCCTGTTGAGCAGTTCCACTATCTATCTCAGGCCTTTTTAGTGGTCAGCCTGCGGTTCCCTCCAACAGCTCAGAGTCTATCGACAGCAGGACTCCTGCAATGCTCGCTGCATTGTTGAGCTGCTTTCAAGAATGGGCTAGAAAAACAGCAGGCCGCAGGGAGAGGAAGACGGATAGAGGGAGAATTTAGGAGGTGCAGGTGAGAGTAGAGGGTTAATGCGTAAAATGCAAGCCACTCAACCCCTCAACCAGGCTTTTAAGACATTCCCACAAAATGGCTGCTGTGTGTCACTGCGGCGGCCAGCAGCAGAGCTGCAGGCCTCGAGAATGGTCCCGCTGTGTGCAGAGTGTTTGTGGACTGTGGCTGAGCTGATGGACACGACCCAGGAACGGGCCTGGAATCAATTTAGTGCGTCCAAAAAGTGCCTGTGAATGTAAATAAAGCTCTTGAGCAAACAAACGCTTTTCTGAGAGGCACACACAAACACAGAAAAATGCATAGGCCTACAAAATGAATCAAACGCTGGTGGGCCCCCTCGTGTAGATGATGAGAACCCAGTCGGCTCTGTGCGCTTGTATCCACAGAAATTAAAACCAGGGCTCTTCTTCCTGCCTTCTGGCTAATCTTAAGGGTTTTATCCCTGGATTGATTTGAGAAAGCTCCATGGCGGAAGACCAACAAGGGTCCAATAAGAGGGTAACTTCATCCCCCTGTTCTTCTCCTCCCTCCTTTCCCTTTCCTTTCCCATCTTCCCCTCCACTGCCACCACATTCAGCCCCAGAGCTGGCGACACACACGGCCCTGTGGCTGGCTCCAGCAAGAACAAGAGTGAGAGACTGCAGCTCTTACTAGCCAAGCCTGTTTACACAGATGGTGGCAAGCTTCATTATTTTTGTGAGGGGCGTGGTGGAGGTGGGGAAGGAGGAGGATTGGCTGAATTTACAGAGGTTGTTTATAAGCTCGGGGAGGGATGGAGGTAGAGAACATTGGGTCAGAACACGTCCAGTGTGTTACACTTTATCAGGCTTTCCACCATTAACACCACCCAACCTTTCAACACATCCTCTACCTCATGGTTGTTAAAATTTGAACAATTGAAAGACTTCTCCAGAAATATTATCCATTTTGGAAAACAGTTTTAAGTTCACCATTAATCATCTAGAACATAAACAGATCCCACTTGGCTAAAGAATGATTAGATCGTCAGCCAAGGATGAGAGTAGGTTTTTTTTTTTTAATTTCTTCTGGAATGAGGATTTTGATTTTCAGTGTGTCTGCAGACTGAGCAACAACATCTGTTCTTTTATCTGCATCTCTTTTGTTTCTCTGGAAAAAAAATACATCATAATTACGCTGTTTCATAGCAAAACAGACTGATTGCAGAAATCAATATATGTTATCACAACCAAAGCTTTTCAGTGTTGAAGATATTTAAAAGAGTTTTGATTGTAATGTTTGTGATTTCAGTTGGCGTAAAATAAAAGGCCCCGCGCTGCTTTAAGCTAAATAATAACATCAGCATGCTAACATGCTCACAGCGACAATGCTAATATGCTGATGTTGAGCACTACTATGTTCACCATCTTACTTTAGCGTCTTAGCATGCTAACATTTGCTAATTAGACACACTAAAGGCTGACAAATTCGCCATGAGCAATAATTAACACACACCAACTGTGCAACATTCCTTATATGCAGCTATTTCTGACACATTGTAACATATAAATAATATCTATCTGTACATACAACATTGCTATACTTTATTATTTATCTATTGTTTATCTTTTGTAATTTTTTTTGTATTATTAGCAGCAAAATATTTTCATTTTGCATTTGTTTTGTACTGTCCACTTTGCTGCTGTAACACTGCAAATTTTCCCACTGCGGGACTAATAAAGGATTATCTTATTTTACCTTAATTAGCACTAAAGGCTGAGGGACCACCAAAGTCATCATGATTATCGATATTTGTTGAGATGCTTTTGTCCAAAGCAGCGGGTCAGCAGATATTAGCCCAATTCATTATGTCATGATAAACTGTCCTAAGACATTGCCATCCACAGAGACTTGCTGCTCGCCTAGCCAAAAATAAAATGTCATTCAAGTCAAGCCCCAAGTTAACACAACTATGACTGTCGTTAGACTGGAGTCCAGATCACGTGACTCAGCTCTGGACCTTTGATAGCAACATAGCTGATCCGTAAGTAATTCTGATGATAGAGAGATACGTTTTGATAGATGATGTCCTGATGGCGGTAGGCCTCAAACAGTGATACTCTGGTGAAGTCTGCGTGTTCTTGTGCCTCGGTATCATCCGGCTCTTTCTGCTGTTGAAAACCATAGAAGACTCAGGCCAGGTGGGCACCCAGATTCCTCCTTCATTCCAACACCTGCACTCATCCTCGCACATCTGCAACGTCTGAGCCCGTCTCCGTCTGTCTCACGCTAACACACTGTGGCACGCAGGCCCTCTAACTGGCAACCACATGTGGACGACTCTCTAACCGGGTGCACATTCATGAGCGCAGTAGCTCAGATAATCAGCTCTATGAAACTATATGGAGCTTAAACAAGGAGGAAACGGCATACATGGCGGACGTATCCAGAGCTGCCAGAGCTAATGTCAACAGTGTCTGGATTATGGCTACTTTGATGAAGACATGTGGCAAACACTACTGCGGAGGACCGGCGCCGTGTGACTCACCTATCAGGTGCCGAGGGTCAGGGGTCACAGCTGCAGTTAATTAACATACCAGGCTCTCGTATTGGCAGCACGTACGGCTGTTAATTCGACCCACATAAAGAGTAAAGAATGTTTAGGTTTCCCACTGTATCAACCTTTAGAGTTATCAAAGGTGTTTTTGTCTCTTTCTGTTCTTTCCCTGCATTCTTTCATCACCTCCTTCTTTCTTGTACTCGCTCCTTTGTTCCAGCCACAAAATTTGTAGCAGACCTGAAAGGTGAGCCCAGCCCAGCCTCTCATCGTAAGCTGCATGTTTCACATTACAGGAATATTTCTACTTTGTATTTTTGCTAACCCCTGGTGATGATAAAACGCTCATGAGCTTAGAAAGAAAAAAGAAACAGCTTTCCTCCAGAGTGCTTACAGTGACTAAACGTCTGAGCGCAGGAGCATAACAACAGGTCCATTCACACGGCTCCTGCTGAGCATGGTGAGGTACGGCGCACAGCAAAGGCCCATCCAGCTCAGCGAGAAAACACACGAGGCTCTTCTGCTGTGGGCCGCTCTGCTGTGACAGAGCCCACCGTCTGTTGGCTTTCAGACTGCTGAATGTTTCCAAACGGCATCAAAAAGCCATTTTAACACATTATTTGGTCTAGCAGTTAGCTGTTAAATAGCCATCTTTATAAGTGGTTTTAAAATTGAGTGGTGAACTCCTGTTATAGAAAGAGACATTTCTGTGGATTAATTCCACCTTTTCTCAATGTGAATCATTTTGTTTCAAGAACTTGGACATTACCTTGAAACCAGCGCAGTGATTGACTGTTCCACCGTGTTGCCATTTATTTTCCCAAAACTACAAGAGTTGAAACACAGCTG
This sequence comes from Seriola dumerili, assembly GCF_002260705.1. Taxonomy (NCBI): domain Eukaryota; kingdom Metazoa; phylum Chordata; class Actinopteri; order Carangiformes; family Carangidae; genus Seriola; species Seriola dumerili. The sequence goes on along the minus strand of NW_019174416.1, from coordinate 5,168,841 downwards.
GAAACAAATGATTCACCTCACTGGCAGGTGTTCAGTTTCACAAGGGAAGACTTCATACAGTAAATTACTCAGTATTTGTCGGTGCTCTTGTGCGGCTGTAGTCTGAAAACACTGCAGTACAAATTTGAAGTGACAGCAGGGCGAAGAAAAATGAAGTGAGGACAAGTGAATGAAGAGAGGCTTTGAGAGAAATCTGTGAGCAGGTCTGTGAGGAGATGGTGGCAGGTTCTTAGTTTCTCACAGAGGCCGTACAGTCTGAGGCCAGGTGTGCATGAAAGCACAGAAACGCAGGTGAGCCCTCATCATGGGCAACAGACAGTCATGTGGCATCACAGAATACAGCATTAAAAAGAAAAAACTACACAGACAGACAAACCCACTTTATGACTTTTCTCCACTTGTGTCATAGGTGTGTTTCCATTGACCTGCTTAATGCACAGTTTGAAATAGCAAACTTAAAAGCGAGTAATAGTAACACGTGTGTACACTCACATATGGTGGTCATTCAACAAAGCAATGTTTTCGCACAATTGTAACGGAAACACCCTTTTCCATCATCAAATTTACTTGGAATGACAGGAGAAAACAGAGAAAGCTTTATTTGCACTTATTCGCACTTGTGTTTCGCCGCCTTTTCTAATAAAATTTTTTTTAAAAATCGCTCCTTTTTTGCACAAAACTGCCATGCAAAACTGGCTACTCTCACTCTACAGTTTACCATCCAACATTATGCCATAATAATCCACTCACACTGGCTTGCTTCAGACAATGTGCAGCAAATGACTTAAGACAAATATTTGATCATCTGACCATCACTAGTATCTTATCATGTGTTTTTTATCCATCACGTGTGAAGATGTAATTGATTATAGCTGGTAGGATGGTGGTCGACGGGATAAGTTGTTAGCCAAACACTAGAATGCCACAGATCTCCCACCACTCAAATCAAACAAGCCTTAAATAATTTAGCAATTAAAGCTGGTGATATATGATCACCAGAGAGGTCACAGGAAAGATTGTGTCTGTGTGTAAGCTGTAACCAGTCCAGTGCATGGCTGTTAGTCTGGCTTTGGAGAGGGGGGTGGGGGCTGGGGTGGGGGGGCTGTCCTGGAATAGCTCTCCTGGCCTGGAATGCTCTGGGGAATGTGCGGCGGGAGGTTTGATTGGTCAGGAGGGGAAGTGTGTGTGTGTGTCTGTGTGTGTGTGTGTTGAGGGTGAGTAGCATTAGTGATCAGAAGGTTATGGAATCCATGTGGAGAATGAGCGACGACAGATCAATCATTACGCACGTTTGGGAACATCCTCTGTGTGGTCAGCCGGTTGACAGCCGGGCTGTGTGGGGGTCTCGGCCCTGCCTCTGTCCTGTCTGCACTTTGTTGTTGTGGCTTCTGTCACCTTTCCCCAACTCTTCTGTGTGTGTATGTGTGTGTGTACATGTGTACATGTGTGTATGTGTGTGTGTGCATGCGCGCTACACTATTGCCCCGCTGCAGGCTTTGTGAAAGCAGATCCGCCTCGTCCATCTCGGAGCAGCAGAGCACAGACAGTCAGCCCATTAGGCCTCATACTCTGCAGGTTGACCTTTGAACTCCAGTCCCCTGTTTGACCAAAATGGGCTGAGCGGCCGTGCTTAGGTCAGCATTTTGCTGGGTCATCACAGGCTATCAGCAGCTATCTGTGTATCTGCCAATGAGCAGCGAGTCTCCGAGGTCTGCAAACATTACTGGCTCATGTACAAACAGGCACAAACAGACGTATATGTGCCTGCAGATGCACTCACACACTCATGTTAGGAGCACACACACACTTACAACACAAACATCTAATCTGCTAATTCACAGACGAGATAAGAGAAAATTGAAGGGGACTTAGATTGAGGTTGAAGTCAGACCGTAAAGAGAGCTTTGCTTTCCCGCAGTGTCGTCCCTCTGCAGCTTGTAAACCAGACAAGAGCCGTACAGTCAGGCTAACAGGCGCGAGTAAGAGAGGGCATCAGACTCTCACGGCCCAGCCTGCTGGAAGTGATGGCCCTGCAGGATTCCTGTTCTAACCCCAGGTCCCTGCTCCAGCTCCCTGCCCGACGAACCCAACTCTCTGCCACAACACCCCCGACAGGAGGACTACTCCCACTGCCGTGTTTGCTCAGCTGCGCTGGCTTTGTGTCTGCGTATCGAACCCCCTTGTTCCTGCTCCCTGTCTGTTTTCTCCATTTTTTTTCTGTTTGGTTTCTTTTCTTCCAACAGTTTGTAGCTTCATTTGTTCTTTGTTTGGCTTTCAGAGCGCACGTCTGACATATTTCACGGGATTGACGGCGGAGAGGTCAAGAGGTTGAGGTGAGGCGGCTACCTGAGGAAGTCTCACATCTCCTGCAGCATAGTGTCACGGTGGTGTCAGCATGTACAGTAGTCATGTAAACACCTCTCTGCAGCGCCCACTGCCTGTGTTTGGACTGTGATCGCTCTGACTCACTGCAGAAGAAGCCAGATCTATTCATACACACAACAGTTTTAAAGTAAATAGCTCCAATTTGGTTAGTAGGCCTAAATGTCAACATTTTTTCACAGCCCACCTCATAAATGCAATTTAAGGTAACTTGAAGTTATCAATGTGGATGCAGCCCTTTATTTGAAACAACACACGTTGCAGTTAAAGTTGATCTTCAGATCCAGTTCGAATGTGTGTGTCTAACCTGCAAAGATGCGCAACCGCTTGCGTCTCAGTGGCGGCCCCAGCCCTGACACCCCGGTGCACTCGTCTTCATCGTCGCAGTCGCCGCTCTCGAATCCCTCTTCTCCTTCATCGCTCCACCCATCCACTCCACCGCCGCCACGCGACCGGGCTTTCCAGCGCTTCTCAGATACCACAAGACGTAGTAACTGTGGGACAAACGGGAAGTGGTTAAAGGTAATGACATTAAAATGCAAAAATGTGCCTTTGTGCATTAATGGTTTAACAAAGCTGTGAAGCTAAATGAGGGCTGTCTCTTGATCTGCGTGTGTAGTATATGATTATAACAGCATGAGGGGAATTCCAGACAAAAACTCAGTGAGGTCTAAAAGTGCTGGTATTTACCCAACTCTAATTATAATCACCAGGCAGGAACAGTTTTGTTATCAGTGCCAGTTTTGTTATTTTTGTCCAAACGTGATTCATCCAAAGGGATGTGGCTGGAGGTGGCTCCATGTAATTTACTGGTAGAAAAAGAAACAGTGGGGTAAGCAGACCGGTCTGATTGTGTTGTTACTGGCAAACAACATTGTCTTGAGTGGTTGTCTCAGGGCAACAGGGATACAATAATACCATACAACACACTCGGCCCCGGTGGACATCAAGGCCTCAAGATCTAAAATTGGAAAGCTGGATGAAAGAAAACTTGATGTTAATGTAATATTCTGACTTTTTCTATTTTTTTAAAGTCTTATTTAACCATTTAAATAAAGATGGGAAACCTGTTTTGTGAGAGAGATCGGGTCAAGATGGCAGCATCAAATGTTACAGATGAAACAAATCAAAACACACAGCTTGAGCATTTCTAAAAAAAAAAACAGATAACAACACAAAGAAAGTTTAACCATGCAACACAAGCTGAAAAACAAGCAGAAGAGTTTTAACAGATTATAATATCATGTGTAACAGAATCTTAATGCAGTTTGACCTCTGGGCTGTAAAAGCAGTTGTTGTTTGACTCCGATATTTTACCAAGTGATTTACAGAAGCTCATAATGGGTTGTGCAACACATACCACATGTGTTTATTGACAACTGTGGCAAACTAATCAACGCATAAATAATAAAAAAAATGTCAAAGAGCTGTTAAACTTAATTTCATTAAAATATCTTTGAATTCCTCAAGACCAAAAATAAAAGGAACGGAAATAGCAAACTTTATACATTCAATTACTAAAATTGAGTGAAACATGACAACTTCAAAGCAAGAAAACCTTGTTCACAATAACTTCTTTTGCTGTGTAGTTTTACGACAACACATAGATTGAAAAAAAGGGCCTATGCTGTCTTGTATCCATGGGTGAAAAACATGCGAGCTTGCTTGGAGACAAACTACACCGCTGCTCTCTGACCGTCTTTCAGCCTCTACAGCATCACACATGATTGAGAGCCCTGCCAAGGTAACAGATGTGCTAAATTCCAGCCGCCTGCCCTCCGAGCCTCCTTTCATCTGGCCGCTGTGCCTCCTCCTTGTTTGTTTTTTATTGATTTCCTTCCTATCTGCATACGTCAGCATGCATTTTTTTGTTGTTGTTTTTGGTTGTTTTTGTCTGCGGGAGAAAATTGAGTTCATATGGGCCTTGTCTCAGGTCAGCTGCGACGTCTGAGTGTGTGTTTGTGTGAGACAGAAAGCGGAGGTATAAAAACCCAGAGCTAATCACAGAATTACGTCAGTCAGAGGATAAACAACCCTGTTCCCTCCGCCTGCATATACAAACCAGTCAATCTGGGTTTTACAAGTGACATAAACTCTAAAGTTTAGAGAGGGAACACACATAACCTTGTTTCCAGCATGGCTGCCTAACAAACCTTCATTCATTTCTCAACATTGAGACCATACACGGACGATGACCACAACATTTCGAAAACCTTGGTCACTCAGACTGAGGGATGGACAATCAGTAACTCGCAGACAGGACGACTGAGCCCTAGGAACATTTCCCCTCTGTTTGAGGCTGTCTAGCAAAGCGCCACCTGTTGACCGAGCAGAGCCCTCAGGTGTCACATTAAAACACCCTGTTATCTCCCAGAAACAAACTCTCCCCGTGATGAATGGGACTTTAATGTACTGAACCATTTTGTGAAAGACGGGACGTGTTTGCCTAAGTTTGCCGGAGTCCTCCATAGATTTACTGAGGTGCTGAAATTCTTTCTCATGGTCTGTATCCTGGCAACTCAGTCGGACTTTGTGAGGGGAGGGGCCCCTCGCCGAGCAATTAAAAGGCAAACAAACACTTGTAAAGCAGAGAGAGGAAGATGTGGTTCAGAGTATTTTAGAACAAAACCTAAAAAAAGGTATGAGGAGCGAGGGGAAAAACATTGACTGTCATGCCCCTGTTTAGAGCTCAGTCTGTGTGAACGCTGCCATGTGTAACTCACCACCTGCTAGCATACACTCCAGTTCTCCTCAACACATAAACACACAGACTGTCCTCTGATTCACTGTGTATTGATGCTAGAAGAAACAAGACTAAGAGTCTACAGTCACGCAAGCAGGCCGTACTTACTGTACTTAGGCACGGCATTGCATTGAGCTAATCGTCATCGTCTGGGGGTCATGAATGTGTGTACAAAATTTAGTGCCAGATTGTTGAGATATTTCACAGGAAAACTCTTGACCTGATGATGGTTCTAGAGGAAACATCAGAGGATCACCAGTGTCATTTGGATTAATCCTCTTGGGACCATGAATCTTGTATCAGATTTCATCTAATGACAAGACATTTCAGTAAAAGAAGGAAATATCAAACTCGTGGCGATGCTTGAAGTCAGCAGGATTTACCCTCTGGGGACCATGAATGACTGTACAAAATTTCTTGGCAATCTAGGTGATAGTTATTGAGATATTTCACTCAGAGCCAAAGTAGCGGACTGACCAACAAACCAACATTTTCATCAGCTAGCACGGCAAAAAAAAAGAGCTAAAAAAAGTTTTACATTTTGGAGTTCAAATCCAGTTTCAGAAACACATGTGATGGGAGTAGGATCAAGAACATACCAGTTATAAATAGCATCAGATGAACAGCAGATGAAAAAAAATAAAACAAATGTGTTTTTTGGAATTAAAAAAAAAGAAACTGACTACAGTATCATAGCAGTGGCCTAAATGAGCCGTAGCAGTGAGCCGTGCCCTTCTCCATAGGGGGGTGGCAGGGCAGTTCCTCTCCCTGAGCCTCTGTGGCAGGGTGCTGCGGCTTCTGCCCGCTGGCTGGCTGCCTCTGCCACAGCTGCGGTGGCGGGGAGGGGTGGGATGTATGTTTGTGTCGAAAGTGACGCTGCGCTTTTGGCATGGCTGAGCCACAGCATGATCCGGCAAGAGCCTCCAGATTTACCACAAGAGGGAGAAACCTCAAGTCGCTCTAGGCTGGAATCTTCTCCAATTAAAAAAAAAACCCAAAGCAAAAGGAAGCAGGGAGGAAGCAAATAAAAGAGACATTTTTTTCAGAGAAAATGCTCAGTATGTTTTCCATTAAGACAAGAAATCTGGCGCTCTCACTCTCCCCTTCTCTCTCATGTGTTCTGAGTGTTGCATCGGGAGCTGGCTTGGACAGACAGCTGGACACACAGAACATGTAATCAGCGCAGCTACAGGCATCCCGCAGGCCACAGGGTTCACCTCCCCTTAACACAAAAGCACAAGTCACACCAAGGAAACGCGGGCTCAAAGGCTGCACACAAAGCCCAAACATGTGGCAGATTGCTCAGTGCAGGCCAGCCCAGACAGAGACACAGAAACCGCAAGTCTGTCACTGCCTCCCACACATGACATGAACTCCACACAGGGTCACTATTCGACACGACAGCTGCAACTGAGCCCCAGAGCCCAGCCACTGGCTGACCTGCAGTGATAGGAATCAACCTGCTCTCGCTGATCATCAGCTGCGGTCTTCTGCATGAGATCCTACGTAATACTGCACCATCATCTTTAAATGATAAATCACAGGCAAAAAAAGATAAGACAAGAAAACATAACATTTTAACATAAATGTAGGGGCTGCAGAAGTGAATGAATGATGTTGGGAGTGAAACAGGGAGAGGATGAATAATGAAGACGGAAAGCATGTAGAAAAAAGGGGCTTGTTGTCAGTGTGTGTGATTGGGATCAGGCCCTGTGTTATGTCGTCCTCTCCACGCACAGGACTTGTCTGCACAAGCTGCTCATGACTCGGCCCAGACGGAATCTGCTGCTCTGAATGTTTCTATCAATGCCTCAACACATCTTGTCTACAAATCTAATCTACAGAACTTAAAGCTTCAGTTCCCAAACAGACTACTGCTTACCATATGCTCATAACAACAGCAGTGGTTTTGCCGTCTAATGTTGATGGTTTCTGTAACTGCTGTGAGCTGAAGGCTTAAAATGCATGCTGCCATCCCATACTGTTTTTAATTTAGCATACTGATGTAAACTGCTGACCTGATTTTTTAGGGTTTAAAGGATATACTGCGTTAATGCTGCTCTCATCAAAATGCTTGCATTTACAATCGTTCAAAAGACCATGTGTAATATGAGAGGTGTGATGAAGCCACGTTGTTACCAAAGCTTTCGAGCACCTTTAAGCTCATTGTTTTGGATTTCTGACCCTCAACTTTTGGTTTCCTGTCACTGTTGTCATCAGTCTGGTACTCAGCAACAGCAGCAGCTCCAAACGCCACATATACAAAGTTAGCGACTAGCTGGGGAACATGGTGGAGCATTTAGCATCCTAAGAGTCTGGTATTTCCCTCGAGAGCTAGTGGAGACCAACCACACATAAAAGGAGAGCGGGTATCAGTCTTAAATTCATCATGTGGCCAGGAACATGACGCCAAATGAATGTTATTGTAAATAGCAAACTGTTTTCTAAACAATTTAGTCAGCACAGTTATGCTAGTTTTGACAAATGCAGAGATCTGAAAACATACCAACACTAAGTGCTTAGGCAGTCAGACAGATATTCAAGCTAACAGTTTAGCCAGATTATCTAATTATCACAATTTGGAAACAAAACTGAACACACAAAATTACTAAAATAACTATATTATTTTTATATTATTATTATTATTTTTTTGTTTGTTTGTTTTAAACATAAGTATTTTAGATCAAAGTTAAACCCCAAGGTCAGTCTGTAAACTGCGATGGATGTTTATAATGGACAGTTTGGATCTTTTTCCCTTCCAAAGCTGCTAACCAGGGGGTTTGAACATCTGTACATTGGAGCTCAGCACTTAACTGGGTGAGTCCATTGTTATTATTAGCTATAGGAGTGATGGCCAAAAACTAGGAAAATAAGATCCAAGTTCTCCTGACTAACCATTTAGTGTTAATAGTGATGAAGAAACTGGTGCTGAAATGAGAAATCCTACAAAGTGTTTTATACAGTAGTTTCATGCAACATGCTAAATAATGTGCATTCAGAGATTTGATTAAAAATGAACTGCTGAATTTTACACTCTGGCTCTAATTGTCTTTTGTTCATCTCATCATTGTTCCGGTAAAACCAAATCAGCACTGTGCAGCAGATAGTATATTTTCAAAGCAGAGCTGAAGCTGATGCCCATGTCACTGTGTAAGAAAAATCAAACACATGACTTTTCAGCACAGACAGTTTTTCTTGATATATGAAGGAAATGGACTTTCCTTACACCTAATCCCCACATGTACTCTGAGCTGCTGCGCTTGTATCAAGTTTGCAGACAAGCTGTTTAGACGAGAGAACCAAGAAAAGAGGCGAGAGAGTGGGAATGAATGAGAGACACCACGGGAGACAGCTAGTGAGACAGACAGAGGAATGACAGGAGGCACTTTCCACAGAGTGAGTCATGGAAAGCTCCTCAGCACGCTGACAGACAGAGCAGCGTTTCGGACGACACAGGCTGCCCTGCAGTCCCACCCGCTCTCCCCCCACTCATTACTCAACTTTTATTGAATAAGAAATGTAAAGAGGACGGGAAATCTATGCTTTCTCATTCCTCTCTCTGTGATTTTCCCTCCCCCTCTAGTCTTCCTCTATCTGTCCGCGGTTGAGTATGTCACGCAACGGGAGCCCAGCCTCAGACGGTTAATGCAGACAAGATTAATTTCCTGATGTTAATTCCAGTTGGAACAGAACACACAGAGGGGGAAAAGTGGCCCTCCAGATCTGTGTTAAACTGGGCGTGTGTCCACTCCACCTTTCTCACTAAGCCCATAAGGCTATTTCCAGATTTCTGTCATTTGGACTGAAGCTTGAATGGATGTTGTTGGCAGGGACTTTGTTCCTCTGGTAGATAATCTTTGGAAGCTAATGAAAAGCTAATTACTGAAAACTTTAAAGCCTTCTACATAGATTTAAGATAGCAGATTAAATAAATTGTTGCCAGTTCATCTTCTGGAAGAATAAAACATTGTGTCTTCTCTGTTTATTCAGACATTCTCAGTTCAGATCCTGGCGGCGCATGAATGCAGAGGGTGAACTCCTCCTAGTATTAAATATATCTGGTATGACAACAATTTTCAATCGTTTTTTTGAGGCTAACCAAATAAGAATCTTGACTTATGTCTGTGAATGTGCCTGATTGTCTGCATGGGGGTTTAATAGTTTAAAAAGTCCCATTCCTGCACAGGCCGCTGGTTGCTAAATCTGATTACGCCCCTCACACAATCTCTTTTTGTCTGCTGCTCGTCTGCTTTACACGTTATCGCCGTGGTTCCCAGAGTCATGTGTTGCGAAGAAACCCTCCATTTCAACATCAGCAGACTGCCACTGCATGTCCTGTGATCACACCTAGCGGGAGCCGATGGACGCTCGGCTGGGTAACCGGATAATAGAGGGTGGAGTGGTCTGTGCTTGCACAAGCTTCAGCGGGCTGCGGGGCTACAACCAGCTCCTCTGCTGGCTAGCTTAGCTTGTATCTGACAGTGATACAGAGAGTGCTAGAAAATAGCACTAGAATAGAAGTAAAAGAAAAAAGAAAGAAAGAGGGAGAGAGGAAAAGAACTACCACATACTGCAAAGGTATGGGGGTCTGGTGAGATGTGAGTGAATGATAAAGTTACAGAGTGCTAACACTTTGACAGGTCCGGAGAGGAGCCTCAGAGCTGCTGTGCACCCCTGAGCACCACCGCCCCAAACAAAAGGCAGAGGAGGAACAGAGGAGGTCTCTGACCCTTACAGGGAGACCCTCTGATGACCTAGCAGAGACAGGAAACAGGAAGTGTGACCCCTGACCTCTTTGGGGGGTCCTGTTACACAGTAACACGTGACTGTGCGCAGTGACAACAAGCCCAGGATGTGTGGATCAGCTCAGAGACCGCAGCAGGAAGACTCAGCTGTTTATACCTTTGCTCCCTGACAGTTCAACACAAAGCAAAGAATCAGTAAATTAATTTTACACTGAGAGAGTGAAAATCCCTCAAGAAACTCACTTACAAGTGAAAACTGTGTGCGCTGTGGTTCCTGGGTAGCAAGCCGGGTGCCTGGCTTGTGCAGCAGGGTTTTTATAAGCCGGCTGCGTGATAATTACACCCAGTGGGATGGTAGTGATGTGGGAGCAAAGGGGTGGTGTGGGTAGGGAGAGGTGACCCCGACTAGGGCCTCAGGGTTGATGGTGGGGGGACAGAGGAGGAGGGGACAGGGAGGGAGGGAGGGAGAGGTGGAGGTATGAAGGTAAGAAGGAATGGGTGGCAGTGGTAGAAGGGATGGTTGGGCCTCATTAGCAGGCAGACTAATTGGGTGGAAAAGGTCCCTCACATGCTCTGTCTGACCTCCCAGCCAGCAGGGGAGAAAGCTGGGGTGGGAGAGGGGGGTGTGGGGGTGTGTGTGTGTGTGTGTGTGTGTGTATGTGTTTGTGTGTGTGTGTGTGTGTGTGTGTGGAGGTGGGGGGTGGTATCTGAAGTTAGATTCCTTAAGTTAAGGAACCATAACTCCTCATAACTCCTCAAATCCTAAACTTACCATGAAGTCAGAAGCCTCCGGAAAACAAAGGGATAACATGTGTGTGTGGTGCGCCGGCAGGGATACTCGACTCTGCCTACACAAATGCCCCGCACCTCCTCAGAGGTTTACACCAGGTGTCACACTTCATTTAAATAACCCTCATGGCTTATCCCCGCTCACAAATATAGCGGCATAACAGCCCTCTTTCCTCCTGCACTTCCAGAGCAGTTGTACTTCACACACATAAAAACAAGGAGGGCGAGAGGACGAAGGCCCTGAGGGGGTATATTAAATAACGCTTCAAAAACCCTCAGTAAATAACATCAAACAGAAGTCAGCCTCTTTGACTGGAGTGAGCATAATGGCTAGGTTAGCAAGTGTAAGTTTACAAAACAGCAGGCCTAGTCTGACACCCATGGTGTCTATTAGTCTGATTGTAAGCACACCCTGTAGGAAAAGGCCACCGCATGCTGGCCTTGTCATGAAGCAGCTTCCATTTTATTATAATACACATTGTGCTGTATTTATTCATATATTTCAAAGAGCATTTGGAGTGTTACTTTATTTTATAGCCGCTTGTTTGAATATACACCGTATCACTGCTGTGTATGAGCTGGAAATGTATCTGCTGCAGTTAGGTTCCTAACTATGTGTGTACAAAGATTAACTGCTGCAAGTGTGCACAGTAAAAACTGTCCATGCTTAAGTGTGTGTGTGAGTTATATATTAAAGAGTGTATACTGTGCGAGCTTGCACGAGGTGTTGAGCGCACGCTGCCCAGGCTCTGGTGGCTCGGAGGAAGTGCGACTGCGTGATGGAATTTGTGGCGCTCGGGATCTGGTTTATTTTCCACCTTGGATTCTTGTCCTACCTGCAGGATTTTCCCAGGTTCTGGCTTCAATTAGGCTGGGAAGCTGGGAGCAGAGGGAGGGGATCGGCGGGGGTTTAGGAGTGTGGGGGGAGGGGGGGGGGCTGGAAGGGCTACAGAGCTGGAGTCTGTCACACACAACTCAGCACATCTGGGGAGATGGAAAGAAAGAAAGGCAATGAACAGGGAGAGATAGGGTGATGGAAGTAAAAGCAAAAATGTTGGAAAAAGGTGCTAAAAAAATAAAAGCTTTGGCATGGAATATGAAGATGTTTGTTATTCTTTAAACGACAGAGCAATTTTAATAGCTTAAGATGAAATAATTGTGTTTTGCCAAAAGGGATTCATAGTAATCTTCAACAGAGATGTCTTTCATAGCCAGGGTATTCCTATGTATCTTTTCAAAGAGAATCATATAGCCGAGAAGAGGCTGTCAGAATAATCCCAGGAGGTCTGACCCTCCAAATGGCAAACTCATCTGACAAATGAGTGGGAAACGCTCTGTAATCAAAGACCAATCACATAATTGGTCTATTTTGCCACTAGCTCAACCATCCCCTGTGAGATTAGTTGTTCAGCGAAGAAACCCGATACTCTGGGAAGTTAAACAGATGTTCAGGAAAACAAACTCATCTCTCCAGAACAAGAACACATCATCAAAATAACATGTTCTAATTTAAGAGATCCAGATATGTCTCTCCACACAGGAACTCACTTGGCCGGTTTTCACAAAGCAGAACCGTTAATGCAGAGTCACAGCTACAGTGAAGTTCTCATTAAGAAAACAGCGAGACTTGTCAGGCTGGCATCACATGTCGTGAGCAGCATGTTGAAGTACACTCATCTTTATCAGCTTTAACACGCTGCATATACAAGGCACAGCACACAGACAGGACCTCACACAGGAATTTGCTACATAGTGTAAGCATGCACGAGTAAAAATGTCCATGGCTCCTCACAGTCCTGAACTGTTTAAAGATTCCAAGTCAAGGAGCAATAACCGAAGCAGAGAGCCATTTCTCTTCATCCATTTATAGTGCACAGTTCACTTTAAACTTGGCCTCGGCTCAGTCATGACATCAGCTGCTTTAGGCGTGAGAAAACGTTGTTTTATAAGCTGAGGCGACTGGCTCTGAGGTTTTTTTTTTCCTTTGGTGTTTAGTTTAGCCGCACAGAGGCACAAAGGCAAGAGTCTGTATCTGCTGATACTCTGATCAACACTGACAACGTGAGAAATGACATATTTCCGCCGCATAGTTGCATTTCACAGGGCCATCGTCACGGAGCACTTAGGGGTGGAGAAATGAAACATCGGGGGGATTAAAGTTGGAAGGAAGTGGATTCTTTGGAGGGGTCCCATGTTCCCCTCACTGTTGGAGGAGAGTGTAGCCCCTATATTTTATGACAGTCTCACATGGTATGGGCTGGGAGTGATTCGTGGTTTGAAAGTGGGTCAGTACGAGCTGGAAGAACCATTGATTGTGTTCACCGTTTCAGCCAAAAGGAGAATAATGTGCATTCAGATGGAAAATGTGTGCAGGATGAAAGAGCCTTATAGGACCAGCGTGCGAGTGACCCGTGTCCTGAATGTAGAGCTGAATGCACATAAATCTATACATTCCTCAGCCTACAGCTCTGAACAAACTGTGCAAGATGCTCAAATGCACAGGTGACATCATGAGCCTGAAATACTTCAGTTTGTAATCAGCATGGCACTGTGCTGGTCCACTTCCAGGAACATTACACATACTGTCTCATTGTTGGCCTGTCCTCATCCACTCCGCATATAAACAGGGCAGATGAAAGTAATTATCTGTGAGTTCGGCCTTCTCTCTCATATCGGATGGTTAATTAGTCCATTTGCTTTCAGCTCTGCAACATCCAGAGACGGTGGTCTTTCAACTGGCGGGGAGGCGGAGACCTTGTAAAACTGCTTTTAACTAAACAACATCACTTTCTCCAGTGTCCTCAGAGGTTGTTTACAAGATGCCGGCTCAGAGCAGCTAGAGGACCGTGATATACTGTGTATAGTCAATAAACATTTAGCAGCATTATAAAGCAAGTTTAAAGCTTTGTCTCTGATGATATGTGACATCAGCCTTCTCTGTTGGCAGATATGTGTTGTTTTGTGAGTGTTGTGGCTCTATCGGTCTCGGAATATCTTAACAACTCCTGGATGTGTTCTCATGAAACTTGGTACAGACATTCACGGCCCCTTTAGGGTGAAACCAAATGACTTTGCTGATTCCTTTACTTTTTATCTAGCACATCCAGCAAGTCAAAAGAATTTCACTTATCCTGTCAGATATCTCAACACCAATTGACAAACATTCATGTTTCAGTCAGGATGATTCGTAATGATTTTGGTCACTCTTTATTTTTTTTCAAAACTAATGACATTCCCATCAGTCTCAGCTGTACTGTGGGTATGTTTTAGCATGCTAACATGCTAATCTAATGGCAAACATTATACCTTCTAAACGTCAGCATATTAGCATTGTTATGTAGAGCTTGTTAGCCTGCAGATGTTAGCATTTAAAGCAACACAGTGCCTAACAACAGCCTCACAGAGACACTAGAGTAGCTGCGGACTCTTAAATTTCCCTTGTTCTCTCATTCACTACCTTCTCTATAACAGACACTCACAGTTTGTGCTAGAGTGAGCAGTAAATTGAGATTTCAGACATTTACTTATCATTTGTGTCAACGCTGACAGCTGTAGAGTTGCGCAACTGCCATTTTCGCAGCTACAAAACACAAAACATTACATCCTACTGACACCAATTCCATTGTGTAATGTTTGCGGGCGATATATAGTGCTTAAATTTACACATTCAGACACTCAAATAAAATGGCTGGCAGGAAATGTGGTGAACTATAAAGTAAATAGGGAGTGATTTTGGACACAGCCGTAGCCTTGTTCTTTAACAGTGAACATTACATTTGCTTCTTAACATGTCTGCAAACTTCAGAAATACATACAAATGGTTAGACAACATAACAAGAACAGCTTACAACATGATGAAAATGATACATAAATTAAGGCCTCAAATGGTTCATAAACTCGCATCCTAGCAACAAAAATGTAATATTGTAAACTTTGCAAAGGGTGAATTTTATTGCAGGACTATTGTATTATATTGCATCATGTTGTAAGGCGTTCCTGTTATTTTGTGCACCCCACTAGAGTGATGATTTGTAATAAAAATATTACTCTAATCTGATTTCTGCAAAAATACAGAAAAGCATGGCCATGAGTCATAAACAGTTTTACTGCACATGAAATATGCAATCAAGCGCAGTCAGTCTTTTGTCAGATGTTAATCCAGCCCATTGAAGTCAGGATCTAAAGGGAAGTTGGAGTTCAAGCAGAAATGTGCTTGACTCCTCTGTATGGTCATCAGATCTGGGATTAAAAGCTCCCCTGTGAATAGTCAATCTGCATAAATATCAGGCGTTTATGTAAACAAAATCAAAACCCCACAAATGTCCACATGGATACCACGTCCATGGTCATCAACAGGGGAGCCAATGAGAAATAAGTATTTGATTTCTGAAAGCGTCTGATTTGACTGTGTCCATGTTTCTATGGGATTGTTTGAATGTTTGCAACACAATGAGCTCAGTCATTTCGCCAAACTGCAATTTCTTGCAAAATCTCATCAAAAGCCTATCAGGAGCCTGACCCTCATGGCAAACAGTCTGCACTGCAGCAGCTCCGCTTGTCATCATATGGGTACTAATGTTTGTTCCTGTCAGTGCAGGAAGTTTTGAAAGGCTTATGACATTAGAGAGTGTGTGTGTACATGCCCTGTGTTTTTAAGATTAAAGGATGATTTTGGTTTATTACAACTTCTTGCTTTTGAGGATGCAGTACCCGAGTTGTGGAATGGTTTACCTGCGCCTCTAAGGTCTGCCAATTCTGTGGAGTCATTTAAAGTCTTATCTGTTTAAACAGGCTTTCAGATAACTGTGCATATTTTTACTGGATACTCTACTGTATCTCTGTGTTTTGTGTTTTCTATGTATTTGCATTTTTGGCTCTATAAAGCACTTTGTGATTCATGTGTGTGAAAAGTGCTATATAAATAAACTTCACTAACTTACTTTTGTAGTTTTGGCCATCATACCTACTGGTAATAACATCACACAGTCAGACAGTCATTTAGGTTTCAAGCAATCATCCAGGTTAGACAAATTTATTTGGAAGAGAATATAAAAGCAAACAGTAAAATTATTATTGCCCTAACATACGAACCAAAGTTGTGTTTGCAGAGGGATTATTACCAACACTGACAAGATGATGAAAACTCTAAAAATGAGACCAACATTTTTATTACCTGGAATTATCTAATCATGTCTTGGGGGGGGGCAGGACTAGCATGCATGATGTTATACAGCAAAAGTAATTGAGAAAATTACAGCAACTCAACCCACAACCCTGTGTGTTTTTTTCTGGGTTGTCGGACGGGGGACTGAAGGAAGGTCCACAGTTGCTCTTTAGATCTCCCAGGTTGTTTAAACAGGAGAGAAGGTTTGTAATCCACAGAGACAGGCCTGCAGCACTCAGAGGTTCCCGCACAAAGACGAACTCACACAAACACACTTCACTGCTAGAAGACAGTGTGTGTGTGTGTGTGTGTGTGTGTGTGTGTGTGTGTGTGTGTGTGTGTGTGTGTGTGTGTGTGTGTGTGTGTGTGCGGTATAGGTGGGCAAGCCGATGTGTTGACAGCTACAAGTGCAACCACCAGGAACCAGGAAATACAGACAGATCTGTGGGCTGATACATCTACTGACCGAGGCTGACTTTGAGCCTACATGCAAGCATCTCTGTACTCAGTCAGCCCACTCCAAACGGTGGTTTCCATGGTGATGGCAGCAGCAAAAAAAAGGGGGCTTCGGCCTTGATGACAGCTGGGACTTAGTGTGGATGGAGGACATAATTCTTATAAATCACAACAACCCCTATCACCCTCAGAAAATGTGTCCTTGTCTGGACACAACATCGGCGGATTTGTGTCTAATGAGAGGGGTCTCTCTTTTTTTGGAGCAGTGCAGATGAGACCCACATATAAAGTCTATTCAAAGGTGCGCATTCAGAATTTCGTTGTGTTGAACATATAAAGAGCAAGGTTTTGACATCAACCTTGAACACAGGTGCCCAGTGGATTTTCTCTCCAATATATAAGAGAAAGGTACATTACAGCACAGAACACCCTCGTTTCACATCTTCACCTGTCCTGTGCTGACGCACCCGCCCACCCAGGAGCTGCAGAGTGAGACCTCCAGCAACTTCAAAATCAATGTCCACCAGTGAACCAAGAAGTAGAACTAATAGGCAGATAAACGCATACACCTCCATAGAGGAGAGGGCAACTCGTGGGCACAGATAAACTGCAGTGTTTAAACCTACAATAAAAATCCATAAAAGACACAGTTAAACACAGAGGCAAAATGGATCATGTACAGGCACACACCAACACACACACACACACACACACACACACACACACACACACACACACACACACACACACACACACACACACACACGAGAAACACACTGACACAGCTCACCTGGTTGATGTGTTTGAGTTTGTCTATGATCTGGCTGATTATTGGCTCAGGGGGCTTGTTGCTCCTGGACTCAGAGCTGGGGTGTAGTCGCTTCAAGCCAGGCCCGGGAAACCTGACAGGACAGGAAGAAAGAAACTGAATCAGTTCTTTTGTTGTTGAATCTTTTTGAAAGAGTTTCACTGATTCAAAAAGCTCAGTGTGAGCCTCATGAGCTGAAGACATCATGAACTGACCAATGCGCCATCACCCCAAACAAGGCGTTTATCACCATCTAGTGTTGATAAGACGAATGACAGCACTTCTGGTTTTTTAGTTCAGGGGCCGATCTGAAGAGCTGGAAAGTTCATTTGTAATTCAACCCTAACCAGAGGACTTACTTCTCCCTCACTGGAGACGTTGGGTCTATAAAGTTAAATAGGGATTAACATTTTTTTTAACATTTGATGTTTAAAGATAGTTTAAGTATTTTTAATAAAAGTTATGGAGACTGCATACCTCTCTTGTGCAGAAAGAAAGAATTTATTGGTCTATGTTCAAAATGTTGAAGCGTCAGCCTTAATCAAGACCATTAAGAACTATTAGTGTTGCAGGAATTATATTAAAATTCAACTCACATCTGTTTTAAATCAACACAGAGAAGCTGTTACATGTTGGTATAAAATGTTTTACAAGTATGAGTTTTACCAGGAGGAGACAACTTCTTCAAAGGAGTTCAACTATTATGCAAAGTCTGGCTGGGGATTAATTTCATGCACATTAAACTGGGCAATTAGTGGCTTTTTAATCATATATCTGGTGTTAATGAGAGGACATTAGCAGAGATGTACTTTTGTCCTGCTTTAGAACTGGGAGTATATTTAGGTACGAGCAGCCTGCAGGCAGGTGCTTACATGTCTGTGTGTGTAACTGAGGAAACGCAGCTCTGTTGACACCTGTGTATGTTATCGGGAGGAGGAGCTGGAGAGTCTGAAAGGCAGATTTCCCTCCAGTTGTTGTCTTTCATGTCAAAACTTTCCTGCAGGTGTTTCTTCACTTCTGGCGATGCTGGTAATTAACCCCTTCCCACCACGCCATCACAGCTCTGAGGAGACTAACTACTTCTGCATGCATGAGGCAAGTGTGTTTGGATTAAGTATAGCCAGGATTGACAATATATCTTCCCAAAACACCTCAGTGATATGAACAGTGGTGAGGGCAGAGGTCACCGTGCAGCGTAAATGTCATCTGCTATATTGCAGTAAAGGTTAGAAAGATGAAGGACAAATGGGCCGTAGTGGGGAAAAATGATTTTCAGAGGAAAGGTTAGTAAGAGAGAAAAGGGCCCTGAAAAAAATACCTGTTGGTGTGTGTGTGTGTGTGTGTGTGTGTTTTTGTGTGTGCGCGAAAAGCATGAGGTCATACTTATTCTCATTTCTGTGACACAGCCCTGAGCACCCACACACTCCCGACACACGTGCACCCATACACACCTTCTAGCTGCCATCTCCATTCATCAGTCTTTCATTCTCCCCTAAGTCAGACTTTTCATTAAACTCAAATTACATTTCCCCAGTTATTTATTCTTCCTATTAGCCATGATCTCACCCCCTCTCCGCTGCTAATTATCACATTAATAATGGAGGGAGATGTGTGATCTATTAAAGAGAGGAACAGAGGAAATATGGGTCGAGGAAGCAGGATTAGGGGAGAGAGATTTTGAGAGAGGATACGGAGCTGATGCAGGTTAGTGTTTCATGTGATAGAGGCTGGATAATTTTACAGAGACATAATTTAGCATGTAGCACCATTAAACCAGTTTTCACCACTGATGGTCTCAGTTGTCAGCTCTCAGTCTGCTGTGCAATTGTTTCTGTGTCACTGTTTGCTGATCAGGTCCGTTAGCTCCACTGATAACCTAATCTAATCTAACACCAATTACCATGCTATTAGGTCCAGTCTGAGTGAGGGAATAAACACCAGAGGGGGAAGAGAAGCAGGATTCCAGGTGTTGAAAGAATACATAATGGAGTCTGATGCTTTTCACACCACATGATGGGTCACACCTCCAGTCCCAGGCACAGACAGGGTCAGAGGGCGAGGTATATGGTGAGTTAACAGTGTGGCTGTGTGACTGGTAATATATCTTCTGGTTGAATGTCATGTCATGTTCAGCTAAAAGTAAATCAAATTTAGATGATATTGTGAAAAGAGCTGTAAGGGACTATCTGAAAATTATTTGTAAAAAAAAATAAATAAATAAAAATAAATAAATAAATTAACGAAGGGTTTTCTTTTAAATTGAAAAAAATGAAATTTTGAACAGATATCCGTAGTGCCCAAATAAAGCTGCCCAGCTGCGTAGAGGTAAGAGAGTCCGCTGGGTTTGAACTTCTCTCTCTTTGTTCTATTTGTGGAACTTTTATTCTTTACAACACTATGAATACCTTCCAGGAGAGATCAATCTATGAATTAAATGGACTGCGCTCTTAGAGACCACTCAAAGCGCTTTACAATACATTCACACATTCACTCACACATACATCACATCCATGGACCAGAGGCAATTTGAGGTTCTGTATCTTGCTCAAAGACACTTTATCACATGGCCTGGAGGAGCCAGGGATCAAACCACCAGCCTTCTGATTAGCGCATGACCTGCTCTACCTCCTGAGCCACAGCCGCACCGACTCTCTATGACAGCTGGCTTTTCACTCTGCCACTGAGTGTGGTCCTTCAGATTACATGTAACAGCTTTGATTTCTGACGTGACAGCACAACACATAAGAACTATTTAGCCTTTAGTCTTGTCGATGTAGGTGTTCATCTTTTAAAGGCTAATTTAACATCCAAGGAATAACTGTTGAAAAATTGGCTTTTGGCACATTCACAGTGATGCTGATGATCGATGTATATTTTTCCTGTAACAAGAATTTCAAGACAAGAGAAAAAAAGTTAGATCCAACCTTCAGGTAAAAGAAAAATAACCAAATCCTCCCTCTTTTCTCAGCTCCTCTACTCTCTAATAATGTTTGTACAGTCCCTAAATGAAATGTGCACTGTTGACACAACATCTAATCTTTTATCAGCTATCACACGCACATGAGTTTACACTGTCATTAAATCCAAAAGAGGAATGGAGATGTAATGTTCTGAGCTGACACGGCGGCACATCTATTATCACAGTTATCAGTGTAACGCTCTTTGATGTGGTGAAAAGTGTTGCTCCTCTGATCTTGGCTCCAGGTGGGATGGTAAATACGCCTGATAAAAAGCGCCACATTTAGCTCCAAAGATCACTCCTCGAGTATCGGAGACATTCAGTGCCCGACCCCTCTGGCGCGTTATCCCCTGCAACCACCCAATCTAATTTTATCTGCATGAGACAATATGAGAATGAATGCCACGTTTGGCTGGAGAAGGTCCTATCTGGGAGGATAATGGAAGATGATCCAGAACAAATCTCAGAGTGAAAATGTACCCGCAGTGAATTTGCAGGCATATGCCCTCACAGATGACATGGAGAATTGCTTGCCGCAAGACATTGTAATCTCTCGATCATTTTGTCTCCTGTCCTGCCTCCCTGCACCTTCCTATCACAGTTTGGTGCAGCTTGTAATCATCCCCTCAGGACAGATCTGCCCCCTTTGCCAACCTGATGTCTACTCCTCAGATTGAGGCTCTTTTCAATCTTTGTGACAGACTCTTTTCAGCAGTTTAAGAAAGCACAGAATTTATTCTGTCCTCCTCGGAAACAAGAGGTGAAACATTAACCTGCAGCACATCTCGTCTGAAATTTGTGCCTCTGCATTGATTAAAGTCTACACACAATTTACAAGGCAAAAAGGGGAATGGATGATATCTGTAACTTATCTAAGCCAAATTGAAATTGGGACCGTCTGACGGTGCAGGCGGAAAGGAAGAAGTTATGATGTGTACAGCCAAAGGACAGGGGTGAAGTGAAATATTGTGAAAACCAAATGAGGTTCTGCAGGGTGCACAGGAGATGTTGGATGAAGGAGGAGAGAACGATCGAAACTGCAATTAACTAAGCGAGAAGAAGGTGACAGCACGCCTGACATTAATAACATCCCATAGAGCCAAAGTCAAGATTTACACTCACGCTCAGTGGGAGAGGGGGGCCCTCATGTGAAGCTCATCAGCTCTAGGCAAACTTACCCTTCAACTCACCTACACTCGCCTAGATGTGCTGCTGGAGTACGGGGAATTCAGGAATCAGGGCAGACTATTTGTATAACCGATTATTTAGAAAGCCAATAAACCTGAGCTGAAACTGCCTGCAGGCTGTAGGGTGTGCTAGAGGCTGGATTTGTCAGTGGGTGCACATAGGGCTTGCAGCGGTTTTTATAGCTGTGAATTCAGGCAAATGAAACACTGATTTACCTGTCTGTCATCTCCTGCCCATTCCAGCAGAGGGAGTGGTTCGCTGGAGCAGGCTCGCGGCTGCACAATGCCTCCCCAAGACCACTGTAGAAGAAGCTGAAGCCCCTCAGGTTGGATATGAACTCCCTGAGGAAGGTAAAGAAAGGAAACGTGAGAGAAACAGAGAGAGAAAAAACTTTATGACTCACATCCATCAGCAAGGGACAAGAGTGTAATTTCTCATACGGAAGGAGGAAAGAAACAAAGTAAGACAGACAAAGCTGACGATAGAATAAGATGGAATAAGATGGAATAAGATAGAATAAGAGGGAAATTCAGCAACAGTGAAGCAAGTGAGATCCCCCTCGAGAAGGAGAGAGTAAAAGAGGCTAGAATAAGCAGTGTCTCTATTTCTAATTGACATTAATCTGGTCATTGTGCTGCCAAGGCCAGCTGCCCCGCTGGGCATCATTACACTGTTCATTTAAGCCTGTTACTACATCAGGGGTGTTAAAAACACTTGAGTGGAGAAAGAGTTTCTCAAGGAAACCTGCCCACAGTGTCAGGGACAATATAACAAAAATTGCAAACTGGAGTGTGAGTGCTGTTTCATCAGTCTGGATTACAGTCCCTTATTTCCCTCACCTGCGGAGACCAGCCAAAGTCTCATCAGAGTCTGAGGATGACGGCTGTGCGTTGCGGGCTGCAGAGACAGCAGGAGGCTGGGGAGGAGGAGATCTGACTGAGCGAGAGGCCCGCTGAGGAGTGTGTCCACACATCCCGCTCACCTGCAAAGTACAGAGGAGAGAGGAGAAAATGAGAAACCAGCATTGGGTGAGTGAATTCACTTCCCCAAACATCTTCCCCCCACTTATGTTTCATTGCTCCCAGTTCCTGGCCCCGAGCCTGTTTATTCAAACTCTTAATGGCAATGACACTGCAGACAGTGAGGACCTGTCAACAGCCAAACTGCCGGCCTTACTCAGCTGAGCCCCTCTGCAAATTGTCATCTGTTTGCGTTTGTTTATTTTTGGGAGGGATGAAAGCGAGGGGATTTGCATAGCAAACAACTCATTGTATCCTCTGCCAGCCATTTCCGCCTTGTTCGAATTTGTAATCATAACACTCCAAAACCACGAGCGTGAAAATAAGGCCTCTCGTTTGCCTCTTCTTTCCCCATATAAATGCCATTGTGTTTCCACGCGGGACAACATAACAATAATAAATAAGAAGTCCCTCTCTGTCTCTCAGAGATAATGGACCTGGCACATTCTTTTCAGGTGCAATAAAAATGCAAATGGCTGCTAATGTTTAGCTTGTGGTTTAATGATTTGCCGGTGGTTTAATTTCCCTCGGGGATACTGGCCGAGGCTTAATTCTGCCATGTAATGTTAACAGCTAATTGTGCCCAGCTCCCCTTTAAGTGAATAGGCTGGCACCACTGCTGCTGAATACTGATGGGACCTGATAGAGCAGCAGTGAACATCTTTATCTGGTGGTAACTGAGGCCACATGCACACACAAACACACACACATGCGTGCACACACACAAAATTTCCAGCAAAACAAAAATGAATCATTTCATGTAATTATTCATTTGAACATAATGTACCTAAGCCCATTAACATGATAAACATGCACTCCTACATAATAAACTCACTGCCAACATACACACAGACACAGACACAGACACACACACACACATAGACACACACACCCACGTTTATTTCATGCATGCTGACACAAAGAAATGCTGATCAGCTGTTAAAACAGAATCATCAGGGTTAATCAATACAGCCTTGTCATCCAAGGATACAGATACAGCAAAAGCCACAGCACAGACACCTTAGTTTACACACACACACACACACACACACACACACACACACACACACAGACACACGCACACACACACACACACAAACACACACACAGACACACACAAACACACACACACACACACACACACACACACACACACACACACACACACACACACACACACACACACAATCCTAACAGTCACAGATGGTTGAGTTTTCTTGCACCAGGCATTTACTAATACCCAACATCCCTGAGTAGCCATCTCCACTAACACTCCTCTCCTGTGTACTTGGGGGAAACACCCGCACACACACACACACACACACACACACACTCACACACACACACACACACACACTTCAGCCCATTGTCTCTGCCACCCCATTGTCTCCCTCCACATCTTCCTCTTGTGTAATTCTCTCGTTCTCCTGCGCCTGGAGCGAGTGCTGGTGCTCCCACAGGCCATGATTAATGTGATTGGAGCTGCGTTCCTCTTTTTGTTTGTGCGTTCCCAGGAAGCCGTAGGGGAGTTGTGGCACAAGGGAGAGACTGATTCAGTGCGCAGCCGCCCCCCCCCACGGACGATTGTTTCTGGGTTCTTCAAGGAAGGGGCTCATTAGTGGGGTATTAATATCACCCAGGGCTGGACTAACACAACCAACAGGAGAGTCTGCAGATAAAGCCTGCCTCAGTGTGAGAGCTCGGAAGTATCTGCACACTTTTATCTGTACTGAGCAGCCTGCCTCACTGACAGAGAGGGGTGCTGACAGCCAGTAATGCGACACACACACGTACACACACATAACCCTTATGGTCCGCATGTCCATGCACTGGCACACCTGCATCTCAGGTTCCATGTGGTGCGCTGCTTGTGCAACCACAGTGTAAAGATAAATTCTCAAGAAATCGATGGCAATGCATGTAGACCCTGACACTCTCATGTATATTGAGGCTTATACATTCATCTTGATCACAATGAGTTATTAATAAGTAAACAGTTTCAGGAGGGAAGATGATACTATCAGTGTTATAGAGGTGGCAGGGTGCCATGCACAGCTGTAGCAACATATTGGAGAGTATTTGGAGTAATGTTTGTGTTCCAGAGGAGTCGAGGCTCAGGGGAGAGACTGAGTCAGCACTCAGCCCTCCTCCCCCCTGCATTGTTGTCACCATCATACAATTCTGGTTAAATGTCTCCCCGGTAAGTGAAAACGAGGGAAATGTCTCACTATGTGTCAAAGTAAAGTACTAACAGACAGGTTTCATGGTACCCATCTTCTAATGGGTACTGTCTGAGTTGGAAATGAGGAATTTGGTACAACAACATATTTCAGTCTGATGTGGTGTAAACTGTTTTAAATTGTTTTGAATTGTTATTTTATTAGACCACACCTGAGATTTGAATCTAAATTGAGATTTTCATCAGGTCAGGTGTTCCCAACCCTTTTGACTGTCGTACCCTCACAGCTGAGCTCAGGTGCCCCTTAACAGACACCACTAAATGTATTCAGTTCAGTTGTGATTTCAATGTGGATGTGATTTAATACCATTACAATGGATCTTGTTCCAATATATATTTTCATAAGATCGAATTGTAAGTGTTTCAGTGAGTTTTGGTCAGGTTCGTATAAACTACCACATGAAGTACTGTAAACTGGGTTACCCATTAACTTAAGATAACTATTTAAACTTTTTATCTTTTACTTTTAATTTACTGTTACAGTCGTTAATCTAGTACTTTTAACCATTTCAACCACATATCAATCACATTTAGCTAACTATTCCAACCGTTCAGCCACTACTTTTAGCTAATTAATTTAAACCGTTAATCCATTAGTTTTAGGTAATATTTCAGCTCTTAACCTTTAGCTAATATTTCAACCATTTATCCATCACTTTTATCAAACCATTTCAGCCATTTAGGTTAGTATTCCAACTGTTTATCCATTAGGCTACTTAAAGTCAACTGCTTCCATTGTTTATCCATTATTTATCCATCCATTATCCTTATAGCTAACATTTTCAACCATTACTTTAAGATAAAAAGTAATGTGAGGATGTATGTGTGCAATTATATACTGTCAATATGGAGCACCGTCGCCTAATACACTGATCGAAGCTATTTTAAACATAAAACATGTATTCACACATAGACTCATGTAAAGTTCAGATTCTCTCAGTCTAATCTTTAAATTTCACTAATTAGTTCAGCTCAGTAACCTGCACTTATGTAGTAAATCCACCAGTTCAGAGATTTCTGCTTCACATTAATGTGATATGACAGCAAATCCCAAATATTGCGAAAATAGTAAGTTATCAATATTTTAGCACAAAACATTATAAAAATTGCCCAAAATGGTAAAACCTGAAATTGTGAACGCTAAAACATAAAGGGGACTAAATACTGAATGTAACTGAGGATGTTAATCTCACTAAAATAGATGATGTGCAGATCAGAGTCTAATTTAAAATGAGACTTTAGTTGTTTGTGCATCAAGGTTGAGGAAATGCTTGTAAGAAAATGGATTTCACACTTCTCACTCACAGTTCTGCAATTCCTGAAGCATTCAGAGCTGTGAAAAGCCATTACCGCATGATGTCTTTTTGATTTTATAGACACATGTCTGATGCAGATGAAACAGGGGGATCTGTGAGTCTGAATCTGAAAAAAGTGAGATTGAAAACAGGTCTGAGGAATGAGATAGATCCGCTTAAAAAGCGCAATGAGGGGCAAATACCCTGTATTAGGAGAACGCTGAGCATTTTCTCTGTGTAAACGACTGGGGAAAAAAGGCCTCCTATGATCAGCTAAACAAATAAAAGCCTTATTTTTCATCATTATGTCAACAGTTCAATTACACATGCAATTTAACTGCAATTTCCATGGTCAAACAAACCACTGATTGCGCCTTTAAGGACTTTTAAGCGCGACAGTTTATCTTCTATAATTCAAATTAAACATACGACTTGATAAATAACAACTTGGATAATATTTGGATGATGTGTTAGAGCGTTTCTAAACATGATTTATTGCATGTTTAAAAGCTCAAGTGGCTTTTACATCGTCAAAACAGATTCTGCTTCTTGTGTCTACAGTAGCCTACATGTTTGAATGGATTAATAAGTAATAAAAATGCAGCAGAGATTTAATTAGTGCTCGTTTCCTCTGTGAAGCAACAGTTTGGATGTGATTTGATCTGCTTGAGCTATTTTTGTGCACAAAGGGGAAGACAACAAAAAGAGAGCGGATGAAAAGTGTGCTACTGACAAAAAATGTTAGAGGCCCACAAAGAGATATATGATATTAGACTTGTAACTAAGCATCAAACTGTGTCGAGTGTGTAGCAATACACAACTGTCGTCCTCTGCAGTGTATCGTCTCTAATCTTGGTCAGATCCATCATATTTCTGTCTCAACCTACTTCTCGTCTTCATTTTCAGCCGAGGGGTTGCAGGGTGATGTATGTCTACTCAACACTTTCCACACTGTCCTCCTTCCCCCTGGGCTCGCTCTTCACACTCTCCATTCTTCTCTCTTTTTCTTTCCCTCTCTTTGTCGCTCTTTCCCCCCTCTCTTTCTCCTCAGTGACTGGTAAAAATAGAGCTTCATAAATCATGCATCTTCTCTCACAGTAGCACATAAGAATGAGAGGAAAAGAAAAATAAATGGTGGGGATGAAAGAGAGAGAAGGATGTTGAGGATGAGATGTGGCGACGGAGGTGGATGACATCAAACTCCAGGAGTGGGGTGGGAAGTTGACAGGGGAATAGATTGGAGCTGCAGGGCTCTTGGCTGCCCTCTTCGTCTCTCCGAACAGCAGCTGATTCACACTGGATGGAGGAAATGAATGTTAACATGCTGGGGAGCGGGCTGGCGGACGATGAGTGGTCATCTCGCCAGGAGAGTTACATGTTTCAAGTCTGCAGAGAAGAGAGGAGATGTCTCTCTCACACCTCGAGGACTCTTTTACTCAGATAGAGTTGATCCGTCTGTCACCCTCGGTAACAGAGGTCTGCGCTCTCAGTGGAGGGGAGGTTAAGTGAGAGATGCCAACCCAGGCTGCAGCTGTTACAATCACTAGAAACCACAAAACAAGACACAGAACTCTGTCTGTAGATCCATTATGTAGCTGTGCAAAATATTGAAGTGTCATTACAAGATTTCCTCTTCACGGCCAAATGCACATATGCTGATGCCAGGCTTGGATTTAAAGGCGTAGGAGTGAATCATATATACTTTACAATGATGCTTACCATTTGCCAAAACAGACCATTTTTAGACATTCCAGTTGACAATTTTTTTGAGTTTGTTAATTTGTTAATTATACGTTGACTGCATTAATAAGTATATAGTTCAAAGTCGTTCTGTGTAGGATTTCAATGTTTCTGACTTTCGGCGCAGTGTGAGGATTGAAGACGATCCTGTGGAGACAGGTACACATGAGATAACCCCCCACTATCCCACCCACACCATTGGTCTAACCCAGGGCGCCAAGGCACATTTCACATAGGAGACTCACACATGGCAAGGGTCTACTGAACGTGCATTTAATCTACGTTTGAACCATTCATAAGAGACATCTGTCACAGCTTAATATCTGGTTGTCATTGGCGATCTAGTCTGATGTGTAATTCATTAGCTAAACCACACACAGAATTACTCTGAGGAATTACCAAATAATGTTTCATCTCTGTCTCTCTCTCTCTCTCTGTCTCTCTCTGTCTCTCTCTCTGTCTCTCTATCTCTGTCTTTCTTTTTGAGGAGTGGGCTGAATGACATCTATTCGTCAATATCATTAAATATATATATATCCCCTGTAGAGATACCTGGTCACCAAAGCCGAGCCGTGAATGATTAACATTAAATCCAGGCCAAGAGGAGGGTTGGGAAAGAGACTACCATGTCTCAGGGAGAGACCACTATGTGACTGTGGCTTTAACCCCTGTTAGTTTGTTAATGTTGTACGAAATGAGTGGACCACAACTTGAAATGAGTGTGAAAATCAAAATATAAAAAAACAGCAAATACAATCTGATGAGAAACTATCTATATATGTTGAGAACTGATTACTGATTACTCTGATGGATTCTGATGCACGGTGAGCAACGTTTTTACAACATGATGCAAATGTAGTTAAATTCACTGCTCAACATTTTTCATAAACTGCAGTGAACAGAGTTCTGGAGTAGAAAACACATCAACTTGTCGACGTCGGGCTAAAAAGCCTGAAAAATCAGTTTAAGACTATATGCACTTTTCGAAATAACTTCCTTTCTTCTGACACTGCCTTACCGTGGAACAATAGTGTGAATCACTGGAAAGACAAACTATATTAATTTCAACAATTATATATATATATATATATATATATACAGCAATATAACAATTTATAGTTAATTGGCGACATGAAACACAAAAAAACAAAACACTGCAATGGTCCTTTAATCCCCAAGTTCACTCAGACAAATGCTAAACTGCTTATTTGAGGTGAAGTAATCAGGTGTTGTCTAATTTTGGTTGGTCTCCCATGACTCCACAGTGAGACAAAATTAGCCTTTAGGGAAATGATGCGTCTGTCCCTTCAATGACAGCACTGAGCAGCTAAGACTGTCTCCGCAAGATTACATTCAGACACTCACACACACAGACACACACGCACGACCTTGTGATGGCGCTAAACAATGCACTGCCATAGCAGCTTTAATCCCATATACTGGAACCAGACTCAGAGCCATAAACACAGTGTAAAGTCGTATGTGGCGTCTGGAACTGCAGTCTTAAATAAACCCACACAGGCCTTGTTTAATTTTGGATAAGGATCTCTCAGATAGAGAGAGAGAGAGAGAGAGAGAGAGAGAGCAATTTCCCCTAAGTCAGCGATTCATGGATGCAGCCACACCCTCGCGCTGCAGAGTAAGTGAGGTCAACCTGTGTGTTAATAAATGATGGGTTCTGAGTGGAAACTTGGTCACCGCGGGGATTTGGGGTGTGAGAGTGAAAAGTTCAGCAGATATACAGGAGCAAAAGCACATCCAGCTCTGTAACTATGGCAGAGAAAGGCCTTCATATTTCATGAGCACTTCTCCCCGGCTTCACATGTGGGCTACGAACAAGCTTGACGGTTTTATCGCGTTTGAAACCACACATAACGGGTCACCGCTGCTGAGGAGTGAGAGACGAGTTTCAGCGTGACATGCCGGGAGCATCTGTCTGACTGCCTGAAAAAATGCAAGCTTGTTTCCTGCAGCCCTTTCCTCTCCCTCCTTTATTTCTTTCTCTTGATTCAGTTAAGTCCAAGGTGCAATCTTGGTTTGTGGAGAAGTAATATGCGGTTGGTCAGCTGAAGCTGTGCCTGTTTGTGTGTTTGTGATTTCTTATTATAAAGTGATGTCTTCTTTGTTGGAGTGAAAAAAATGTCGCATGGATCATTTATCCAGCCAAAAAAAAAAACCAACCAACGTATCCTCCCTCACGTAACAAAGATCTTGCAACCAGAAAT
The DNA here is from genome assembly GCF_002260705.1 of Seriola dumerili. Lineage (NCBI taxonomy): Eukaryota > Metazoa > Chordata > Actinopteri > Carangiformes > Carangidae > Seriola > Seriola dumerili. Next base: position 5,139,089 of record NW_019174416.1, on the reverse strand, counting down.
GAACTTGGCAGAAATGTTTTCTTTCACTCTTCATGTCCTGTGTATTGTTCTGAGGGATGGGTCCGACCGTGACATTAGCTCTACATCACAAAATTCATTTCAATGGGACCACTGTGCTGTCACACGCCTCTAGGAAAATAAAAAACTCCGGCTCATCTGATAAAAAAGGTAGGTAAACTCTAATCTGACGGTGGATTTCTTTGGTCAATCAAACACATATGACGGCACATTCCTGGTATTTCACTTTGTGACACGAATGGCATGAGGGTTGGGCCACATTAGCTGTCTGTCCAACAAAACTGCCCCACACCGACAAAGGTGATTTAACTGCAGGTCTAATGTGGATAAAAGATAAATACTGAGCAGTAAACAGTCTGTTGTTTGTGCTGCAGCAGTAGTTTATAGCAGTGCAATATTGTTCAAAATAGGGTGATGACACACAGTTCGAATATTCAGCGACCCATTTCCAAACACAAGCTCGCATCACTATTATTTTTGGGAGTTACACAAAGATGAACAACAGAGTTTTGCGGTGGTCCAGAAAGACTTTACCTCATACACAATTATTACTACAGGACATGGCTGTAAAAACGTGTATAGTCACCTATAGTTAGTCCGCTCAGCCAGAAGGGGGCTGTAATGCTCACACTCAACAGGCCCAAGAACACGTCAACCTGAAGAACGTTTTTGCCGTTTTCATCAGATTGAATTGTGCCTCATCTTAACACATGATATCCAGTTCTCTTCATACAGCCACGTGTTCGCCCCAAAACGCGTCATTGAATTCAGAGGTCACATGGCCTCAACTGGAGTGAATAAGATACAGAGCCAATATTAATAGAAATTAGTGGTAGTGTGATTTTACCTTAATTTTTTTCCTCAAAACTGTCTTATAAATATGGTTAAATGATTCGTCCCCTTATTAAATTCCAGAGGTGTTGTGTTTTGGTTCTGACAGCAATTAAATATTTAGTAATCAAATACATTTTCTTTCTGGATAATCATTTCATTGTCATCCTTTGAGAACACACAACAATGCAGGCCCTTGTATTTCTACACACTATTTTGAAATGAAAGCCACATTTTCAGTGTGTATGTGCATTAGCGTGCTGGACTCACCAGGGTGCTGAGGCGGCTGCGTGAGTTCACAGCGTGCTTAAGAGCCAGTCTGATCATTGAAGGCAGTCTAAGAACAACAGCCTCCATGTCCTTCTCTGCCCTCATGGAACCAGCCAGCTTCCCCAGTCCGTCTACGTAGCTACTCCAGTGAGGCTGCACCTCGGCCGCTCCCCCGAGGCAGCCCTGCATCACTGCCTGACAGAAGCCTCTGCAGGCGGGCGGTCCCAGCATGCCCTGGCAGTGCGGGCAGTACCACAGCCTCAGCAGGGCCCTGCTGCAGTCCCGGCTGGGCCGCAGGTGGTCTGTTGTGTTGACAACCTCGATGCCCAGGTTCAGCGCCTGCAGGAAGACTCGTGTGGCCAGGAGGGAGCGAGACAGACGGGTCATCATCAGTTTGGGATAAGGGCCAAATGCTCCTGAGTCCTTCCAGGCTCCTCTTACACACTCCTCAGACACAGACGACACGCTGCCCCCCAGAAGGCGGCGGTATGCGAGGGGGAAGAGGCGGCCATAGAGCACCGCCACCATGTGGTCCACTGTGGAGTCTGAGCCAAGGATGTAGAGAGACATGTCCAGGAAGAGCTGCCCCACAAGGCTCTGGGCCCCACCTGCAAGACTTGGGAACTCTGACTTCAGCATGGCAAGGGTGGAGTTACGGCCGTGGCGCAGCACCAGGTCAAAGGCCTCTGCAAGAAAAAAGACAAAGCAACAGACGAAGAGTCAGATGAGGTGAAAGTTAAGCCACCTTTTGAAAGCTGTTGTTTACAGAAGGTGACGATACGCCTCAGTTATCACAAAAACTACAGCAAGCTGTCAAATAGGCAGCAATTTAGCTCCAAAACATGAAACACTCAAATAGATGCAAACAGCCATCCCATCCTTAACGATCACAGTTTGAGAAAACTTCCCACGCACACCGCCTCTGTTTCCCTTTACCCAGTTTCTCTAGATCTGTTGTTTTCTCTAATGGAACTGCTCACACATGCACAGGGCAAACACACACACATAAACACAATAATGCAGTAATAGACGATGACTTGAAATATAAAGAGAGCAAAGCTTCTGCAACAGATGAAACGCAGGAGTTGGGGTTTGACCTTTCAATACTACAAAAGAGCGGACTATAAAAAAGCTCACAGAATCTTTGAAAAAAAGTCCCTTTAAAAGAAAGTATTAATCTCAGTATATTAGTCAGCTGGGAGAGGCATGGCCATGAGGCTGTCTTCAGGGGAAACAGCACACAGAGCATGCAGGAGGGAGGGGCGCGTGGCCAATGTGCGGAGGGAAAATAATCAGTGGCGTTTCAAGGCACAAAGTGAAGTCTTATCAACAAGGTGGCACAAGAAGCGAGAGCTCTATCATCGACCCGGTAGCAAAATAAGTGAGGACCCGACAACAGAGGGGATTTAAAGCTCCATTACTGAACTTAGCAGGGGAGCTGAGAGTCAGTGAAATGAAGCTTTGGACAGGAGAATAGCTAGGGATGCTGAAATCCCATTTATACCGCGGCTAGTCCACTACATCACTTTGTTAGAGTGATAGCCACAAAAGTTTTGTGAGGGAGGGGCGGCTGGCGTGGGGGAGGCACTGGTTTAGGGGACATTAGAGGAAGTGATTGGTTTTTGTGCTACAGCAGCTCGCCATTTCATCTCTGTTATTTGATTTTTTCGTGCTTGGATAGTTTAATTTCTTTCTCTTCATGCTTCTCCGAGGTCAAATGAAGCTTGTCAGCCTACACAGGGCTCTGGGTCCTTGGACAGCACTGAGAAACGATGTGACAGCTCTGTCTCTTTTGTGTAGGACATATAATGTGTTTTTCTGTGGGTTATTCTGGGAACACAAGGAGGTCTACATGGGAATATGACAATATCTGAGCAAAGGAAATGAACGTTGCTCCCTCGCTGACTAACTGCTGCTGGTGTACATTTCAACTATGTAACCTCTGAGTGAAGAATTAACACAATCTTCCTTTCATTACTCCAATTAAAAGTTGAATCCAGTTCAATCTGTTCCAGGCTTTTGCTGTGACAGCCTCAATTGGCCTGGCATGACCGGTGGCTTATCGTGGCTAATGTTAGCTATATTAACAAACCTCACACTGTATACATAGATATTGCTGTTACACTGAGTCAGTTCGACTTCATGACTCCTCTCTGCACATCCATTTCAGTAGTTTTACCAAAACAGTGAGCATGTCACCAGGAGCCATGTTGTTTGTGGTCCTTCTCTCAGCGAGGTTGTTATTTGGATTTTTGTCTCTAGGGGAGGGTGAGAGTGATTTTAACATCACCTCATCCTTCCTACGCTGGCTCTCCTGTAATTTCCGTCCCGTCCAGAGCGACATGCTTGTATTTTAAAGTAGATCTGAGGGAGTTTTTTTCTGTGAGAAGAGCTGTTTGTCCTTCTACTTTATTAATATCACAACAGTAAAAATAAAAGCCACCTGGAGAGCAAGACCCTGTAAAAGCTCACTGAATGAGCGGTTGTGATGTTTGCTAAGCAGGTGCTGGTATTCTCTATTTTAGCTTTTATTTGTTTACATTTAAGCACCATTAAAAATGTATGCCAAATAAGCTATTAGCAGTTCCTGCTTTCAGTTAACCAATGGATACACATCTGGATATCACTGGAGAACTATGATACTGAAGAAAACCTAAAAACGTGATGATTCTCAGGAGTTCAGATGTGATTTCTAAGCAGATTTATGGATGTTTAGTCACGATGGACATTGAAGATGATGAGGAAGTCTAAGTCACATGTGTCACTTTCATGTGTGTTAATACTTGACTTATTTGAGTTATGCCTCCAAGAAGGAGTTTGATTTTTCACTCAAATTCACCTCATGTAGTGTTTTTGCCTTCCCTTCAATTCTCCACTGTCCCCATATGGAGGCTTTTGGTTTCCTCTTTTGGCTCCTTTGTCCTGTTGAATGTCTGTTACAGACCATTTCTTATAATTTCCTGATGGTTTAAATGAAACAATGGAAGAATGACTTAAATTACCAAGGTGCACAGTGAGCATTTTATTCCCTACGCGGACTGTTGATCCTGTCTGAATGAAAGTCAAAGCTGTATTCAGTCTCACATGCAGCAAATAGAGGTATTGTAATATATCATAACAATGTCAATACATAGATGGACAGATGCAAATTAAGTGTGGCTGCTGTGATTTGAGGCTTTTCACCTGAGTGAGTTTTAAGGGTTTATGAATCCGATTCATGAATTTACAGGTTTAATGAGAAAAGGAGAGAAAAATAACAGAGTACTACATTTTCTGCTACACACTGAGATCATGTAAAAGAGACACTGTGAGTGGAGGCTGAATTTTTAAGCTGACACAATGTGTTACTGTCAGTTTCTGTTAAGTGATGATATCTTTAAATTTTAAATTTACTGAGTCACATATACAATGTCAAGACCATGGTGGTGAAACATCTTCCCACTGTGCCAAAGTTACGTATTGTCGCTTTAAGTAGGCCATTCATCTCCTCATTACCTCAGCTGCAAACAGTAGCACGCCGTGGCTGTACGTTTGAATGTGTGTGTGAATATGAAACAGGGTAGAAAACAGCGTGCATGCTCGGCAAAACAGCCGCTGGGTGAATAAAGGTTAAGAAAAGCATTTGAGGATGTTTGGGTGAGTGTGAGCGGATGCTCTGAAGCAGTGCACATCTGTGTAGACTCTCAGGCTATGGCTGTCCTGAAGCGTCAGCAGAGCACTTCTCTCTGTGGGGAACATCTGACAGATGTGCAGATTACCAGCCGAGACAAGGAGACAGAATGGGAGGAGGGAGGACACGCCCTAACACAGACTCACAAAAAAATCTCTTCCTGTAAGACACAAGCGGAGGCCTCTATTATTTAGTTACTGATTGAAAGTGGAAGGCAGTTTGAAAATGCATATCTACCTCAAACCTATCCTCTCTTGGTTTTCTTGGTTTCTGTGAAAGCCTCTTTTATCAAACCCTGTAATTCAGCTGCTACCTGTAGTATCACTTACACCACAAAGAGGAGATCCACTTTGTAACAGTAAAGAGAAAAAACTAGAGGGCTCTTCATAAATGCAATTCAATGACTCTAAGTACGTGGAATCATGATAGGAACCATTGTGAGCCCATTTCCTGCGCATGCTGCTCGCTCTCTTTCATCAGTGAAAGCCTGTGCAGGATCAGGTGTCCTCTAATGGAGGGGAGAGGGGCTGTATGTCAGAGACCTGTGACATTCTGGATACAACTGTATGAGGTCAAGAGCAAACATTACCAGAGCAGGCGCCCACAGAAACATATTGGGTCACACTTAAAATTAGCAGTAGCTTTTATTTTGTCAGATGGAGGCAAAAGGCTGGCTGCTGGAAAACTGTTTCTCCTCTGAGACTGAAGGCTTTTTACAGACAGATCAGCAGCACATGACAAAGGCAAAATGTCTCTGCCGCTCCTCTTTTACCTCCGTGCACCTATTCACCCGCCAGATAATGTTTACTCCAAGGATTTTGGGCCTCTCCGCTTCCCTTCGTTGGCCATTAAAATATGGATGTCAGATCCAGTCTTCAACAAGTAAGCAGAACACATTGTTACTGTGGGTATCGTAAATCGGCAGATCTGCAAATCCTGTCATTAATCAAAGATACTAATTAAACTGTGATGAGTGGCTGCAGATTTCAGGTTGTCTTAAGTGTAAAAGAAATCTAATAAATCTGTGTCACAGTGAGGTCACTTATATCTGATGTCTTAAAGCTGCAAGTGACTTCAGCTCCGACATCAAACAGGCTTTAAATATAATCTATGAATGGCTTGTCAAATGAACACATTTGATGTTCATGAGGCCATCAGTCTGGGTGTTACATAAGTCAACTTTGCGGCTCATAACGCACCAGACTGACTGACTGACTGACCGCTGACTGCGGTTGACACACTGCGAAGGCAGACATGAGCGTTCATCAATCAGCGGCCCATACACCCATTATCCCCAAGAGAGGGAAACATCAATAAATTATCCAGCCAATGAGACTAATCCATTAGGCTGATGGAGTGTCACCTCTAGCCGCCACAGAGACGGATGGAGGAACCGCTGCCACCTGGTCCATGTGACAAAACAGTACCTGTCCAGGACACAGACAGAGGACTGGCAGCAGAGCCGGAGAGCCATTCACAGAGACACATGCCAGCACACTGTGTGTCACGTGGAAACCTTGTATAGTCTCACTTTTGATTTAACAAATGGAAACAGACAGTTTTTGGCTTGTTGATTGAGCAAATCTTCATAAAGCCAACGATTGGTAAAAAAAAAAGTCTTATCATGTGACTTCAGCTGCAGATAAAACAGCTGCAGTTATAATTAAGTGCATTGAATATGCAGACGTGCAGAGGCTTACACACACACACACCTCCCAGCAGCCTTTGCATTTGCACCTTCAGTTATGATTTTATGAGCTTGTCTACAATACAAGCAGCATCTGTTCATTGACTGTAAACAATATGTTGTTTTTCCAAACACATCTCAATCAGCCCCTCAAAACAACCTGTCCCAGGTAACCTGAGATCCGCTCCACCTGACATGCTCTCGCATGAGTCTGAGTCCGGGTGCCCGGGGGCTTCTGGGACGGCGGCGGTGGCGGCGGAAAGGGCAGGGCGGGGTGGGCTGATTCCAGGAACAAAAGAGACAGGATGCTGGTAAGGCCCAGATAGCATCACCAGCAGACCATGATGGCCAATGGACAGCGGGGCAGAAATGAGACATGTATTAGGTTACTCCATCTGTTCGAGAGAGCACCTCGTCGCACACACAAACACACACATGCACGCACACAGACGAACACAATGCAATCACACAGCGCACAGCAGGAGCCAGGTGGTGAAAGTGTGGGCGAACATTTGGCAAACCATAGTGGGAGGGCAAGGTGTGAGTCAGGTGTAAGGACTAGAGCTGCACACACACACACACACACACACACACACACTAGCAGATCTTTCTTTTCATTCATTCATCTGCTGGACCAAACAAGGAACAATGAAAATTCATCTGCTAGTCTTATTACCTGTCTATTACCAATAAAGTCACTCTGAACATTTACAGAATGTCAACACAAATTTCTTCTTAAAAATGTGTCTTGATGCTTTGTGTTTGGCTTGAGTTTGACCATATGAAAATCCATAGATTGTAAAATACACCACCTCATATGAAGTGATCAAAAATAAGCCCAGGAACAATAAGCCATGAGCAATCTTAAAAGACAGGAAGCACTGGACGTGCACACAGACCAATACTGCAGTTCCTGGCGGATACAGAATATGCCAGGCTGCTTCCTCTGCCTCCATATTTCTGTCTTTCATCATTGACCACATTGATCTCCGGCGCTGCGGTCCTTGCCGAGGTCAAAGTTGAGCCATGCTCTATCTCAGACCGGCAAACTGGCGCTGTCAGAGGGCACGGTGTACAGCAGAATAGAGGACACGGTGAGGTGGGAAGGACACAAGGGCAAAAGTGAACTGGAAAAACACAGCAGAGAGCTAGAGGGGAGGAGGAGGCGGAGGGGGGGGGGGTTAGTGAATAGTGCCAGAACGTGTGGAGAGAAACATTCAGCGAGGCAGGCTTTGAAGCTGCATTCAAAGGCAGCTGGAGTCAAGCAATGCCAGAGCTGTGAGACACATCGCACACCTCTCGCCAAAACTCAGCCACGGGGTGAGAGAGAGCTGACACCCCAATCAAACGCTCGCCTGGCAGACAAACTCCACATATAGTGGGTACATCTGCGGACGCCGAGGAACCCTACCTCTCTGAAAAGTGATACTTGAGTGAAAGGCTATTCCAATAATGGATTCATTTCCAGCGCTACAGACCGAGACACAGAGACAGGACACACAAACACAGACTATTGCACACACACACACACACAAACACACCCACAGCTCTTGTTGCTCTCCGGGGTTGTGATATGAGGATGTGGGTAAAAAGCCCGGAGACCATCCTGAGTGGAGCAGAGATGAGAGAGGTCATGACTAACATAGCTTGAGCACTCCACTCCAAATCAAGCATCCAAGCTCTATTAATCCAATATGCAACTCTAAGTAGATCTGTGGTTTAAGATGAATACACTCCCACTCATTCACCCTCAGTCTATCTTTCAAGCTTGCAACGCATCACGCCCATGCATTGGCTTAATTTTGCACAGCTCGCTTTCAAACAGAAACAAATGTTAAAGAAGAAATATTTGCATTGCCGTTTCATAAAGTGCATAAATAGTAACGAAAGATGAGATTCGCTCCTTTTTGAAGACGGGCTTGGGAGGCATAAAAGAGAAATGGACTGAACTGAAGCGAACTTATGAAAGAAAAGCAGGATGGGACGCAGAGTGTTTTTGAAGTTCTTGAAACAGATGGGTGCACAGTGTGGGATAGAGAGAGAGAAACAAGGAGTGTGAGAGACGGAGAGAGGGAGATGGAGTGAAACAGTGTGGGGACGTCTGGACGGCTGCTGCCTTAATTGTGAGCATGAAGCTGCAGAGCTGCGACAAGACAAAGAACTTTCAGTGGATTAAAAATTGTGTTAACACTTGTGTCAGATTCTTGGTTCTCTGTGTCTGACCTGCGGCAAGACGCTCTGCTTCTTCAGAGTTATTATAGCTAATGTGACCTCGGGATATTAAAGGTCAATATTAAAACACAAGTTACATTACACTCATTAAGTTACACCCTATCCCCTTGATGAGTGTGTGTGTGTGTGTGTGTGTGTGTGTGTGCGTGTGTACCAAAAGGCAAAAAATGAGAAAAAGAGATCAGAGCTAATTTTAATTAATACAAGAATTTAATATTTAATATTGACTTTAATAAAAGATTAGAAAGACCAGCCTCCAACAAAAGAGCAAAACACTGAACTGTTGTTTTGCATTTTGCAACTTGTGGACATTTTGTGTTTCTTTGTAATTGCTTTGTCTTGTGTGTCTTTGTGGTTGTTTCGTGTCTCTGTGTAGACATCTGATTGACACACTAAAGTCTCATCATACAGAGGCTCTGACCTCTGAGCGCCTCTGAGCCCTTAGGCCTGTTCAGTCATCCTTCCATGAAGCCAGCGCCTTGCTGTGTTAATAATTAATGCTTTGCTATATCAGCTCTTATGTAATTTTCCACTATGTAATGATATACAGTATTACGAGATGCACCGTGACGTACTGCTACATACTGTATTTGCTCTGTTACAGTGTAAGACTGCCTGAGGAAGACTTACTCTCATCCTTTCATGAGATCAAATGGACTGTGAGTGTGTGTGTGTGTGTTAGAGTGTGATTTTGTTTGTAATTGACTGCCTGAACCCCTGAGAGTTCAAGGACATCAGTGGCAGCTTTATTACAGGGCTGCAGAGTGCAGAGTAAGGCCGTCGGTGTTTACTGTATCTCCTCCTCGCGACAAATGCAACCCAAAACACTGAAGGTGTTTGTGTTTGTGCTCGATGGACCAGAGATCATTAACTTGGCACAAAGTATTCAACATTAACAAACCATTTTCAGCAGGAGTATTTCAACTTCGTCTTTGAGAAACTTTGAGAACTTTGAGAAACTTTGAGAAACTTTGAGTAGGTTGGCCACAAGGAGAAGTAATATGCCAAAAGACTTTGATGTGGAACATGAAAATGAGGAGCTTTTCACCAGCAGCAGTTAAAAAAAAAAAGTGATGGAAGAAGAAGGGTTCTAGCAGGGCTTTTTGCAACTGGAAGAAAGTAACCTCCAGGTCTTACAAGAAGGGAAAAATGTTGGACCCTGCCGTTCAGCAACAGGCTGCAAACTGCAGTTCACAGGTTATTGGTATGGGTGTCACTGAGGCGGGAGGTATCAGGACTGAAATGCATGATCAGGAGGGCACGGAGGTCAGGTAGCCAAGGAGGAAAAAGATCAGCGGGAAATAACTGAAACAGCCAGAGGCTACTAAAGAGAGGGAGCGGGAATTGATTTATGCTGATTTCACAACAGTGCTTGACAGACAGACTCACCAAAAAGTGGGAAAGTTATCAGAGTAAAGATACAGCGCAGAGAGCTTTGGAGTTTGTGAAAGAAAAGGAAGCAGCTGTCTCAGAAACAAAAGAAACACCGGGAAACGGCAACAAGTCGAACAGTGAGTGCAAAGACGGAGACAGCTCACAACGGCAGACATCAGAGGATGAGAGAGAATGCATCAGTGTAGTGCTGTTTTAAGTGTAAACTGGAAAAATCCCTCATCGCACTGACGACCACAAAGGAAGCCAGGAGGAAACAAAGAAGGAGAATGAGCTAAGGCAGCATTTTGCAAGGTTCATTTAAAATTTATACAGTGATTCGTCACAAATTCCTCTTCATGAAGACGATACACATACAATCTAGATAGTGTAAAATCATCCTCATTGCAACACATTTTTCATAGTGTATCTGCACATATACCCATCTGCTTCACATACAGCCTTACAGTGTCAAATGTCAAAGCACAAAAGCGGGAACTGTAGCAAACTGCGCTAAGAAATAACAGACACAACATAACAGGGCAGACCGTAAATGACAACAAAATTCAACAAAACTTGACTAAACATGGGAGCGCGGGCCACCAGCACTCATGCACATCAAAACGGGATTGCAGCGATGTTTTGAAGTGATAATGTCTTCATCCGCAGCAGCTAATAAATCTGCAGGTAATTACAAATCCGACACATAATGATGAGATACCGCTCAGCTTAATGTGCTGGAAATTTGTCTGTGACTGAGAGTGAAGTGAAAATAGATCCACTTGTCTGAAGAGCAGCAAAATCTGAACAACAGCATGCAACAAGTGTTCTTCAGCCCTGTTCAGCCATCCCACACAGGCAGCTCTGAAGCAAGATGCCAGCCTTTCGTTTCGCTGCCGCAGCGAACCGTGGAAGCAGAAGAGCCGGAGAGATGGAAACAGCATCTGCCAAGGGATTTGTTTCAAGCACCACAACTTTCTCCTATGTTCTATCACTGACTTTGACCATATGTTAGAGAACATTAGTGTCTGACCTTAGAAAGCTTCTTGTTGTATTCTGCTTATTGAGCATGCCTGTTGAGTTTCTTACACAATAGAGAGCAGATATGAAAAATTCCTTGTGTTCCAAGGTCACCTTTGACGCGCTGCTTTAATGGATTTTCAGTCCAGACAAAACTACCATACAATCTATAAACTGTCATCAAAACAACCATATAAATACTAATTATGTGAAACTAAAACCACTTATTAATATGTTCTCATGCTGCTTTGTGTGCTGAACAACTTTCTGCAAAGCTGATGGTATTAGGCTTTTTTTTTCAAATTGCAGTTCAACTGAGTTATGGGCATGCCACCATAAAGACCCACGGTTCAATTTACAGCTCAGTTCCAGTTGCACATCTTTTAATTACAGCACAGTCATCAATGTGGTGGGAAGCAGGTGAGGGATCATTCTCTTAAATCAATTTAAAAAAAGAGCAAAATGAATGTTTCATGTTCATGTTGTAATAGCATGATATTAATATGGCAGTACAATCTCCCTCATATAGTATTATGTACATGTTATAACATTATTATTATTATTATCATTATTATTATATTTCTATCTATTAATCTTAATATTAAAAATGTAATGCAATCATCTCCCTCCTGGAGCAGCAGGAAATGTATCTTATCATGTAACATTTACAACCCTCACATGAAATCAAGTTTATATTTAAGCACAGTCATATTGTTTACATAAACTACTGTTTTAGTTGTTTTTAATTTTACAAATTTGATATGAAATTGTGGTCACATTTGTGACCAGTGGGATTAATTAATCAGAGTTAGTGACCAGCTCATTGAAGGAGTTCCAAAAACCCAAAGAGTCTCTTTGCTGTTATCGCCCAAAAATTGGCTCCAGTTGGTAGTGGCATGTTGTTGGACATGAGGCAGCACAGTATTTATTTTCCATGACTGTTTTACTACACCACAGTAAAATATTGATATGGCAACATACCCAGAAAATGAGTTTCACAACGCCCCTGGTGTCTCAACCTACAAGCGTACCAGATGTCCTGAGATTTTGGGATTATGTCAGTTTATGAATAAAAGGAGAGAAACAATTAATCTCTCAGCCAAAGAGGAGGAGGAGGAAGTCTGATCTCGAACAGAAAGCCTCTTTAGAAAGAAATCACTTCATGGCCATAAGCCCTTTAATCTGGAGGCAAATATTTTCTTAGGCGTGATGGCACAGTGGTTGGCAAATTATAATGAACCAGCACATTTACATTGATGATGGAAGTAAAAGAATCTCTGAGTTAAAAGAAAAACAAAAAAAACAGGCATGATTGGCACCAAATTCAATCAGCAAAACAACAGTGCAGAGATCCCCATGCTGTATTTTAACATCTGAGAAATGCATTTGGCTCAGTACCACTGCACAGCACAAACATCATTTCGAACAACAAACACCAGAATCTGGTTAAAGCCTTTTTACAGGACATTCAAATGTGTTTCACTGCTGCAATTTACCGCAACATTGCATCCCTGAAAATTGTCATTACGGTGCATTGCGTAATCTCCGTTGTAAGTTCAGTACGGTGATGAAGGAATTCATTTGAAAAAGACATGAAGGGAAAACATGCTTTTGTACAACTCACGGCAGCAGAGAGGACAGAGATCAGAATACAAAAGCAGACCTCAGACAACAACATACAACATACAACAACAACAACAACAACAAGAACAACAGCACGTAAGCAGTTAGCAGTAAGCAGGTAATACTACTACAACTACTACTATGCACTCATTCCCTTTCTGTCTCAGATTCAAATGGGAAGATCAATATCAATGTCATGTCTTTGCAGTACGAAGCCAACCAGGCTGGAAACAGGGAGAAACAGTCTGCCATCACCTAAAAAGGTCCTGGTCACAAGTGGCATGGCGAAATTAATCCACGTCCTTGCAAAGTTGGTTGCTAGAGGCTTAGTGACATAGCGACCACTCACATGGCTAGTTGGTGAGAGCGGGTGATTAATTCCTAGCAAGTTAGCTATGACTGATCTTCGAGCTTCTCTGTGTTGTCCCTTGACTGTTTTGTCTGATTTTGTAGTGTCCCGGTAACGTGTTGCACATGTAAACACCTCATCCTGGTTTCTGACATCTGCATAAGTCATTATCCTTGTTTATAGAAAGATGCTAGCTGAAGTTCTCTGGAAGAAATGAGGACACCGTGCCATGTAAACACCTTATCCAGGTTCCTGAGTGACTTTAAAGTTTCATACTATTTTGCCACTACTACAAACAAGACTTAGCTGGACCGCGTATGGTCAACATGTGCAGTTGAGGACGTAGATGTAAACTGTTGTAAAACTGCTGTAAACAACTGACATCATTGCATCTTATTATCTGGTTTCAGACCTTTATCTGTTTGCTTCTCTCCTCCTCTCTGTGCTCACATATACAGTATTTGAATACAGCCCATTAAGACTACATGTTAACGTCCAAGCCATTTCCAAGCTGCTGCCAAAATCCTGATTTTATAACCACAGTCGTATGACAGAATCACCAAACACATAAATTAAAGACAAAGACTGCTGGGATTTCGGCTATTTTTACTTGATCACTCAGAGAGAAAGGAAGAAGCAGCAGAATATCTTTCTTATTTTGTCTCTCACACAGTGCACAGCCTCTGTCTGGGTAACAGACTGCTGCTCCGCCTCTCTGCCACTCACTGAGTAGACACTGAGAGCGGTGAGCCTCGTTTGCTGGGCAATACTGGCGACTCTCTTCGTGGAAAGTAGCGAAGGTGTGTCCAAAACAGACGCTAAATTTATTGCTAGGTGCTTTTTTGGAAAAAAAAAGTCGTGAGGTGAAGTGTGAGTGTCTTTTTCTAAAATGTCAAACTGTTCCTCTAAAAAACACTAAACACTAATAGAGATGAATGTAAGTAAAACAGAAAGATCAGTGTATTTAAACAGAAGTGAAATGGGAAAAAAAAATTCATTATTTCAGTGGCTAAAAAATGAAATGAAATGAACTTGAGCTCTGTTTACCACATGAAAACCTTTGTCTTCAGGGTGCTGGGAGTCTTGATCAGGAGTTACATCATCACAGCTGCTCTGCTGCTGCTGTGTGCACTGTTGACATGATTATTACAGAGTGTCATGTAAATAAGCATCCAGCACTTGCTTCCACACTTGGGAGACTTTGCACCAAAGAACACTTGATTCTTCCTTGTTTGTCTGTCTTCGTTTTTCTTTTCTTTCAATTATGGAAGGAGTCCCAGAAATTGCAATAATTACCCTCTCCTCCTTTTCCACAGCTGGAAAAACAAACTTCCTGTCTCCCTACGAGTCACTTCTCCGTCTTCTCCTGTCTGATCACTGCAGTACAGGTGAGTCTCTTGATTACTCCTACAGTTGGGTTTATGAGCTGGGTTTACTGTGCTGTTTATTGCTAAACAAGTGCCTAATTAAATATTGCTGCAAAATGTATGGCACTTCTCAACCTGTGCTACTATAAATAGGTGAGAGTTAAGAAAGGGTATTGTACATGATGGAGGGAAAAAAAACCTCTCAGAGCTTCTTTGTTGTTTGTGTGAGAGAAGAGATGAAAGACAAACGCCTACGCTGCCTGAATGGCTGAGACATACCTCACCTCCTCCTCACCACTATCCTCCTTCTCTTCTGCTCTGCCTCCTCTCTCCCATTTCTTTCATCCCACAAGCAGAACAGGACTCCCTTGTTTCCCCTCCTCTCTCTCTCTCGCTCTCTCTCTCTCTCTCATACTCATATATATACACACACACACACACACACACACACACACACACACTTGTTAAGGTTGACGCCAGTTTTGCACGATGCACGCCTCAGTCACCAGAACACAAATGAGATACACAGAGGCACAAATAGGGCTCACACTCACAAACAGCCTGACAAGTTCCTGGTTTGATCAAAGGCCGACACACACACACAGACACACACACACACACACACACACACACACACACACAACCAGACACACACACATCCATGGTGCACAGTTTGTCTTTCTCTCCTCTATCTGTCTTTACTTTCCTTTTTGTCTCCATTAATTAGAGCTGCTCTAACCTTCAGTGCTGCCCTCCTCTTCCTCCCCCTCTTGTCCCTCCCAGCCCAGCCTCCATCCATCTACTGTGAAAAAGACATCTCCAGCAGAATAAAAAATGACTGTGATGACATTTTTTGGGGGGGGGGACAATGGGGAGAGTCGCAGCGCTGCACAACCTTAGGTTATTTATCTCCAGGTAAAGATGTGTCTCATCCCCTAGTTTTCCTCCCCCCACTTCCTAATCCTACTCTCCCACAGCCCGCGTGCTCCTCTTGAGCCACCTAACCCCCTCTCCTCAACTCCTCGTCTTCCTCCTCTTCCCCCTCCTCAGAGAATCACCTCAGCAATCCATACATTACAACCTACACCCCTGGAACCAGCGAAACGGCAACTCTTTTAATTTTTAATCAGGGCCTCGGTCAGAGGGGACCTGGCTTTTTCCACTTCCCTTCTTCCACCTTCACTTCTTCCCTCTGCCTCTCTCTTACTCTAACTCGCCCACGCACCCCATCACCCATGTCTCCCTTTCCCAAAGTCACGGTGATGAATGGGTGAGCGCTGCCATCTCCGTGCCTACCAGCGAGAGGCAGAGGGCGGCTAACGCGGCTCAGACGCTCTCGGGGATCACAGGCAGGGAGGAGAGTAATTAATCCAGTAGGATGGGAGGCAGGGTTGCAGGACATACTGTGAGCTTCAGGTCACTGTGTGTGTGTGTGTGTGTGTGTGTGTGTGTGTGTGTGTGTGTGCTGGAGTACATTATTGGAAAGGGAGGACAGAAACTCCAGACAGAGTTTTGTAACTCCATAGAACTGGGGGTGATGTGTTTCAGAGCACAAGGTTAGACTGGTGTGTGTGTGTGTGTGTGTGTGTGTGTGTGTGTGTGTGTGTGTGTGTGTGTGTGTGTGTGTGTGTGGGTAGATGAGCTCCTTAAATAAACACCACTTGGGTACAGATAGGAGCAGCCAGAGGCAGCACATACAAGACTGTCCTTGAACTCCAGGGTCAAACACACTAAAACAGCCACACACACACACACACACACACACACACACACACACACACCACATCCACAATGAATTCAGCATCAGCGAGGGTGGAGAGTGAGGCTGGGGAGAGCCTTTTTAAAATTGTGAAGGGATTGTGAGCCATTATTCCAGCTCCTTTGTTTGAGTAAATTTATTGTTGGCACGGTTACTCAGAATAATCACTAAACTCTAATTGTCTGCGGACGGCAGGGAGGACTCTGCTTCCAAATTAAATTCACCTTGATAAGAGAGTCTCTCAGACAACTACGAGGTAAATGAAAAATGTGTAGGAGTTGGATGTATAAACAGGTGTGTTCTCCATCAAAGTTCATGTTAATTGGGCCAATCCATTACCCACTTTGACGTGCTTAATGTTTCAGGGGATGACCGATTAGTGCAGCGTGGAGTGCCGTACCCGAGCATCTGACTGGTTTCCTCTCGTCCGTGACGTCTAACCAGAGGCTACAGCTCCATGCATCATTAGTCCTGGCCTAGCCAGCATACCAATCACATATCCCTATAGCCTAATAGGATATCTGAAGGGAAATGGAGGAAATGGCTTCGATGCTGTAGAGCTGCTCCGAGTGTGCGGTCTCCCGGGTTTTTGTGCGCGAGTATTAATGGATGAGGCCGGAGCAATTACGGCACAAATGAAGCTGGAAAGGAAATATGTCAACCTTCCAGGACTGAACAGAACACAGCAGAGAAATATTGGATTTTGCAGCAAACATGAAAAACACATTGAGAATGTGTGAGTGCACATAGAAGGAGAGGGGTCAGAGTGGAAATTGTGCTCGGATGCCTCACGTTGAGCTTTCATCTGTTTTTGGTACACAGCAGTAGATCAGCAGGTGAAAAAGGTGCAACACTTTTATTTAAAGGTGAGAAAATGAAATACAAGACTACCCCGTGCAGCCATGCTCGGTGGCCTGGCTGTGAGGCTGTAGTTAGTCTGCGCGTAGGTGCTTTGAAATAAATGCTAGTGTGAGCGCGTTAATGTACTCACGATCAGCGGGTGTAATGTTTACAGTGTTTGCCATCTTAGTTCAGCGTGTTAACTAAATACTTGTGGAGGTATTTTCAGTCTGGACCGACCCTGCCGTCTCTGGAGCCACACACATTCTGTTTTCATGGGTCGTCCACAAATGGCGTGTTAGTCAGCAGCAGGTTTCATCGAGCGATAGCCGTCGTCTGTCCTGAGTACAGGTAGAGGTAGGTGTCATGCTGCAGCCCACATAACGTGACCCATTTTTCCAGAAAGGAGGAGCAATCAGTGGCACAGCCGAGGGGTGCCAGAGATGGAGCACACACGCAGTCCCAGAGGACAGACAGCTATTACAGCACAGGAAATACAATCATCTACGAGCCTAGAGGCTAAATGTAAGATTTAGCAACAGTGCAGCAGAGGAGTTAGATCCTTTTTAAGTCCAACCAGCAACCCCTATTCACTCTTAAATGTGTTTGAGCTGCTTGACGACTTGATCAAAGATACTTGTCCACCTATTGAAGACAATTGTTGATGCCCTCCAAAGTATTACAGCTGCGGAAATACTGAAAGGAGGTTTCCTCCATGGTTTTATCCATCATGGGACTTTTTTGTCACTGGAGATTACCAGACTTTTATAAATCAAGTGTGTAGCACGCTGGTTTCCAGTACGGCGAGATGAGGGAGTGAAATGGAGAGACTGGATGAAAGAGGAGAGACGAGGAGGGATGAGTGGAGATGAGAGGTCACAGTGGAGGGGATAGCAGACTGACAGATATGGAAATTAAGTCAAGAGGGAGACAGAGATACGAACTTTTCCTTCACTTCCTCTTTGTATTTACCCTTCAAAAAAAAAAAAAAGAGCGAGTGAGGCCTAATAAAACATTTATCATTCCAGGAAAGCTCTTTAATGTCTTTGACATTAAAAGGCTGAAAGGAGGGAGAGAGAGATGAAAAGAGAGAGAGAGAGAGAGAGAGAGAGAGAGAGAGAGAGAGAGAGGGGAGGATGTATCTCAGAGTGGATGACGGTGAAAGGTGGTGGAGTGGCAGGGCTCGAGGAGGCAGAGGACAAGAAATCAGAAGCAAAGGTGTGAAAGGAAGTAAGTGAAAGGTGAGTGCGGGAGTTAAAAGGGGTGAATTACACAGAGTCTAAAGATGAGAAGCAGCTCTGACTGAGAACTGATTAGACATGAAAAGACTTAACGTGAAAGGAATTAAAGGAAAAGTCCAGCCTGAAACACGACGTCCAGGTTATTCTGTTTATATGCTCTCGGACAGTTGTGCGTTTCTGCAGGGAGCTAAGAGCTGAAAACACATACAGTAAGACAAAGCTTTGTGAAGATGAAGATTACATTTATTTTTTGATAAAACAAATTCACCATCACATTCATCTGGTTTGGCTGTTCTGAGCTTTTAATCATACTTTATGATCATCTTTACCAGAGGGAGTTTCCCCAGTTGTGGCGAAAATGACAATATTTTTTGGATCACACGTCATCCACACTGGCGGTCAGAGGATGGTGAACCTCATCTGCTGAGGAAGATAATGAGTTGTGATCAAAAAGTGAAGACGAGCCACTAAATGGAGGTTCGTGTCTTTTCATTGCAGCAATAATTGCAATAAATTGTGGGATATCCTTATCAAGATTATGTGGATTTACAAAATCCAGGGTTAATTTGAAATGACACGTTTATCTCACTGTTTAAACCTTCTATCTGCATATTTTTTCCTAATCATTTTTTAAATGATTCAAATTGTAAATATTGATGTTGTTATTCGGTCTGTTCCTTTGTCCTCTCATACAAGAGGACAAGGGAACAGAAGGTGCTAATAAGTGCTAATAAGTCTTGTATAAGCGGGAGACGACGAACGAACGAACAAAGTCTTGTTTTTGATGTGTTGGTGTAAAAATACACTTTAAATAAATTTTATTTACATTTGAATTGCGTTTTAACATTAAACTCTTCTCAGCACTGCCCATATGAACCGCACAGAAGACAGGAGACATCATTTCAGCTTAACAAACACATCTCACGTGGATTGATTTAACTGTTGTGTGAAACAATCTATTGTTACACCCGGATTCAAAGGTAGTAACATAGGTAAGAAACTATGGACGTAGTTATGGAGGTTCGATGCACTTCTTCTAAGTTAATTTCATGTAATGTAAATGGACATTTTCAAAGTCAATGTCTGGTTTGAGAGGACAAATTTGACAAGAAAATCACAGGGGACAATTTGCAGTAAGAAAACCGTGTGCTTAGGCAAGAAATACTGATAACAATGGCCCTTTAAGCTCAAGATTAATGATTATTTTTATTCTAAAATGCAATATCCTTCTAAAATGAAAAGAAGGCATGACAAAGGAAGTATAATTGGTAAATGAAGATGCATCAGATACTTAGCCAGCTAAAAATGAACACATCATGTTCAGACAGTGTGAGTACGTGGTCAGGCTTTTCAGACATCTCTTGTGAGGAAACAAGGGCACAAGCTGATATTCACCCAGTGGTCTGGATTCAGTTACAGAAACTTGGGCTGATTATGAGAAGAGGGTTTTTTTTTCGTGGTATCTACAAATCAGTGTTAATTAGACCTCAGCTTCCACTTCACAAAGACTGACATTAAGAGTCTGAGATTCTGGGAGAAATATTTGTGCATTCTGTTTTTGTGCTCGTTTGCACTGAAATCTGTTTCTGAAGTGATGTGAGAAGGAAAGATAGCAAGTGACAGAATGAAAATGAATCGAAGAAAATGAAAGCACCGCATTCAAAGAAGCTGAACACAGACAGAGGAATTAATGGAAATCAAATGTGACAGTGCAAAAGAAACATTGTGGTTGTGTTTAATCATCCAAACAAATAGAAAAACAGGCCGAACGTAAACAACCAAAGAGGAATTAGTCGACTGCGATTTGTCTCGGGCTTCGTGATTAAATGACATATTGTGCATTTACAGCTGTAACACTGATCGTTAAGATGTTGCACATAAACAGATCTCTAGACAACACCAGAGACAAAACAATACATGATGAAAAAAACCCTCACGATTACGTTTTGTGCTTAGTGTAAGTGTAACTGTGTCATTGACATAAAACAAAGTGAGTTTACATTTAATACTTTCCCATCATAATGCAGTGTGATAATGGATGGTTTATGCTGCCTGTAAACAATATACACCTGCAAACATATCACTCCTACACTACATGTGTTGTTCTCTGCTGTGCATTTAAACGTACAGGTAAACAATCAACAATCAACACCTATGTGTCAGGTGTGACAGCTACTGTGGTGTGTGTCAGCACTCATGATTGGCAGGCTGAAGGCGGGACGATGTTTGAATGTTTCAAACTGTGATGATTGTTTTAAATGCGTGAACGGTCAAACGTCAGACTGAGTTACCGAAGCATTATATGTCAAAGAATGTCCTGTAAAATAAAAAAATCAAAGGTCGTCTTACCACTGACTTGAGCTTCGATTGTTACATGAAGACAAATTTAGTAGCTGATTTATGTGTTGCGCTCTCAAGCGCCACCACCAGTCCCACGGTGGCAGAGGAGACCATCCTACTGCAAAAATGACCCTAAAGGCCGTCTGTGCCAGCAGCTTGACCTATAGTTTTTATTGTTAGGTACCTCTAGCGGCCGTAGTAATTATGATGGGAGCAAAGGAGGAAGTCAGGTGACGTAGTGAATAAAGTGATAAAGTCTGTTAGGAGGAGGTTGGGGGAGGAACACAGAACTATAACACTTTTTTTATTTCCCATGTGAAACCGTTGTTTCTTTTATCCATGACCTTTCCACAACTTTAACTGCATGTTTCCTATTGTAACCATGACGACAAAGGTCCTCCTTAAAGTTAGTGTGGGTTGTTTGACGTGGGGTTGTGTGAGATAGTTATCTATATTCAGTGTATTACCTGCAGTAGGTGCGGACTGACGTGCTGACAGTGTAGAGGCAGCCCGGAGTAACATTCAAAATAAAGCCCCCCACTTCAACTGATATTGGCTTTTCTTGGTAACCTATAAACCACTATCTTTTCCTAAATCTAACCAGTGCGTGACCACGTGTCTCCAAAATGTCAGCTTGTAACAGGTTAAGAAAAACTGCCATGTCTTCAGCTTCATGACAGAACATTTTCAACTAATCCAGTGTTTTTAATGCTTTATTTATCTTAAGAAGTAGAAGAATTATGTCAGCTCATAAAGAAACACATGAAAAACCACTAAATTCGGAGATACTTGGTTTTCACTGGACAGTGATGATATGTTTTAAATATGTAGGTCATACATCTTATGTATTTTTTTATATTTGTTTGTATCTTAAGTCTGTGTTCATTATCTGTTTTTTCTTTTCTTTCTTTGCAAGAGAAATTTCCCTTGAGAGACAACAAAGTTAAAGTTGAAGCTGAAGATGAAAAGGATAGCTAACAGTTAAATTTAAAAACCTTTTCTCTTAAGTTTGGGAAAATGTTTTGTTGAGGTTAGTTAAATAAGAACTCTAAATGTGAATCAAAGAGAAAAGAGGCAGTATAACAGCCTCAGAGATCCATACTTCAGGTGGTGAATATGTAAATCAGTGTTTGTCCAGCCCGTCATTACGAGCGCTCCCATCTGTTCCAGCGATGTGAAACAGGAAATCTGGTCACATATAAACTACAGCCACATCACACCAGATATACACAGAGGAAAAACAAAGACATGTTGTGGCCTTTACATAGATTTTAAGATATTCAACGACCTGACACGACTGAGTGATGTTCTGTGGCCAAGCAGAGACGTTAGATCGTTACAGTCTCACACAGTAAATTCCATGAAAGCACAATAATCATTAAGATTAACTAAACAGAGAAGATTCAGTCACTAAACGTATAGCTGAAAGCTCTGTGTGCACTTTTACTGCTCCTCACTCTCGCTCTGATACACAGCTTCAGCTCACACACCAGTCGATTGACTTTTTAAGGAATCATCAAAGGAAATGCACCACCGGGGCGCGGAGAGAGAGAGAGAGAGAGAGAGAGAGAGAGAGAGAGAGAGAGAGAGAGAGAGAGACAAGAAATGTGCTGAGCTTTACACACACTCAGTACATCCATCATCTACACATGAGCAGGGAGGTGGGAATGAAATGTCTTTTTCATTGATGGTTTGCAAAGTTTACACCGCCTTAATGATGAGATTGATATGAACGTTAAAATATACATCTGTGCTGATTTAGGCGTCTCACTTTCTGCTGTTATATAATAGTCTGGTGCTGTTAACAATGGATGATCCTGATATTTAGACCCAGAAGTGTCTTGTTTTGCCTTGGTGATTAAATCCAGGCAATGGTAAGTATGGGATTGTGTGTTTTCTGGGTGGAGTCCTATCTGGGAGATACAGTGCTATAGGTCAAAGGAATATCTTCATGTATTGCTCAGTAACATCCAAATATCTTCAAATGTCTTTTCAAAGTCACAGTCTCCTGTGTCACAGTCGCTGTCCGCTGGGTTTTGACGGACAGGATGTGATGCTGTGGGAAGATGACGAGCCTCTCTCATCTGCCCTGTGTTGTCATTCTCAGTGGCAACACCAAAGGAAGCGTGCAGCAAATGTATCAGCTGGACAATGACATTCACACACAGAGTCAAAGACAGATTCCTTTGTGTTGTGCTGCTCTCGTTGCTGCCATCAAACTGTGGAAATTTACAGTAGCAAAGTAATTTTGGCACAAAATTATTATGTGATCTCAGCAAAAACTGTGGAGCAGCCTGAATTGCCTTTTTTTCTTTATTGTGCAGTTGTCTAATTAAAACAGGATTGGACTGTATGAATTAACATTCCTACTGTGTGCAAATGTGTTTGTATACTGCTGAGCTGTGACCATCACAGCGTTGTGTGTAGCTGAGATGTTTTCTGACGCTCCTTCACACACAAAGTCTTTATTTTATATTACATGTTGTAGTTCAGTATCTCATCAAGCAGCACAGAGACCTGAGTCTGCAACACTTCAAAGAAACCTATAAGATGCTTTGCCATCTAGTATTATGTTTCCTGTCATGTAATATTATTTAAGATTTACTTACAGGACCTGGCCAATGGCTGTACTACATCACAGAGTCTTTAATCCCTCATGAGCCAGATCAGTGTGAACGCTGCAGGCCAGTTTCTTTGAGTCAAACTGGAGTCTGGACTGATGTCTGAGGGGGCTTTAGTGTTTTGAAATAAAATCCAACCAGATTAAAAAACTAAAGTTTGTATCTTTTTGATAATACCTGCACTTTTACAAATGATAATTTTACCCGCATTCAGCTATCATATACAAGCCTCTTGATGTAAAACATCTTGTACAGTTGAGTACTTTTACTCATGTACACAAGGTTTAGGTTTAGGTACTAATACCCTACTAATACTACTAATTCCCATATCCTATTACTTTACAGTTCCACATCCCTTGATTTCAGACCACATGTTCCACTACATTTGTTAGACTGCTACAATGACTAGTTACTAGTTTTTTATAAAAAAAAATAAAAAAAAATACAATAAGCTTATGAAATACAACACTGTTAAAGATTAAATCAATAGTTCCTACACCTTCGGCTTGGGATCTCGTCAAGAAAAGCAAACAATTCGACATTTAAAAAACTGTGAGGATTATTGTGAACTAAGTAATATTGCACAAAGGAGCAAGAATTTGAGAAAAGTCTAAAATATTCATACATATTTGTGCAGCATATAATAGTATTTTTACTTAGATAAAGCATCTGTAGAAGAAACATTATTTCTTGTTACTGTAACTCTTTAATATTTTGTATTCTTGAAATTTTTAAGTGAAATAGATTTTACTTTTAGTATCTGATTCTACTGTACTGGTTGAAATCTCATGCATTTCAAAGGTTACCGGCTTTATAAGAGTCATATATCAGTATGTGGAGGACAGTTTGCAGTAAATGTTTTGGCTCTGATCCTGTTACTCATCTTGTCACTGCAAACTCTCTACGAGGTAAAAACAACTTCAGTAACACCACACAGATGCTCTGTCATCTTTGTGAATCTGAGCGTAAGAAACTTTAACATGATGTAGTTTGAACCAGCACTTCTACCGCTGCTTATGTAAAATTTCATTAAAATAAGAGTACATTTCCACCTGAGCAGGACATTATACAGCTCTCTCCAGCTCTGATCATATGATCACAGAGCACTGAGACTTAAGTGGAGCCCCCTGACAGCCTGTGGGCCTGAGCCGAAAGTTCAGGTCTCACTGGGGGGTCCCTTCATATTTCTGCTTGTATTAAGAAGCTCAGGCAGAGCTGGACTATATGCATACAGACACACACACACACACACACACACACACACACACACAGACACCGCTGTGGACTGCCACAGACGGCCGTTTGCCTGTCACAGTCTGTGCTGAGCCTGGCAGTCAGACCCCAGGGAGGAATTGTGGCTCACGGGCAGATCAGGCAGCTGAGCTCGAGCCTCCAGTGATGCCTGATCTCTCCATGACACGGCCCTGCCACTCTGTGAAATCAGAGCTGTGAGGTGAGAGCTGCACTGTTCCACTTTGAGTCGGGACAGAATAAGATGACGTCCTGAGACACAGCACACACTTAAATCCTCTCACATTTTACTACATTTCATTTGCATCTAAGAAACACACACACTTTCATTTTTAATACGTTTATACCCTAAAATAGAAAAGACACATACAAAATAATGTAGTGTTGATTCAAACAACTGAATCAAAGCCTTCACGTTAGATTCCTACGCTCACAACATCAGGCTCCAGCGTATGCTCCAATTTGTTCCAGGTATGTGGAGCACAAAATGTAAAATCTGTCTCTGTCAGGTCACTGTTAACTCAGTGAAGCTAGAACAACAACATCCAGCAGTGCAGTCAATAGGACAATTACAACGTGCACATGAAGACAAGCTTTATAGATAAACAGAAACCAATGTCAATCTCTCCTAAAACAGTCTAGTATTATGAAATAGATTTTTTGGCAGAATATGGAGAAAGTTATCCACTGGCTGCATCCTGTAGCCCTGTAACAGCCCTATAGGGTAAGGTACGAGTCCACCTATCGAGTATGTGGGCTCTACAGGAATAGAGGGGCTTGACATCGAAACAACATGAAGGCCATGAACTGTGAGTCACAGTAAAAACACAGGCTGCTTTCCAGGACCTCTCTCTGAGCTCAGGATGTGATGGTGAATCCACGCTAATCGAGTTTGATTAACCTTACACGGTGCCAGCAGCAGGCCGACAGCGCACCCTCGATATCTGACTGCCTCTGCTATGGGAGAAAGAGTGGAAATAGCATGCACTAGGCATCCATGTTGGTCCCGAAGATGAAGGCACCTCATTGCATAAGCAGGTCCTAACATATTCTAACTATTCCTTTAATGAAAAAACTGCATTAGCAAACCTGCAAAAGCTGAAAAATCTGAAACAATTTGAAAATAAGTAATTATATTTTTGATATAAAGGCACTGAATATATTTATTCTCACTCAACTTCAACATCTAAATGAAGAACAAATACTTGCACTGGCATCTACTATCTATATACAATCAATGTTCAAGAGATTTTCCCTTCTCTCTTTCTCATTGAACCTTTACAACACCCTTAGGCATCACGTGTACGGATAATGACAACCGTGACATTTGGAAACACAGCTATATCCATCCTTGATCATGTGTCACTGCACGTTAGGATGGACAATGGCAACAAGCACAGTGGGTTAACCAGGAAATAATTTCTCTCTTTTGTGAATAAACATGAGAACTGTGCCAATCATCTGAACTCATTGAGTACTGCAGCACCTGTCACAAGTAAGACTCAGACTTTCACCTTGAGTGTGATCTGGTTCTGCAAAGCAGTAGCTCACTCATCAAGGTCCCATCTACACAATATGGCACAGATACGCCTCATTATTGTGGAGTCAAACACGTTTTTATATTTTATGCTTTTTGTGAAACAGAAGCAAATGTAAATTCATCGTCGCAAACCAGGGGAGAGATTTTAGTTTTGCAAGGACAGCAGTCAAAGTCAGAATTCGCAGTATCATAATGTAAAGTCAGGCATGACTTCATTTACATATTCATCACATTCACTGTGCATCTTGCCAGAGGCCCTGTATCCCTGTGTGTGACTGCAGGGTTTGAACTAATACTGTGGGGTACGCATATGAAATATCACTCCAGCACTATTGTGCCGAGCTGAAACGATAACCCGAAACTGTATTACAACCCAATTTATGAGCTTCTTTTTTGTATTTCCTGTTCTTGTCAGTGTTGCTTACATATTTAACACGAAGGTAAAACACTGCGGTACATAAAGAGAGGGGCAACTGGCTTTCCTATCTGAGGAAACAGTGGTTTGTTTGGGTGAAACCTAAGATTAAGCTCAGATTTATTCCCTCGCTGTGGTTTTCTGTCACATATAATCTCAAATGGTTACAGGGACATTTGTCTTCAGTACAATGTGGCAGCTTGTGATGTTATTTGAGTTTCATTCGCCTCAGTATTTCAGCCTCAGCTTAAAATAATTTCATATTATACAGCATTGTGGTGTTTTATTCATTGTGTTTTCCAAAATGTTGGCATGCTATTTTCTGGGCACAGCTGGAAATCTTTTAACATGCGTATCTGTCTGACTAAAAATCTAATCAGACCGAGTCAAGGTTGGTCACGTCACGGTGGGGCGAGTCCAGTGGAGTTGAATTGAATCAAAGCAAACTCCTTTTTTTTGATGAGCTGATCAGTTTTATCGTCGTACAGTAGTTTTAGATAAACGCGGGCCGAGTGTAGTTAGTTAAGAGACTTCAAAGAGGTGCTTTGAAATGAGGCCATGAAAATGCCAGAGCACTGGTGGAGCGCGCTTCTGTCCTTTAAAGTCTGCTCTTGGCTTCCTGGCTGTGTGTTAATGATGAACAGATAAAATATTCAACTGAGTGGCATTACTCTGCATCTGTCTGCCTGCGATCACCCCTTGGCGCTCTGTGTACCCAGACATATGTGCACACCGACACACACATGCATAAACACAAGGCGTGAGGGTGTCCGTCCGTCTGTCCGCTCGCCATCATCCCACCGCGGAGCATAAATGTAACTGATTGTACTGCCTCCCCTCTGGGTAGAAGGGCTGGGGATATGTGGTCTGCAGTTTGAGCGTGTCTGAGTGTGAGGCAGTTAGTCTTATCTAGGAGAGGGGAGAGCTGGGTTGTGTAATTATTTTTCACTGGCTTTGATCCAGAGCACCCTCTTCTAGACACCTACCTACACACCGGGCTGCACAGACCCACACACACACACACACACACACACACACACACACACACACACACACATACATAAATACATACATGCATTCAAACACTTACTCACATTATCACATGAAACCTTCATCTAAAGGTATTTATTTGATTTCTTATTCATCAGTAATCTAACTTGCTGTGGGTGGCTCAGCGGTGTAAGTGCAGAGTCATGCTGGTTAAGGGAGAGTCACAGATGAAGTGACAGCCGTCGTCAGTCAGACTGCAGCTCTGGGTCGTACATTTAATTTCTCTGTGTTCCTCCCTTCAATGTCTCACTGAGAGCCTCAAAGCAGCTGCGTCCCCGCTGTCATTCAAACTGTGCAGACTTTCAAATGTCATTGACAGTCAAAGTTTCTCCTGTCGCGCAAATGACAGCAACAAGTATTGATTGTGCTCTCTTTACAAGGAAGCTTATTTCATTCAAATTTCATTCAATTTGTATGTGGTTTTTTTTTTTTTTTTTACTATTTCATGTTGGACAAAAAGACAAAGACCCAAAGGGAAACAGTCAATAGGAGACATTGCTTTAGAGAAGTGAATTCTTTTTTTTCTTTTTTTTTAAATAATTTAGAGAGAAAGTAATTTTCTGACATGCCTTGTCTTGTCCTTTCATTTCAGTACATTCCCAAGGCTGCCTATTATTTTTCAAAGAACAGTGGAGCTTTCCGCCAGGATGAACCAAAGAAATACAAAGAATGGCCGGTCTGGACCAATATCTACAATCAGCCACACAAAATCCTTGTTTTCAGCGGCCAAGAGCACAGGGCTCTCTGGCTATGAAGATTTTTGTGTGTGTTGAAAATCAACTATGGTTTATTGTCAACTCCAGTGATACATTTGATCTAAATAAATAGCAGCAGAAATGCACAAACACCTCCGTGTGACTTCACACTCTTCTTACCTGCCTGATACTGCATTCATTAAGCATGCACCTTGTTAATTATCTGTTATTTAGTTCTGTTTATGACTCTGCCTGTTCCTGTTAATTTATTTTTCAGCCTAACTGTTAACAGGGTGTTATTGTAAATGAGAACATTTGCTCAGCCAACTTCCCCTTAAAAATAAATAAAGGTGAAATTAATAATAGATAATTGCTACAAAACTTATACCCCAGGCACTACATGGACACAACAACTGAGATGTTGGATAACTGAACAACTGTTCGGCTTCAAGATGATTAAACACTGTCTCAAAGATACAGACAAGCACCTTGTTTCATTAGTTAAATGACTTTGGACTGCCCAGGGAAGTTATTAAAAATGACTATTTCTTGGTCTAATTGAATCACTTTGTGGTTCACAAGAAGTCATTTTATCCAACCCAATTTAAATGTTCTTTTATTACTGCTGAAAATCCTGCTGGGCAGTCTTGTCCTAGTAGAACTTTTAGAGAACCTTTATCAAGAAATAAAAAAAAACAAATTTAAAACCATATTTTTGCTCCAATAAATGAATCAGTGGGTAGCCATTTATGCACAGAAAGCCGGTCATCACCATAAGCAGCTCCTTGCCAATCAAGACCCTGCAGACTCATAAAGCCAAATACCTCTCACGCAAATGTAAGTTTTCTCTGGTTTCTTGCCGGGAGCAGGTGGTGGTGATTGTTGCTTTGCAAGAGCTTCGGCCTTCGTTGCATTTACAAGACGAAAAGCTAGCTCGTCTGGGCCAGCAGGTTAGCATGCTAATGTCAGTATATGAAAAGACGTGATAGAGACAAGAGTTAAAATTGGCGTTGCTTTCCACCGCTGGAGACAGCTGTTGGTGAGTTAAGGAATGAAGTTTGACGCTGAACTCACAACAATTCTTCTCAACTGGGGAGTAAACAGCTGTTTATTCTAACACCGGCCATGCAGCAATAATAAAACTTACAAATAGCTCCTTTAAGTCACTTGGGAATTTTAATTTCTGTCTTAAAGGGGCAGCAAAACAATCTCAAAAATCTGACATATTATCATTTTGTAAAATTGTTATAATGAACTTTTTCACTAAGAGTTGCCTATTAACACATCCAGCAGACATGTAGCAACATTAGCACTGTTTGGTGTCTTGTTTCTGGCCACCTGCCCAGTCCAATATCTACTACTGCTGAGATCATCTCCATTCAAAAACTACCTCAGAAATATATAGGTTTTATTTGCTACATGTTCCACTGTAGTTACTAGCTAGTAACTTACTAGTTAGCTTTGTCTAACTTTTGGTGCTAGTTGGCACAGTGGGTTTGAGAGCTTTCTCTTTGAAAACCACCCTTACTGCTGCTGCTTGAAGCAAAGTTGAGGGTGGAAGGAAGAGAATATTTTGTGGCCGGAAAGAAACCAGTGAGATAAAAAGAGCCGTGTAGCTGAGGGAAACTGCAGAGTTACTCTCTAACTCTCTGTGAGTTCCTCACACAAGCGATACCTTTCACATTACACCTAATCATTTGATCCATTGTTAATATAAAACATTGATTAGTGAAGCTTCAAAGTTCAGAAAATATATGCTCTTTATCCCCCCTATTTGCTTTGCTTTCCTCTGTGCAGCTGCTACCAAGCACAATGCTCCCTGAGTCAGTCATTATCTCGCACAGGCACTCCTCTAATTTTTACCCTCTTAACCTCATGAGGGCATCTGCATCTGTGTTGTAAGGAGATCCAGTCGCTGCCGCACCCCTGGGTCTTGTCCACAGTTTGCTCTGAAATGTCGTGGTTAAACTCAACACCTCTCCAGGGGTTTTATCAGGGTCTGTACAGTTCTTAGTGTGTGTGTGTGTGTGTGTGTGTGTGTGTGTGTGTGTGTGTGTGTGTGTGTGTGTCCTCTTTACAAACTGCTCTCAAAAGAACTCTCTGCCCTTCTAAAAATGAATGCTGCCATTTTGTCATTAGAGCAAGGTCACTTGTTCTACCTTTTACCCTGCACAAACACAGCATCTAACCCTTTAATGAAATTTTGTCTCTTGTGTGAAAGCACACCTTGCATGAAGATGATTTAGTCATGTTCAATGTGGTCAGGGTTAAAAAAAGAAAAAAGACTTTTACAAATCAAAAAGGAAGAAAGGAAGGACAGGGCAAAGGAAAGGACCATTCAAAACACCAAATTAAAAGACTTCACTCATCAGAAAAATGAACCATCCTGCCTTTACTAATTACTTACCACAATGGACAATGACACAAGCATATACAGAAATTACAATGTCCTTCATATCACTTCAATGCTCAGATTCACTGTGCTGCCCCTGAAGCATTTTAAAAGTCCACTTTCTCTGTTAACTTCCATTTTGCTCCGTCCCTCTTAAATGTTGTCTTTATAGAATCAATGTTAAAACTTAACCTATAACATTATGAACCAACTTTTCACATACCATAATGTGTCCATAGGTGGATGAGAAGAAGAAAAAAGGTAGAGAAACATCTGACAACCGGTTCATAACCTACAGTATCTGCACACACACAGACACGTGACCAGCCTCTAAACCTTCCCTGGTGCATTTGATTGTGCAGTTTTGCTCAACAAATAAGCCCACTTA
This sequence comes from Seriola dumerili, assembly GCF_002260705.1. Taxonomy (NCBI): domain Eukaryota; kingdom Metazoa; phylum Chordata; class Actinopteri; order Carangiformes; family Carangidae; genus Seriola; species Seriola dumerili. The sequence continues at coordinate 5,108,119 of NW_019174416.1, read as the reverse complement.
GAGAAAACACAGGCTGGCATCAAACAAAAACACAACATAAGAGCTAACAGCGTGGTATAAGGTGTGCAAATTAAGCTGCACAAGACAAAGCTCAACATGGAAATCTGCACCGGCTGAGGGAAACTGAAATGCCATTCTTTCACTTAATGGGGTGTTTCTCACACACACGCACACACAGACACAGACACAGACACACACACACACACACACACACACACACACACACACACACACACACACACACACACACACACACACACACACACACAAACAGGCCTCACCTCTCAGCTTGAAGTGGACTCCACCAATTAGATTAGGCGATATATTCGCGCGTATCAAGCCTGCTTCTGATTTCGAGAATGCCGAAATGAAGCAGGGTTCAAAGCAGGACAGGAGAAGACTCCACGTTATAATGGGAACGAGAGCTTCCTGCTAACACCTGTGACAAATCCTGCTCAACTGAGGGGAACAGAAAGCCTCCGGATAGTAGTAAAGCACAGAGGAAGAATAACAAAAAAGGGAGATAGAGACAAAAAAGAATGTTTGACCTTAAAGTATAAAGAGGCCATTTTAAATCCCGTCTTTTTCTGTTCTGTTTACTGTGTCTCTGTTTCGGGGCTGAGGCCTCCTGGATGTCAGACTTTTGCTTAAAAGAGTTGTTTGACATTTTGGGAAATACCACTCTTACATTTATAAACTAAATACGTAGCTTAATACAAAGCTTAATAGCAACCGCTTAGCTTAACTTAGCTCACAGACTGGAAATGGGGAAACAGCTAGCCTGGCCAAGCATAGAAAGAAAAGGAAGAAAGGACGTACCTAACCATAAAACCCATACTAAAAGAGTTGGTTTCAATATCATTTGTTAATTGGTGTGCTTTTTGATACCTTTACTCGATTTTGTTAGGATGCATGGGCAGAGCAAGGCTAGCCATTTTTCTGTTTCTAGTCTTTAAGGTAAGCTAATATGGGCTGCTGTCTGCTGGTTTTACAGACAAAAAAGTGGTATTAATCTTCCAGTTTAATTCTTGGCAAGGAAGCAAATATGCACATTTCCAAAAATGTCAATCTGTTCCTTTGAATAGTGTGAACCGTGTCATATCATATCTGCAGAAACAAGACAGAAAGAAATTAAGTGAATCGCTCTTAGTTATTAAAGCTGCATGAACTCCTGAACTCTGTCTGACTTCAGAGCAGGCGAATGAGGCTGGGAGTGGCACGGCCTGCATGGGTGAGTGCTTGTCATCAACATCATGGAGTGTTGGAAGAGGTCATAGGAGTTTGGTCATAACAGCCATTAATCCACTTGGACCTGCTCTGAGGTGACAAACAACCAGCGCCGTGACGGGTCGGCGAGATCTTGACTGAGCAGATCACAGGCACAGATATGTTTACAAATTCAAAAGCAGATGGAAAAACAACGAAATCATTCACTGAGTAAACGTGTGCACTTAGCTCGTACAACTCGGCTGCACAAATGAAAAATAATGAGAGTCACTACAGAGGTTGACAGGTAGGAAGCAGCACGATGGGATTGTGATGGATGAGGGGGGAGATGGAGCTTGGGGAAAAGAGACAGGTAGCAGTACAGCACCCATGAGAGGCACGGGGGGAAGGTGGGTGGAGGACAAGAGGAGTGAGTGACAGGGTGACGCTGTCAGCTCCTCTGCGGCACGCTCTTCAGGGGAGCCCCGGAGCGTGTTCTGTTAAGTAAACAGCTGCAGCGACGAGAGCTCCTCAAATATTAATGGGGAGCGATCCCCTCCACTCGTCTTGTTCACCCTGACATTCCCTGAAGTGGACCGCAGCGCTGCAGTTAGGAGCAAACATCCCAGCCTCTTGTAACGCAGCGGGGGCCACCAGGGTCGCCCATAGCACCATCAAACCTGAACTGGGTCTACAGGCCGCAGAGAGGCCCTCCCTTTATACAACTCCCATGTGGCTCATTTTTTATCAGTGCCATCACAAGACAAGATCTCAGACTGCTAATGAAAACATACTAAAACAGTTCATCTCCACCCTCTCCTGCCTCCATCTGTGCCCATCAGACGGAGATGAATTATAAATGAAAGGGTGCTCAATCTGAGAGGATCGATACTAACAAGGTCTGAGTTAGCCATGACACAGTTCTTCCCCTCTGTTTTTACCTCACCTCTTCCCGCCACTCCTCTGCCTCTCAGGAGGAGTGAAACGACAAACCAACCTCTTAATGAATACTAAAAAGTCAAGCTAACAAGGCAGAATTAACTCCTTTTACAGCCATCGTGATGGAGTTACTAAAAAGAGTATATAGCTGGGGGAGCTGGTAAATGAACGGGACTCTACTCATTTCTACCTCCTTTGATCGACCCACCACTCCCCAACACCCACCCATCACCTCACCACTGACAGGCGGACCAGGGGAATTGGCTGAGGAGGAGTAATGGAGCTTGTCGGAGAGCTCCCTGCTTCACACCACTTAGCCTCTCGTCCAGCCAGGGTGGTTGGAGATGTAGGGATATAGGGGAGGTTGGAGGGGGGGGGCGGGGCAGGGAGAGGTGCTCCACTGATGAGACTCCGCCGGGACTCGGAGCAGACTCCTCACCACCCAAACATTTCTCCTCACATCAGTCACGCCACGCAGGCAGAGAAACATGCAGCAGCTCCCTCCACCACCTTTCATTCTTTCCTTCACTAAGATATTCAGTCCTGACTCACCCTTGAGCTACAGTGCCCTCTTCACACACTCCTGCTGGGCGAACACGGTGTCCTACTTCATCAATAATTCCTAGGGCCAATCGCTTCAATAAGGACGAGTGCATTCTTGGCTGCAGCCTGAGTGGTGACAGCGGTATCATTTAAGAAGAGGTATAATATGAATATGACCATTCCTGCACCGTTCTCAATGTGGAGAAACATTGCTGGGTCAAACTGTGCGATAACGGACACAGAGCTGTATGACATTAGAAACCTTGAGGACATAGTGAAATAAAAAAACATTTTCCAAGTTATAATCTTGTGTCCCAGTGTGAATTGTGCACTTATGTATTAATATATATCCAAAAATATGTGCCTTTACATTAAAATGCCTCTCTTTTCTCTTTCTGTAAAAAGTTACGATATGTTTGCAGACTCATCTAAGTTTCAATGAATTTCTATGAATTTGATTTTGGGCGATTCGCTTACAGCTCCATCGCAAAATCATTCTTGACCGTTTGCTTGTTGGTCAGAGATACGTGTTTGGATCTTAATTGGAAAAAAACTTTGTGTAGACCTACATTTCTAAAGAATGTTATAAGGTTTGATTTATAAAATTCACTTCACTGTGACTTCTGTGAGAGAACGTGCTGTACACTGTAAACCAACCAAGAACAGGAGGAAAAGCTAAATTGAACTGCCTGAAATGTCCAACAAGGCCTTATATTTAAATTTAAAAACTTTTCGGTGTCTTCCAAAATAACTTGATGTCAAACCCAGGCTATCGGCCGTTCGATTAGTCTCTGTAGCCCAACACAATCTTCCCTTGTCGAGCTTTTCTTTCAACAGTCTTCTGAAAAAATGAAGGTTTACGAACCACTCTAAGATTAACAAGCGTCTACTACAGCACTCAGCAGGACTTCCCTCATGATGTCAACTTAAACCACAGATTGATGCAATTTAAACCACAATGGAAATGATACCGGTTAGAGGCTGAGAACTATTGAATAAACAAATCTAGCTTGTTGCCGGTCAGGCAGTCCACCACCTTGGTCCAGAGTGAAATGTCTCAACAACTAATAAATGAATTGCCGTGATATTTTGTACAGAATTTCATGTCCCCCTCAGGATGAATTGTTTTGTCTTTGGTGACCTTTTACTGTTCAATGAGTGCTTCTTCATGTCAAAATGTATTGCTTCCTATACTTTGTGCTCAGTGATAATTCACAGTTGTCATAATGATAACGTACTAATCTAAGATGGTAAATATGGTGATACATCGTCTGGATATCAGCCTATCAGTATTGTCATTGTGAACATGTTAGCCTGCTGACATTAGCATTTAGCTTGAAGTACTGCTGTGCCTAAGTATAGCCTCACTGAGGCGCTAGCATGGTAGTAGACTCAGTCTTTTAAGAAAATTAGCATTATTGCAAATGTCAATGTGATTTTGAATAAAGTTTTCTTCTGGAACAGAAACTGGGATTTCTAGTTTCACTTCAACTGTCTGTGGTTAAGGTCAGTTCCAGCAACTAAGACCATGAGGTATGAGTTCGGAAAACATGGTCAAAAGAAGCAAGTGTTGACTGTTATAAGGACCACGGCCTCCGATCACACTGTGATTATATAACATCTCACTACTTCCACCTTTAGAGAAGCTGCTTTGAGAAAACTCACGACAGCGAGAGGTCACTTGTAAGGAAAGGGTAAACACAAGTTATTTTAAGGCATTAAAACACATGGCTGACGGAGTTGTTTTTCAGGTGAGGACAGTCTCCCTCTGTCAGAAGGAGTTAAGTTCAGTTAATTGTTGTTACATATTTATATTGCTCTGAATAAGCCATGAGATCACAAAGATGTAAGATCAGCCCCTCTGCCCTGCTCCACCCTGCCCTGACATGCTTGTTATGTCTGCATGGCTAAGCACATGTTGCGTAAGCGATTCAATATTTCATAGGCAAATGAAAAATGCATCTCTTTGAACTATAAGTGCATGGTTGGAGTAAGGAGGAAGAGGGCAAGCTGGTGGGGTCGCGAGGTGAAGGGAGAACTATGAAAATATAGAGGAAGAGCAGAAATAACTGGGTCGCCTCTCAGCGCTGTGACAGTCTTGTAATCTTTCTGTTCAGGGAAACTCGGTGCTGATATTATGAAACTGCAACCTGAATCAGGTTCAAGCAGCTCAGACCTGTGAGTGAACTGAATGCAGAGTGTATGTACGTTGCCAAACCAGAGGAAGCTTTTCATATACAGCGACATCTTGAAAGTTGATTCAGGAGCAGGTGTCCCATGCCACGACCTGCCAGACTTTGTGCACAAAGAGAAAAGATTGACAAGCAAACACGTTCAGGTCTTGCTGAGGTTGCCCCCACAGAGCTGAACTCAAATAACTTCAGATTTAGGGAGCGACAGCAGTAGTATTTAAAAGGTAGTGGAAGGGAGATGGAAGTTTAGCAGCCACAACACATCAGCTGTAAAGAATCATTCAGGCTCCACTCTCATACTGAGTATGCCTACCCTGGAGTGAGGATAAATATAAACAAAATGACATCTAAAAATTGCCTCCATTTGGGTTAATATCAAGACAAATGTGCACTTTCTCAAACATGTCTCGTTAATAGATGTGGCTGTTCAAATGTGATTTAACATTTGCATTGATTTGCCTGAGAGAACCGCCTTTGATTAAATAGAACTGTGGGCATTTCTGAAAAGCAGATTTGTTATCATCCATTAAGTTAAAAAAAAAAAAAAGTCTCATGATGTATGAAGACGCTGGGTGACTCATTTAAAGGAGCTCATTAGCTCAGTATGAGATGTGTTCGTGTCAATATGCTGCTTTCACTCTTCACCTTCTCCTTTTTTTTTCTTTCTTGGTCCCCTTTCCTTTCCTTTCCTTTCCTCTCCTTTCCTTTCCTCTCCTTTCCTTTCCTTTCCTTTCCTTTCCTTTCCTTTCCTTTCCTCTCCTTTCCTTTCCTCTCCTTTCCTTTCCTTTCCTTTCCTTTCCTTTCCTCTCCTTTCCTCTCCTTTCCTCTCCTTTCCTTCTTTCCGTTCCTCTCCTCTCCTCTCCTCTCCTCTCCTCCGTCCCGGCCGATGCACTAGTCATCAGACGTTGAAAGAAACAAAGGCTCCTTCTCTCAGCTGGAGCTGGGAGGAGCTGTCAGTCCCTTCAGCTCTGTTTGATGATAGCATTTCAAATGACACTTTGATCCTCACTCCACACTGTTTGTTTTTCCTCTGTGATGAAATTCAGCTCGAGAGGCGTGCAACAGGGCACATCATTAAAATGTGGCTCAAACACGGAGAGCCACGCTCGTCCCTAGAAACCACTCATGACAACTTTTGTCATATCGTGAGGAACACGACAGGGTAGGTGGCGTAGGAATTGTAAAATGAACAGAAATCATGTGTTCTCCCTGCAGATAAAACTCTGCTGAGGTGACACCAAAGCTGAAACAAAACTCGGGTCTCTGCAAAGACTGAATGAGAATAAATGAATCTAATGAGCCAGATCTGTCAGAGCTAAGTGTTGTCTCTGGTCTGGGAAGAGTAAATCACAGATTCCTGCCTTAAAGCTGAAGACGATAGGAGGGGGTGAATATATTTGGAGATGCAAGTGCCAGTAAAAACTTCATTTCAAATTCATGAAAGGTTTCTTTATCAAATAAGACATTGGTATTCACAAGAAAACATTCAAGGACACAAGACAGAACAAGCATGGCAGGGAAAAAAACCCATTCACAACTTTTTTAGTCAGTTTCCTTTTTTTTTATCTTTTTTTCCCCTTCGTTTCTAAAACAAGCTCAAAAGCAGAGCTAACCAATCCTCCTCTCCACAGGTCTTCCTAGAATGAATATGAACACAATACACTGACTCTTAATCTCAGTGGCGAAATCAGCCTTTGTTAAAGTATAATGGTGAAAATGCCGGAGACGAACAGTCCAAAGTGTAAGTCTGAAAGAGTTTGGCTCTTTTCTTTCTGGTGTGATAATTCTGCTATTGAAGATTTCAGGAGCCACAGCTGAAATAATATGCAAATATCCACCCCATAGGGTGCTGACTGGCTGACATATTATCAGCAGAGAGGCAGCCGTTGCTTTTTTGGGTGTGACTGTGGTCAAATCAAAAGACAGAGGTACGATTAAAAAGGTTTACTGTGAAGCACGCGAGACAACAGGAGCACTTTAAACAGGATGCCAGCCCTGTTGGGAGTAGGATGCTGAGGCCTCCCGTGGAGACACGAGTGCCTGGCAACCAACATAAAGCCCGCCATGATAAGACAAACAGTTTGGAAAGCCAAACAATGAAAACTGAAAGCATGTAAAAACTGAAAACAAAGGTTTATCTGAGTGAATAGGAAGTGAAATGATTCCCAGGATGGGGTGATTTCATGTTCAGCCTTTCAACAGCCTTTCCCTGTGGTTTGTGAGGCTGTGGGGACAACCACAGAGATCCCTCCCCCACTTCACTACGGTTTAAACCCAGGCGAGTTAACCTTTGGACGAGGACAAAAATGAAGGTCCCTACAGTGCTAATGTTGCTAGCAGGACATGGCCATGTTTCCGAGACTCAAACTGTGTCGCTGCATCCGCATGCTGATTTTTTGCCAAGCTAATGTCTTTTTTGGTTTGTAACTACCTTGTTATTGAACAGTTCCGGAAAGTCACACAAACAATTAGCTTTTCAACTACCTTTCATTTAAGCCCTGGTGAACAACATTTGGCTGCACCCTGAAAGGCCAGCACAGCTTGGGTCAAACGTGAGCCCACCTTGAGATGGTTACCATTTGGGCTGTGACCTTTATATCATGAGTGCAATAAGCAGTCAACGCCAACTACAGTCAACGCCAACTACAGTCTCATAAAAATGGATTCAGACAGCCAGGGATTCACATATCATATAACCTATGGGACCAATCCTGTAAACTTGTGGGGATGGGGGCGTTCGGCAAAATAACCCCAAACCTTGTCAGTACAGAGAGCGAGAGTTTGCATTAGCACGACCGCTAACACTGAGTGAGGCAATGCCAATTTCAAGCTAAAAAATAACAAAAACAAATAAAAGATACTAGCTGCGCTAACCATTCTGATGTCTACTAGTCACCAATTTTGGTCTCAATAGACTCCTCCAATGTCCTCAGTCCTCAACAAACACCTGAGTCTGTGGCTGAGTCTCTCCAGTGTTTCCTCCGCTAACCATCTTCATATGCACCACTTTCACCTGTCAACCTAGCACAAGCAGCAGTGGTGGGTGGGGCACAAGGCCTGATCCAAAATTTCCTTTTTATATTTTTTACACTGATAATTTAAAACTTCCCACTACAATCATGACTCATATCGCAATTGCAATATCCGTCAAAATCATTGCAATATGATGTGTTACAGTGATGTTGGCTTGTCAGTGGCAGAGGAGGCACAGAAACTGAACAGAACAACAGCATTTCGACAACAGTCTATACCAGTTGTGTTCAATTTTATTTGAATAAATTATATGTTGTTTCAAACTTGCTGGAACTTGACAAATGACAAACAGCTCCCATGTCCATGGAGGCATCAGAGGAAATGACCTTGAAAGCCCACTCAGCTGAAGTCACCTCTGAGTTGTTTTGAATCGTGTTTGCTTTTTATCATTTCGTGCAAGTTTTCTTCAAAAGCTAAGAGATTTTGATTCTGATTGAAATCACTGTTTGAATAGCACTTGAAGGGAAAACGAATAATGGGTGAAAATACTGAACTGTCATCTGAGAATTGTGACATCAATTCAGGTAACTACTGACATAAATACATCTTAGAAACACTGAATTTATTGGCTGTTTTTATTTTCTTGCACAGCACCAGCTTCTATGAGGCTACAAACATATATTTTTCCATACATATATAGCGATGTACACATTTTTTGTATATGTTTCACAATAAAAACCCTTTTTTTAAAGACATACACACTATCTGCTCCCACTTTCTATAGTTCAGTCCATAAAAAAAAAAAAAAAAAAAAAAGTCAAGCGGCAGGATTCATCATTCAGCAGGATTCAAGTTTCTGCCTGAAACTACACAGAGGCTCCTGTCTGACATACGTGGGGGGAAATGTGACACACTCAGGGAAAACACACATTAGATTCACATGCAAACCATATTATCTTACCTCAGCAGCAAACTGCTTTGTATTTACCTCTGGTGGGTGACTGGTTTTTATTAGACTGTCTCCACAAACAACTGACTGGATAATGAGAGAAAATAATAAAAAGGGCGGCACCACTGGTGCATTTGCTGTACCTGGATGTTTTGTGCTTGTGTGTCTGTAGCTGCAGCTGATGTTTCCTCCTCAGGCTCACAAACAGGAAAATGTTCTCTCAGGCTGCTCACAGCAAAGAAACATTCCTTCCTTTGTGCACCAAGAGACACCACAGAAGCCAAACAGGCAGTGCTCCTCAGAATTACACTGCTTTATTAAGTATCAATCTATACAACAGTTTGCCAGCCAAGCAGAGTTCTCAGAAAGTCTTGAAAATCTCATTACATGCAAACTAATAAGTGACGCATAATGATAAAACACAGCAATTAAGTTAAAACCAAATTATGAGTTGATAGAAGATGTGGTAATGGCTGCTGTACCCCATCACGTCTGGTAAACGATGCTCGAAGGAGCCCATTGGATGTAACAAAACTACCTCTCCCCATCATTAAGTTATTAGATTAGCCCAGGGCAGCAAGTAAACAACTTCAGACATCTCACAGCAGGCATACATCCCACCAGTCCTCTTATTGGATTACTCAGGGAAACTTCTCCAGAAGACAAAATGACTCCATTGAGAGAGCAAGGCAGGGGATGATTATTGGAAAGCAGATGATGGGAAGAACAGAGGAGAGGCCTGCTCAGGCCAGACGCCTGGAGCACTTAGGATCGAACGGACGGCTAACGAGCAGGAGACAGGGAATGGATGCAGAGGGCAGCGAGGTCTGATTTTGATTATTGGCTGCTGGATGGAAGGCAACTCTGGCCTGCCAGATTCTGCATCATCCACCTCCTGCCACATCTCGTTTGGGTTACTGCCACGGCAAATGTCCATTCAGCACTATTGGAGACAAATGAGGGCAAACGCCTCTCAAGGTCAACAACACCTCCACCAGGGCCACAGGGGGTCTGCCATTCTAATTCCTTATACACTTAGAGTAATTAAAACCCATCCAGAATAAGTGGGGGAAGTCGATTGAATTTTTTGAGACTGCTAATGAGATGCTAATTTGTTGGCCCGCTAGGAATGAGGTATGAGGAACTCAAGGACACAAAAGAAGATTTATTCACACTTCTGTTGAGTGAACTTTTAAAATTATGGCACACGTGTGTGTGTGTGTGTGTGTGTGTGTGTGTGTGTGTGTGTGTGTGTGTGTGTGTGTGTGTGTGTGTCCTCACAAATATTCAGCAAGTTTGTTGAGCAGTTCAACCGCAGGTTGCCCAGTGTCTTTATGTTTGATAAAAAGATATGAGCATCCTTTCAAGCTGCTTCCAAACTCCCGATCATTTGCAGAGCGTCGCCCCTGTGAGCTCAGAGTAAAGTGGAGAAAGCTCCCCTGCCTCGAGCACCGAGTGAAGCCACATACAGTTCGCCCTCATGCTGCCTGAAAGTAGTCCAAGTCAGACCTGTTTTTGAACACCCCACTGTGCCAGACTTCTATGGACTCATTGAGTCATTCCAGGAGCACCAGGCTGGCTGCCCCACTTTTTTCAGCAGATATCACACAGACTCTCTGATATCTGCACACACACTCACGCCCAAACGTTCCTCCCCACATATTTGACTTTATAAGCAATCGGGCCAATCCCGTCCTCCCATGTTTATTAATTGGGTTTGCTCTTTGGACTTCAGTGTGCCTCCCCTCTGGGTGAAGTGTGTTCCTCAGGCTGCAGAGGAGTTGTGATGAAACCGAGCAGGCAGCAGTGTGGTCTTGTTCTCTCCACCAGCACTGCAGTCAAGAGAGCTCATTTTCTGATGTGTCATTTTACACAAGCGCTGCACAACAAAAAGTACCCAGATCCCGCCTGCACTGCCTCTCAGCCACAGTGGCTTTCAGCTCTAACACAATAATAGCCCCAACAAATCATTCTCAAAAAGTTAAATAAAAGCTTGTCTCATTAACAAAGGAGGATAATCTAATTTCTAATCTGCCGGCTCAGGCTGAGCATCACAACAGCAGCAGCAGCACTCTGAAGGACACATCGCTGGGGAAATAACAACAATTAGAGCTGCCAATCACCCAAAACGCCAGAAGACGGTTTTGGATGAGTTTCTGCTTCGTCGGGCAGTTATACAGGGATACAGTCAGAGGAGATAGGTGAGAGAGAGGGGATGACATGAGATGTGAAGAATAATCACATCACAGACATAAATCTGTGCCTTAGTCAGCTGAGTCACAGTGTTAGGACAGTGTTTTGGAATCAGAAAAGTGAAAGTGTTACAGCCCTAAAGTAGTGCGAGTTTACCAGAGACGTTCACACATACAGTACAAACAGTAATTTCCCAACTGTCTCTGTGGCCTTTTTCTAATTAGTGTACTAGATGGAAACTTACTGAAAACCGTCTGTTACTCCAGTGCTTTCCATGGCTGATTTAATCATTTATGAAGCAAAAATGCTCATTCTCTTTCTGTTTCACATCGGTGTAAAATGTATACCTTCGTTGGACAAAATAAATTACATAAAAGGCAATTTGCAACCTCTTCTCCTATATATTACACTTACTAATAATTTGCAACAATGTTTCGAAAGATTAGATAAAATATTAAGGTCTTAACATAATGAGGGAATATTTGTAATGAATGTATCAACTAAGCTGCAAGGTGCTGATACTGATTGTATTTGGTTCACTGACAATGCATTTCAATATCTGATCTTGCAATACAATATACATACAGTAGCAATTACAGCATGTTTTAACTCTTTTATGGTAATGTTCAGGCACTCGCAGCACTTGGTTGAGGTTTAGGAAAGATAGTGATCTGGGTCATATCACGGATGTCAACCCCGATCTCTGGTGCCAAGTCCTGTGCTTTGTATACCCACCATCCACCTCAACCACCTCCCTATCACTTGCAGGTGGTAGTAAATCTAGCACTACCTTCTCTGGAAAAAAATGCAGATCGTGAGAATAAGACAGGCAGCATTTGTGTCCTTCAGTTTACCACTAGGTCGAAACCTAGTATATGAACAGGCAAAAAAAATTAGTTAATAGTATATAAACTTAAATCGTAGGAGACAGGTAGGCAATTTGAGACCGCAAACGTTTGATGGCCATTTTTCAGTAGTTTTCACAATTGTCTAGATAAGATGATGAATTGACCAACTTAAAAAATAATGGTCTGATTATTCGATACTGGCAGTAATTGATAATTTCACTCAAAGGGATACTACAGCAATTTAGAAATGCTTTTCCATATAGTTGGTGGACAGATTGAAAAACGAATGGTCAAAATCAAAGAAACAGAAGCTGAGATATCCTGATTTTAGTCTCTAGTTTGGATCAAGCTCCAAAAATGTTGTTTAACAATAAAATGTAATAATGTAATAAGCTGCACAAACGACCTGTGGGGTTGTCTGTTCATGGAAGGACTGTCTCAAAGTGTAGGCGTGGAGGACATCTTTGATGAAGTAATGTAATGAGTAATGCAATTACTTTTGCTGATATGCAATTAGTGAGGTAATATAATCATTTGTTCAATATGTAATAAATAATAAATAATTGTCAAGTAATTCGCCCAACACTGGAAGAACCTTGCAATAAAACTAATGTATCAGATTATGTGACGTGCAGCATCACATACTAATTCACACTTTAGAAATATTGGACTCCGTAATGTATTTACAAAATTAAACTCTAAGCATGCACAAGATCATCTTCTCATTTACAAAAAAATAGATTTAAAGATGAGCATCTTCCACAGGTTTACAGATTCTCATTTTAAACTAAATTGGCAACATCAGGCCATTGAGCGCGAGGCAATCACAGCACGCGGGGGAAGATGGTGTTATCAACTCACTAATGTGAATCAAAATGAAATCCAAGAGTCTGTCACACATCAGAGTGGATGCTGCATTTTATCCATTACGTTGTGTTTCCCTGGTATACTATAAAGAGATCAGCTAAGGCTCATTAGATTGTCAAATGGCATATAAGACTTTCTGCACAAGAGCCACGCATCATTAGAAATTCCTAATGCCTTACCTATTTCCTGGTATTGATCTTGAAGAAGCCTAATGTTAAGGCTGCCTGTCATCTTACTGCTTAAAAGACAAAGATAGACAGAGCGATTACTTTTTCTATTGTTTGGAGAAGCTGACTTCAAAAAGGTGAAAACCTCTGGTGTAGTCTGAGGCTTTGGAAAGCAGAGCAGGGCAGGTGGAGCTGGAAGGAGAGGGGATGCAAGGATAGAGGGAGCACTCAGAGATGGGAGATAGAGGGGTGGAAAGGGGAGGCCCTTTGATCTCTGGCAGTAGTGAGCGCTGAAGAAAAGAGACAGAGAGCAGCAAAGAAGATTGCAAACAAGGCATGCACTCAATTCCCAATAGTAGCATGAACACGAGAGGAAGAGACAGACAGAGAGAAAGATAGAAGGAGAAAGAAAAGTCGAGTAGATTGAGCGAGACAGAGATGGAGAGAGAGGATGACAGGGTCAGAGAGAGAGAGAGAGAGAGAGAGAGAGATAGAGAGGAACAGCAGAGAAGAGAGAGAGAGAGGATGAAAATGAAGTAGAGGGAAACAGATAAGACCAGGATGTTAAAAGGATTTGAGTCCGGGGGCTGTTTGGGGAGTTCTCCCAAGTCCTATGCTAAAGCAATTAGTACTGAACCCTTCTAGGAAAGTGCGGCCAAACCACAGCAGCAGTCTCTAACATAGTTAGCGTGTAACAAGCAAGTCAAACCCCATGGTCCCCATTAAACCTCAAGTTTTAATTAGCATGTCAGGATGGTGCTGCGTTTCACAACCCGTGAGTGTGCGTTCTCAAAAAAGTTGGCCCAGTGAGTCCACACATCCCACTTCAAGTGGAAACCCCGAGACAGTAAACAGAGCCACTGCGCTGCATTGAAAAGGCCTGTGCATGGTGATAACAAAAACCCAACATTAAATGTGAAAGGGATATTTCACAGCTGTTGCTAATATGGCTCCACTGTGGAAAAAAGTTGTGTTCCCCTTTGTTGTCAGGGAGTTTGAAACCAGCCCCTAAAGTTCACAAATGAGTAAAGAGTAAGAAACTAAGCAACTTTTGCTGCATAGTAAACAAATAAACTTCAAATACTAACACAAGGAAAGAAGAGTAAAAAATCTGAACTGACGCACGCACACAACACAACAGCAACACCTAGCAAAGGTTAGCTAACATTAGCCACCAATAGCTACTTGTCATATTGGACCATGTTAGGCCTGTGGCTGCAAAATCACAGAGTGAAGTGAACGAATGTGTGTTTTGTTGTATAAGAATTGAACTTTTTATTTGTAAGAAGACGGCATTATTTCCTCTCTTAAAAGTTACACAATTTCAGCAGCCCACAAGGAAGAGAACTAATTCCCCCAAAATTCAAAGCGCACTAGCTTCATCAAAGTAAATGTTTGAAAGTCCGCTGGAAAGAAAGAATGCTTTTAATCATAGTCATGATGAGACTTTTTTTTTTTGCGTGGGGGGTGAAGGGGTGTGCAGTCGTCTACCGGTGCACAGATCCAAGTAGCTCTGTCATTGATTGTCATTATCTCACTTAGACTTTTTATCATTCAGTCCACTGATTTATTTTACTTTTTGTGTTGTTGTTTTTTTTAAACAGGGACACTGCACCTTAATTAGCAGTACTGTTTTGTGTCATTAGTGTGTCTATATTGTGAGTTAGCCAAAAGCTATTTTTTGTCATACTCCTTGTTACTTTGTCACTTTAATTGGATAGAGACAGGGAGAGAGTGACAGGAAAGTAGGGGAGGGAGAGAGAGGATGATGTGCAGCCCGGGCTGGATTGGAACCCAGGCCCCTGCAGTAAGGACTGAGCCTCGGTGGTAGACTTTCTATCAGGTGAGGGCACCCCACATTTCAGCATAATCTAATATTACAATAATAATACACTTTCTATCAGAGAGTTAGATGAGAAGCAACCACTATTATGTCTGTATGGTAAGCTAGTTAGCTTAGCTAAACTAAGCTAATGAAAAGGAAAAAGGGACTGTTTTTAAAAACTTTTTGGTGGCAACCAGCAAAGAGTACATCAAAAGAAATTCGCTCCATTTTGTACAACTTTGTACCGGTTGTGATTTAATTTTGCCTCCAGAGCGGCCTCAGTTCTTTAAAGCAACAATGCAACCAGGAATTGTTGATTTACTAGTGTCATATAGTTCTCGCTGACTTATCTGCTTTCACCACCACTAGCCCAGGTGTCACTTCACTGTTCAGTCAATCATTTTTAGCAATCACCTGCCTCCTGTACCTTCATGTTCTTGTTCTCAGCTGACAGGAGTTGAACCTCAGCGTCTCCAGGTTTGACAGTTTGTGCATTTTCCACATCACTGCTGCACTGAGCTGTTATTTTAAATATACGTCAGTTAGCCTGAATCAGTCCTACCAGTGAGTCTCCTCTGACCTCTCTACCTCTCTCTCATCTTCCAGGACCACTACTGACTGGCGGCGTGTTTCACTCTGTGAATAACAGTTATCACTGGTTGCAGTGCGCCAAAAATCTCAGGAGGCTGTCACTTTCTGGAGCAACATGTCTGGCACCAACAACCACACTACATCTAAAGTCACTTAAGCCACACGTCTCTGCCAGTGTAACATTTAGTAGAACAGCAGCTGAACGTCTCATCCCTGTCTGCGTGCATTATGTTTCTGCTTTCTTTACATGTGACTCACTGCCTGGAGGAGTGAGTGGCTGACATGAACGGGGATGTGTAGCCAAGAAAGTGGATACTGACTGTGTTGATTTGAGGGCGTCAATTATCAGTTTAAAATTGTGAATTACAATGTTGTTTCTTCTCTGCGCCAGTTAAAATAGTCTGTTTGAGACAGGATTGGACAAACTGTACTCACTGCTTACCTTGGAATATGGCAGCGTTCTGGATGATGAGGCGTTTGAGTTGAGCACTAACAACCTGCAGACCAGACTCCATGTTGCTGCGCGCGGCTACCTGATACCGTTCCTCCATCTTCTTGGAACAGCAGGTCGGGCCTTTGGTTTGGCAAACCTGCAGATCTGAACCTGGCAGGAAATCAGCAGAGACAGGAAAGGAGTCTGGATGAGCAGGGGGAAAGGAGCTGGAAAAAGCTACTCTTGTTTAATTTTCAAAAACAGAAACTCCTCTTCCTTCTCACACTCACACACACACTCTCTCTCACACACACACACACGCACACACACGCGCGCACACGCAGAAGGATTCAGCTGCATCCCCTGCATGCTAAACACAGGAAACACTATCTCCAGCAGATTTTGCTGCCTTAATGAGCATATGATTATTATGTAGAGGCTGTGTTATTTAGCAGGGTTGAAGTAAAAAATAAATTACTTCCTAAAAAATGTGTCATTTTGATGCACATTCAAGCAATACACCAAGGCTGTGTTCTCCTCAGAGATCAGTTTGGTCAACACAAACTTTCCCACCACTCCAGGCTACACTTTTCACACCCAGGATCAAAAAAAAAGCATTTTTTACGCACAAATGTGAGGGCTGGGAGCATTGCAGCGTGCAGACAAACAAACCCAGGTTTCAGCATGCTTTTCACAAATGCATGACATAAAAAACAGCCACCAGTAAGATTGAAGGTGATGAAACAACATCTCCGCACCTGGCCACACACACTAAAGGTGAGAAATAATTGGATTCTCAGAACTCTTTTGAAAGGTGCAGATGTAAGCCAGTGTAAAAAAAAAAAAAAAAAAAAACTAAGGTGACAAGGACGTTTCATTGGGGCGATGTAGCCTATGTAGCCGTACACAACCAGATCAAAGAACAAACACCCTGAAGAAATTCATTTAATTTGAAAAAAAATCCCAGTGAGGAAGGAGATAAAGACGATGCGGTTACAATTTAGTCTGATCAAGGATAGCAACAGAGACTCAGCTGCTGCAGCAGTGACGGTGAGTGAACTGCAATTTTGTGTGATGGTGGACTAAAGGACGTCTTTTATAAGAGCTATTCTTTCTTGTTTTAATATGTCAACATGCACTACAACAATGTCACGGTAAAACTGTAAGATGTGTGTACTCTATTCTAAAAGTTCTGAAAAGGAATTTATACTGTAGTTAATACTAACATGGTTTTTACTTAATCATGATTTTACAAGACTTACAACATACATTTCTGTGTGAAAACGCCTCTTTAGAGAAAGAAAAGTTCACACACTGAAGCTGAAATTTCAAACCTTACTCCTCAATCACCCCTCTAAAATGATGCACACACACACAGAGACATAAATAGGGCACAGACATCTGATGTTTAAATACAAAGAGGAGTTCCTGTGAAACCCCCCCCCTAGTCTTTCTGTCCCATGTGGCTGTTGAAAGCTTCAGTGGAGACTGGAGTCGTAACGTGCCGAGCTGTGTAGAGGAGTTTTCTGCAGGATCTGCTGCCTGAGAGGCGTTAGTGACAAGGGCCTGATTGATGGCGTGGTAAACAAATGTCAGGGGAGCCTGCCAGCTTCAGCTGCTCGGGGTGCGGAGGATGAGGAGACGGAAGCTGAGAGTTGGGAGAGCTCGGAGTGTGAATGTAAATATATATAGTATACATATACATATTCATACTATATCAGCAAAGTCTTGATAACAAGCAGGAGGAAAGGCTTTTGTCAAGACTGAGGGTTTATCTTAATATGAAAATCTCTGCTGGTTTGAGGCTTTGTCTCTTTGAGATCTTCAAACAATAGATCTTCAGAAACAGAGCTCAGACTACAACAATGACAACAGCAGGCTTAGCGGGAAGTTAAACTAGCAGGAGACGCAACAGAGTGACAGTCCTGATAATTAATAGGTACTGGGGAGTCAAACAGAGAGCAGCTTCAGCTAAGTCCCTGCTCACTCCGGACTCCCATCAGGGTTTAAGGCGCACAGTCTAATGAGTGAAACAGGCAATAAAACTGTCACACAGCACCTTTTGTATGCATACTGACAGGCTTAATATCTTAAATCAATACCGACAAAGGACTCCTGACAGATAAGATCAACTTAATTTCAGACTGCAGGGGCAAAATTATTAAGCTGTCAATAGCACCACAGGTGAGGTGAGCGCTGCCCGGTGAGGGAGAGAGACGGGGATTTAGCAATTATCTCCAGCAAAACAGACAGTTTCATCTGCACTTTTGTCGTTTTGCAGATGATAAATGCGTTTCATTACAGAAGTTCCACAGCGGTGTGGAATAAGTGAGGGATTCGGCAGGGAAACGATTCCCCGCAGAGTTTCACAAATAATAAAATCACACCGTCTAAATAAAGCCTTCTTTCTGACTGACAGATCCCTTGGGAATAAGCTTCCTGCTTCTCCTTTTTGCTTTAGGCTCAGCTCTCCTTCTCCTCCCCCTGCTTTCTTTTCTTTTTTTTTGTATCCCTTGTCATCCTTGCACAGTTTTGTTCTGAGCTCGTTTCACTTCACCTACCTTGAGCTTAATAGAAATTAGGCAGTGAGAGCACCTTTCTATCGGCCTCTTGTTAGTTAATTAGTCGATTTTTGTGTCCTGATGGCCAGTTCCCTCAAACAAAATGAAGAAAGACACAGTGTGAGCAAGGAGCAATTTAGATGTAAATTTCTCCAACATACAATCTCAGTTCAAGGTGACGCCTTTAAATGGTTATGTACTTTCAATCAATAGTCTGAAATGGTGAGACAGACAATTCAACATGCAGAGCAGCTGCCGTTTTCATGAGTGTCAAGGTCTCTGAATGCCTTTTTAAGATCGCACTGATCACAATCCTTGGCTGCTTCTCTCATGATAAGGAAAGGTTTCAGTTGAAAACTCCAGCGAGGGCTAAGACAGTCCATGTGTACACAAAGATGACAAGAGGAGTCCCTCTCCTCACATCTTTAACAAGCTCAGGGACTCCAAGCCAGGGGAACGGGGACAGCCACAAATACAGTACATATCGCTCAAGTTTCCCAGAACCAATTAGAAAGCTATCACTATGCAAGTTTAATGATGAGACCATGGGGGAAAAACAAGTTGTATTAAGATATAGAATATGTTAAAAGCTGTTCATTATGAGCATAAATTATACATCAGCTCCCAGTGTTGAGTGGAAGCATGTGGGAATCCATGGCTTCCTCTCCAGGGCAAAATAAGCCAGTGTCACTTTGTAGAGACAATAAATGAAATGAAGAAAGCGCAATTTACAACCAACCTAAGGAATAATATTATCATTAGCTACTGGGGATTACAATTGTTTTAAGTATTTTTAGTGCTTTGCTCACTGCTCCACTTTAAGTCGTTTGATGAAGCAATAATTTGGGAGCTGGAAGCATGAATGTGAAAGAGTTTTTAAAGTGTACACACAAAACACAAGAGCCCTTCATTAGAGGCGGATTTTTCAAAAGAGAAAAACTGAATAAACAAAACACAAATCAGCATTTAATTAGACAAAAAAGAGCTGGTGCTACAGGTCAAACTGATCCACCTATTAGTCATGTCCAGTGTCATTTAAAAAGTAGGCACGTTTGTTCTTTGTTGTTCATGATAAACAACAAGCCTGGACGACCCGACCCTGCAGCTAATTACTGAGAGGTCCACATCCCCTGGACCTTTTTTTTGTCATCCTGCAAAGAAATATCAAACAACATGAAGCTATAATTGTTTCAGCTCACAGCCAAAAAAAAAAAAAAAAAAAGAGAGAAGAAAGGAAGAGAAACTCTTCTCTTGTAGGAGCACTATGCAAGAGTTTCTGTTGAAATAAGTGGCAGCTGTCACCTCAGCCTCCAGCAAACAAGTATTACTCTTCCATTTAGTGTGAATGTGATGCTCCTCTCATGAATCAGGTCAGCTGCTGCTGTCAGGGATCAACCACATCCCCCCACTCGAACCGCCGCTGACACCGATGGAGACGCTTTCACACTCATGTCCTGGGGTAAGTGCTCGGCTCTGCTCCCGCGCCTCTCGCACATACATGACGGCTCGGTGGAGTGACCTGACACCACTGCCTCCATTTCACCTTCAGACACTACAACCACCCACAGCAGCAGCCACAACAAAGATATGACTGCTACTACTCCTACAGCTGTGTGAGAGTTTTTCTTTTGTTTTTTCATATCTGCGCTGTAATGTTGTTTCTTTCCTCTCACTTCTTTTGAATCATGCTGGAGGAGAGAAAAACTTCAGCTTTTGTTTTTTTTTTGGTGTTTTGCCCCCTGGCACCACATGCAGCATTATTAGAATTCAGCTCTGCCTTCCTGCGGACATCTCCCTGAATCAGCCACCTCCCCCGCACAATACTACATATCAATACAGGCTACTTCACGTCTCTCTATCTCACACACACACACACACACACACAGAGACAGAGACAGAGACAGAGAGAGAGAGAGAGAGAGAGAGAGAGAGAGAGAGAGAGAGAGAAAGTGATACTTCCCCAGTCAAATCACAGCTAGCCATCCACTAAATTTAATTTCATCAATCTTTCATTTGCTGTATGCCTCAACGAAAAAACTCATGTTAAATCAGACTGCACGACAAGCCCCTCTGTTCTGCATTTACATGCCATATTTCTAGCAGGCACAAAGTTCTAAGTAATAACAGAAGATGTAACTTTGACTGAAAACCTTATTCTGTATAGATTAATGACAAGGATATATTATGAATGAGGCATGACCAAAAAAAAAAAAACACACAAAAATGTGCTAAATATAAAAGAAGTGAAGGCATATTTCAAGCTTTCGTGAAAAAAAAATTAGCTCATTAAAACAGAAGTGGAAGAGCTGTGATTCATGGAAATCCTACCTGCAGCACACGCACTGCAACATAACTCTGGTTCATTAAGGATATCAATTTAGATTTTTTTTACGCATTACTGTATAGGAAAGGATCGTGATGGACAAGTCAGTGCCATCCGTGGATATAAAGAAAGGTATGAAATACAGGAAACTGCTGGAAACATTATGATTTTTTTTTTTTTTAAAGGAGCAGTGAAAAAATGGAATATCATTTATATAGAAAGAGCATGTGTGACGACCCTCTCATTCCTGTGTGGCTATTAATTGGTTTGTGTGGCTTTTTCTTTGCGGTGTAGGTAGAAGGGGACTTCCACGATAATTTGGAGGACACTATCATTTTGTGCTATGTTTAAATGTCTAAATTTCTGTTATGTTTTTCTTCTCTCACTTTAATTCGAGTGTATCATTGCAGGGATAGAAGATTATGTCGCTGCTCGACGTGAGGGGTTTCTGGATCGATGCACTAAAGATCAGCTTATGAAAACTGCTGAAGGGTATGAAATCGATTGAAGTGATCTTAGTGATAGACGGTGTAAAGAAAACGTAATGGCTACGGTTAAACTGCAGCTGTGCTGGTTGCTAAACAAGAGAGACCTGGTCAGCCACTGGCAGCACAGTCGCTTTCAGCTCCGCCAGGAAACTTAACGTCTGAGCAGCAAGGGAAATTGCTTTTATTACAGTTGTCTCATGACAAACAGAAACAGAGGCTGGAACTGGAAAAGCTCGTAACATGTATGACTATGCAAGCTTTTAAAAATAATGAAGATTTTGTTGCAGTAGCAACTTTTCCTTCTAATGTGTGGATGTGTAAACTGACACGGAAACATCACCCACAAAAACTGAAGATATAATCATGCGTTAGGAAGAGTGACAGCAGTAAATGTGATTATTAGAGAAGCAGTAAATGTGATTATTGTTGATGATGTAATGTTTGGTATTGCAACTGGACACTGAAAAACAATCAATATTAAATTATTCCAGTGGAGTGCAGGACCCCCATACAGGGCCACAAGAGACACAGGAGAGGAAATCAGAAACTAAATGCTTGTGCTACATCAAATTATGTGAATTTTGTCAGACTTGCCCCCCGTCCTTGCTTATTTTTTGTGAACTGCATAATAATTTTTACGTCTGAAAATTATCCATATAATACAAAATTACTCTTTGGTCTTTTAGATAATGGGGTCACAATCCAAAAAGATTGGGAACCGCTGCATTATTCCATATAATTAATCACAATTTTACAAGGTTAAAGTCACTAATCTCTGGATTTACACATTATTGTAACAAAAATGTGAAGAGTCCTCACAGCTTTACTATATGAAAGACTTAATGCGGCATGACATCCTCCCTGCAGATCTAACTCCATTTATTATCTGAAGTGATTTTGAGATGTTTTGTGAAAGTCCAAACATTGTAAAAAAAAAAAAAAAAAAAATTTACAGTCAAATACTATACGCAGTAAATCTGTCCACTCCTCACTCACTAACAGGGCTTTTCTTTGGCTGTGAGTCCTGAAAACACATCCCACTCTGTTTAACTGCAGCTGTTCATAAAGGGAGGTCCTGAGAGCTCCCTGGGACTATGAGGGTTTAGGAGGTCTGAAGAAAATCTGCTTAATTTGTTTCATTTCTGCTTTATTTTACTCTAAGTGCTAATACTGAGCACACGCTGGGAATGTTTGTATGTTTTTTTTCTCAGAGGTTTAAAGGATAGCTTCATCATTTTTCAAGTCTGTCCATACAGAAACATACAGTATATGTCCCTATATCAAGAGTGATGTTGCTACACATGTCACCTATAAGGGAATATATATATACACATACATACATACATACATACATAAACATAGATATTTGTATGGGCTAGACAAACATGTATGTATACAATATATGGAACTGTTCCAATTTGTAGTAGGTTCTATATATAAAATAGATTTATGTTTTTATTTTACTTACATGTATTTCATATATGGAAATTCAGTATATGTACCAGTGCCAGACTAAAACATACCTTTTCATGACAGTAGCAGCAGCAAATCTCTCTTAAATTCAGTCCTGTCTCATGATTTTGTCCTGAAAGTCTCTCTCCTGCATCTTGCTACAGTCTGCCTGGACATCTTCACCTTTCTCCTTCCTGGCTGAAGAAGTTTCAGGATTTCTTTCCTGAACTGGCAGTAAACATCAAATGTGCAGTATGAAGGGAAAATATCTTCGACATATTTACCACGAACGGACAATAACACACTCCAGTGACAATGCAGAATCCTGAATTTACCTGCCTTAGTGTTGTTAGCCTTGCCTGCTCATAGTCTGGACTGCAGGGGAGAAGCGGGAACTTCGGTCTTGGCAGCATTTAACTTCCTGAACATACATCACACTGAATGTTTGCAGCCGCACTGCTAACGGCTAACTAACTCTCGGTTCCCTCTCTCTCTCTCTCTCTCTCTACGTACAGTAACAACGCACTGGGCTATTCCTGAAAGTATCTGCACTACTTCTGTAACAATGTTCAGCCTCAAACAAACTTGCACAGAGATGAAAAATTTGTTTAATTTGCTCGTTTACTTGCTACTGCTGACTCTCCAGGCTTGTTGCGCAAGTTTAGGTTCCACGCGCCTGCGCATGCGTATAATGCCGCGATATCATAACTGATCTCAGAACAGTAGAAGCTACAACAGCTTGAAGTCGAGCTAGCTTTCAGAGACAATGCCACGCTGCTACCACAAGAGGCCAGTATATTATAGTGATGAATGCATATAGGCAACAGATCCTTCAGAGACAGAACGCTGTTGTGAGATCAGATGTAAGGAGAGATATCGCTTCCACTTCAGTATCGTTCTTATTGATGATTATTGATTATTGATGATTTTTAGCTTTAACTGGGCAAGCTCACCTTGCTTGCCCGGTACGCCGCTGATATGTAGCTACATATACCACATTAGCGTATGGGTGTCTTAAAGCAATAGTCAGAAGACCGCATGAACATTGAACAGGTTTTGCTTTCTATAATAATTCCTCCTGTTCACACTGGCCATTAAAAGAACCCCCCTAATGCGCTTCTAGTGTAGGCGATGAGGGACAAAATAGTCCTTGTTCTGTCCAAGGAAAATATTTGAAAGTTTATCTCAAGCCAATATGAAGCTTCAGCAGTCAGCGGTATCTTCTATAATTATACTTTTTTTTTTATAAAATTCTTCGAGTTTTCCAGGACAGTTTTACCTAGTTCAGCTGCAGTAAAAGGGAAGTAACACAAAGAGGGAGTTTTGTACTAAAAAGCAGATAGTGAGGATCTTTATAAAAGTATAAAAGGAGAAATAATTACATCAAGCAATACTTATTTTAATGTTCATATGGGCACTATGGTATTATTATTTTAAGACAGACTTGAAAAAGTGTGATCCTACCCGTACAGTTTGTCGCCATTTGAGACTCAATGGGACAAATGTTACACTTCGGCGATGTGTAAAAAGTTCTGTCAGTGCGGGTCACACATACAGAACAAATGAAAATCCTCTGTATTTACCCATGATTTATAGCTGGGTTCTCTGCAAACAGAAATAATCTGTCATTTTCTTCAGGAGGAAATAGGAGGAGGAAATAGGAAATATCAAGCTGATAAAACAATATTTAAGTACATTATATCAGCTGTTACAGAGGGCGTAGTGTGTCTCCACGAGCCCAGACACAACATTAGTGTTCAAAGGTTTGTTACACCCTGTTAACCACTAATCCAGAAATCTTGTACTTATTGAACATGTATAAATGCAGTGCGTGATCATGAGTCACTCAATGTACAACCAGCTAACTTAGTAAAACCTGCATTTATTCTGCAACAGAGGATCCACTGGCATCATGGAAAAGTGAAAACCAAACTATGCCTTAACTGGCTGGGATGAATTGTCCTTTGGCTGACTGGTGAATTGATTTGTGTGTGTGTGTGTGTGTGTGTGTGTGTGTGTGTGTGTGTGTGTGTGTGTGTGTGTGTGTGTGTGTGTGTGTGTGTGTGTGTGTGTGTGGTGTCCAGATCAGAATGATTCCTCACAGACAGCCTCAGATTTCAGGAGGCTAAATAATTTCTCTTGGCCTGCTGTGATGACTATCCCCTTTGGCTGGCAGATAAAATGCTTGATGGCCTATAGGTGGAGGGTGTGTGACTAAAGATGGATGCATGGAGAAATATAGGGCTCAGTGGTTGCAGCTGCATGCATCCACAGATGGCAGATTAATATGTGGTGGAGGAAGCATGACAAAACATGCTTCAAAGCGCACTGCACATCTTTCCCACTGATTGATTCAAAGCCTTTTGTGATTGGTCACGCTCCTTCATGTTCACTGAACATTTAGAGTTATTTGGTAAACTCCTCTAAATCAGGTGGGAGTGAGATGTGTGAGAATGGAGAGAAAACACTTAACCCGGCACACTTCCCCATGCTGACATGACACCAAAATACCCAATTAACATTTTGCAGCTGACTGTAACTCGGCCACATGAAAGGGATCTCCATTTACATACTGAATCAGAATGCATGCAAAAGGCTCCAGCAGTACACCAACATGTTGTGTTGTTGTCTGGGGACTTATTCCTCTACCCCCCAAAGACCTGAGTTATTTCATCTAAACTCACTTTTTTTTTCAAGACACGTCCCTTTCTCATCGGAGACAGACTCAGTGACATTTGAGCTCCAGGGAACAATAATTATCCTGTTTGGATAGTTGCATTATTTGCTAAATTGTTTCCAGGGTGGTCACAATTCACATCACACCACTAATCTATATTCTGTGACAATGTGGCTCAGGAAAAACTGCCAATAAGAGACCAGCCTGGAACAAGACTATAAATCAACTCTCTTAAAGGAAGAGTGCTGATCTTTTCTTTGTGTGCACTCCATCAGCACAGAACAAACCTTAAACTAAAGCAGAAGATCCAGACCCACATAACATTGACCTGCAAAAAGATGCTGGTATCTGTTTCCCATGTTTCAAACAACTGACCAAATGAAAGTTGGGTGCCAGGAGAGGTTACTTGGCTCCATGTTTGGATCAATACTAGAACAAATTGATTCTGTAAGCTAACAGTTAACTGGTGGTGTATAAAACTTAACCTGCAGTTTAAACAGGATACTTAACATAGCCAATAGATTTTGTAGAGCAGGTTGGTAAATTTTCCGCCAGAGGGATGGAGAGTGTGTGTGGGTTGGCTCTCAATGCTGATACTGGAGAGGTCAGCAGCCTTGAAAAGAGCTCGACAGTGTTAGAGAACTGTTGTAATGGTTACGTCCCCTGAAACTGAACAGTGGAGATGAATTTGAGTGCTTACAATCAGAGCTGAAATCTATTTTAACCCACAGAGGTGCAATTACCAGACATCGTGTGCGTAAAGCATGGAGTTACAGGCTACTGTAGGTATAAGGCTTGAAGTTGATGAGTTACCTGACACCGGGGTTTCGGGGACCCATTTGGAGCCCGGGTGCAGAGACTGAAACACTGTGCGCACCTCCTGGCAGTTTGGCACCTGTCCGCCGGGCAGGGGGAACAGCTGGAGAAAGGCGCACAGGAAGAGCGCATTGTGGGCTGACGAACCAACCATGGCAGAGGAGCAGCACTTAGCCGAACCGGACAAAGCAGAGCAACAGAAGAGCTGAGATTAACTTCAGCACATTAAAAGTTACAGGAGGATCCCGCGGTTGCGCTGAAGAGATGAAGCTGCAGCTCCAGGATCTGCTCGGCTCAGCATCCTTTCTTTTTTTGTCTCTCCTGAACCGTGCGTCCTGCTGGAAAGCTGCTCGGCTGCGCCTCTTGGTGAAGCTACACCGATGCTGAGAACTTAAGAGTCCCTCTTCACTTGCGATACTGAATCCTCAGCTAGCTGCACAGACGAACGAGCCCCGGATACATGCGCGCGCTCCTTCCAAAAGCGCGCGCCACGGCGTGAACCTGCGCGTATTACGAGATCTCCCCTCTCGTTTAGCGGTAGTGATGCGAGCTGATACATTGGTTCTGTGCGGCTGCAGAAGTGGCGATATAAGGAGCGGATTCATGTAGTGCGCCAGCTGTTGTCGTGATGGATGGATAGCACTGTATGTTATAGGATGCAATTAGGGCGCAGAAACGACAGTTCCCGAACAGAGGAGAGACATGTGGCCACGAGGTGCACATATATTATAATGAAAATGACATATGCGGAGTGTGTAAGCTAAAAAAATGCTTTTATTATTCGAAAGTGAACAGAAAACATGTGAAACAATGTGAAGAACTGCACAATACAAGCAAAATTGAACATAACCTGTCACATCTTATCTTTAATAATCCCATAAATCTCATTCAGTAACATTACTTGACGGCATCTCATGTAAAACTGATTATTTCTTCATCGTTTTCTCATCCTAAGTGGACAGTCACTTCACTTCCACTCAGCGCCAAAGAGACAATAAAGTCTAAATGGTGCCATCTAGTGTTCAGTTTCCATATCAGACACCACAGAGGCCAACATTTGTAACTCATCCTCTCTGCAGACTGGCAAAAACTTCATTAAGTCAGAGAAAAGCACATCTGTTTTGCAGCGCCTCTAAAACATCTCTACACTCATTAGCGCAACCTAATGAATGCGTAGCTGTTCACAACATCTGGCGGATTGCAGATGGATACTGTGCAATTTCTTTCAATGTGTCAAGTGTTGAAATTGCGGAGTCATCCACCCGAAAACAGCGAGACAAAGAGCAAAGTCAAAGAAACTTAATGTTAAGAGGCCTGTTGAGTCAAACATGACTGCAAACAGAGGAGGAAAAAAACAACAGCTGCTCTCATGTGCCTACGGTGAATGAGATTTTCACTCTTTCAAGTGTTCATCAAAGCTTGGAAGAAGAGAAAACAAAACCCATATATCTCTTCCTTTGGCTGCGTGTCTGAGAAACAGAGAGCTTTGCATGGATTTGCACAGCAGAGACTGGCAGAAGCTGAGAGCAAACCAACAAAACTCGCTGTAAACCCAGCAGACTTCCAGCTTCAAATACCAGAAACTCAGTCTGAGGCATGAGGGAATGTGACCAGCAATACCTGAAGTGCACAAACTGCAGTAGATGAGTGTGTACTACCTGCACTGTGAGCACTTTTGAACTGCAGAGTCAACAACATGTTCAGCTTAAAGAGTCAGAAAGTCATGAGTCATTAAAAGATACCTGACGGGGGACTTGTGACCGGCGCACAGACACACTGATGAATGTAAAGAAATGTCTTACAAGTCGACAGCAATTTATTCACCTTCCTGTTTATGCACTAAAACAAGATACTCAAATGTTGACTGCATCAGTGCACTCTCAGCTACACAGTGATGTCATACTGAAAAATAATGCTATATTAGTTTATCATGCACATAAAAAGCCTCCTGTATATCACCATACATTTGAGTTTTAGAAATTGGTCTATGCTTTAAATTTGCATAATTACATGTTCTTGAATGTTGTGCTGCTGAAACATGTAGCCTAATCAAATACTGCGTCAGAAAATTATCAATATGATCAATTATCAAGGAAAATACAGTGTGATTTTGCTGATCTTCTCTCTTTTTCATCACGGTGAACTGACTTTCTTTGTGTGTTTTGTTTCATTAGTCACAGAAAACAAGAAATACATCAATGTTACCTTGAGCTCTTGCACAGTCTAAGCAGCTGCATAATTGAGAAGGTAGTTGAAAGTTAATTGACTGAATTGAAAAAAAAACAGACTATGTAATAATGAAGTTAACATTTTGTTCTGTATGACAGCCGTGCGACCAGCGAAAATTTCTTTCAATCGTTTCTTTAAATTCAGGCTGCAACATTTAAAGTGTGTTATTAGTGTTGTTAAAAATTAAAAAGACATGAGGTATTTCATCACTGATGAAGTATTCTGCAAGGCAAGTGTAGTGAGAAATATTTCACACCCTGAATAACAAGCCCTCCAGCCAGAAGGAGCAACTAGGGCAGTAGATGCTGAACTACTTCACTAACTACACTAGATGCACCTTAGCTGGAGGACCATACGAGGCAGGGGAGTGTAGAGGAAATTGATGCACTGGATTATTTCCAACTCCTCCAGGCGAGAAACTTCCAGTCTGGACCATCTGAAACATAACAAAATCAATTGAAAGTGGCAAATGAGTATAAATATTTCACCTGATCCTATAACTCGGTTGGAAAATGAATACACGTTTTGCAAGCTGCAGAAGTATGAAGGTGTGTTTATGTTGTGAGGAAAAGTCATTAAAAATGTCACAATCAGAGATGCAATATAAGATAAACCTAACTTCCATTTACAGACATGATAAAACTTTAAAATATTCATAAACAAAAAAAAAGACTTACTATAGTTAAATACATAAATGCAGTGGAGAAAAAGCCACATTGTTTCCCTGTGATGTAGTAAAGTAGAAGTATAGAGAAACTTAAAATGGGAATGGTCACGTTAAGCTTTACTCAAAAATGTTCTAAACACCACTACACACTAAACATTTGAGTAAAAGCACTTAATTACTTTCCATCACTGAAAGGTCACATCGCAGTTTAATGAGACTGAAACACTGTGGGGAAATGTAAAAGTCTTCAAACTCTTATTGATAGTTTTTTCTTATTGACTCGCTGATTATAAATGCAACTACAAATCGATTTATCATACACACATCCAATATTGTGCCCGTTTTTTTTTTTTTTAATAGATTCTGCTAAGAGGTAAAACTTTTCAGCTTGTGGTCTATGTTTGTAAACTGTAAATCTCCACAGGTTTCAATGTGGAGATCGGCTACACTGAAAACACTGATTCACTGGCTGTCCATTCAAAGCACGCACGAGGAGGGAGTGTAAACTTAAAAGCTCCATTTGTGCTCCATCAGCATAAAAACTTCGTTTCAAATTTTAAAAATTAAAAATCTGAAATTATTTTTCCATCGACCATTTCCTTAAACACGAGTTTTACAGTGTAACTGGGGTATAAACAGCGTGCCTTGTGCAGCGTTTAACAAAGTGGCGCCAACAGCTTCATGTGATGTGATGTGATGATGAGCGCGTCAACTCCCGTCAATTAAAAAATGGATCTCAATAGCAACATCCGCCTTTATTCGGTTACGTAACAAACACAAACACCAGCAGCTGTAAGAGGTGGGTGGATGAGTCTGTAACTCTTTAAGGATTATTAAAAACAGCCTGGACGATGTGCCAATACATGTAACAAAGACTTCAGCAAATCAACTTTATGTAAACAAATCTACCGTGACCCGAAAAGTACAAAATACATCAAGTTGACTATTCCAGTTTTCTGAAAAAAGGCATTATATACTACATTAGTGCAGAACACATGTTGAACATGCTCCCAGCTTCCCTCTAAAGAAAGCAGTGCATTAAGGCGAAGTAACCAAAACCGAAACATTTTAACATTTTTCAGGTTTTAAAAACTTTCCAACAGAAACCTAACGTAACCCTAACAAACACACGCACGATAACGACCTCACGTTACGCACGTTGTTTTAGAATAAACAGGAAAGGCTGCAGACAGCCTACCATTGCATTATATTCACCTGCATGAATCCTACACACACACACACACACGCACACACACATAAATACATACATATACATATATATGTATATATATATATATATATATATATATATATACTTATATACACACACACAACTCTACAATATAGCTACGTACCTTACTCCGCAGATGTTGTATCCTCTGCAGTCTTCTTTGCCACCCTTTTGCACAAAAAGTTTTGTCATGCATGAAATTGTGAGAGCATCTTTTTTTTGTTGTTTTTCTCTTTGTGGGGGTGGGGAGAGGCGCGCAGTCGACGCAATCTTTGCGAATGTCGTCTTTAAATCCTCTCACAAACACGGTGTCCCTCGCATTCTGCCATCAAACCAGACCTTTCCTCTGCAGCGGCATCCCCTCAAAACTTTTCCTGCAAACTGGGAATTTACAGACTAACCTAGAATAGTTGTATTAAGCCTATCTCGCTCCTCCATTCAGCCCCGTGCTGGTCACAGAAACCCAGGAGGCTTGTGACCTGTAACCCCTGTAAACCCTGCCCCCACATAGCCTTCTGCTCTGTCTGCAGGAGCACGTCCCACCACCTTCCCGCCTCATATGCACACAAATACTTTATAGCATTGCTTTTGCAACAGTGAACTTTAAGGAGATCCTAACCAGCAACGTTGAGAGATGCAGAGGCTTTCCAGTGCATGGTGCATGGTGCCCCCCCATCAACTGTGGGAACGGGCTGCAGCGTTGCCTTAGTTGCCTTCTTTCCTGATTGAACTTTAACCTACTTTCCCATACTGCCTTTACTATGCTCCTGCGGGCTCTGATTGGTGGAGTTCAAGAGTAACAAAATTGCAGCTGCCTATTTTGACTTTATTCGTGTCCGCCAGTATGTTTGATCTCCTGAAGCATGCCACTGATAGAGGAGGGTTAATTATGGCCAGTAACATTTGGAGCTCATTTACAATATGAATGTAGTTCATGGAGGGAATAAAATTTCGTATTATGAATATAGCTCTCTCTCTCTCTCTCTCTCTCTCTCTATATATATATATTTTTTTTTTTTTTTCACAAACTGTAATTGGCCTCCACAAAGACAATAGCCTGCCAGCCTATTGAACAGGCCTCATGTTGGATACCTCCTGGTAGGATGGAATGTGTCCCAGTGTTTTGAACTGGGCTGACATTACTGCTTCACAGCCAGAGCTACAACTGGGAGGAAGGGTTGTTTTTAGCCATTTGAATGTGCACCACTGGATAAATACATTCTACAAGATGTAAACAGACCAACCTAGTTCAGAATCACTTGTTGGAGATGAAGTTACATTTTAATGCCCACAAGTTAAGCAAATACATTTTCATTCATTGTTAACACTATGGCTCACACAACATCGTTTCTAATCAGAAAAAAAGTAGGCAATATTGATCACACTATAAAACTGCCTATGGAGCCATCTAAAATGTTTATTGGACTTTCAACATTTTGCAGAGAAACTACAGGTTGTAGCAAGGCCACAACTGATGATTGTTTTTATCATATATCTTTCCCTCAAGTCTATAAAAGGTCAGAAATAATGAAAATGGCCCTCATAATTTCCCACAACCCTAAAATATTAATTAAGTAGCCCTCTAAGCTTTTATTAGAACTGTAACCCTTTCACAAAGGTCAAGAATGACCTTCTATTCTCAACAATAATTCAATTTACAATCATATAAAACAGATAAAAACAAGATGTTTATTTTTGCTTGCTAAATTACTTAGCATGATAAATTGATAATAAAAAAAATTGATCAACTAAAGTTTCAGCACGCTCCAGCATAGTTACACTAGATGAGCTTCCACTGTATTTTTATATTTCATCAAAAGCTGAAGGCTAACATACAGGAGACCTCAGTCAGTATTAAAAACGATTTGGTGAAACTGAACACAGAGGAGACCTTTTCTACTTCACCTCTCAAATCTGATGAACCCGAAGCAGGCACAGTCTTTTCTGAATTACTGAGTGAAAAGAAACAATTTTCTCAGAAACAAAGGTTCTATGTGGGCATTATCTGAGTTTATAAACTGGATTTTTTAGTTCAAGGTGTCTTAAAACAGAAATGATTCGCCAAAACACAAAATCAAAGTGGTGACGTATAATTTTCTGTACTAAATTAATCAGATGATTTAATCAGAAATAAATGTTATGAATTAAAGGTTTATCTGTACAGAGGCCACTGTCACTTTACTTCTTAAAAAGGCCCGAAGCCCTTGTCACTTATACTGAATAACTGGACCTATGATTAGAGTGATGTTTGGTAATTACATGAGGTTGTCAGCCTACATGCATCAGTGGCAATACTTAAGCTGTCAGTTGTCTCGGTCTAAGAGCTGCAACTAAACAAACAGAAGTCCAGGAGATGTCAATTAAGCACGGTCTATACACAGCTACACAGTAATGAGAAGAGGTGTATTCAGGTAGACCAGGTGAAACTGTGCAGGGCTTTTAAGGTACTGCTCAGAAAAAGCCATGGACAAGTTCTTCCTTTTGTAGTTGTGTGTGCTTAACTGTTGAAGCAACACAAGAATAAATTGCCATAAAGTTTTATTTTCATGAATGCTTTTCACAATTTTACCCTTTATAAAGTTATGTACACATAATTCGCTCCCATGGTAAATAAAGAGAATATCCAGAGTGTGGAAAAAAAGACAGGAAAAAAATATAAGGCAATAGAATAAAAAAAAAAGAAAGTAAAGCACAACAAATATTTAAAAGAGAGAACTCTAAATCGTGGAATATATAGTTTTGATCTTAAGGGATTTGTGTTGATGTCTACATAATATTGCCAGTGATTTATATATTCATAACTCGAGGTAGGGTTAGAGAAACACGAAATGCTTTGTTTACACACTAATACAAGGTGCCCATTGTTGTCAACGGCTCCCTCTGGTGGGATGTCTGTGTACAGCATGTCCTTCACACAGTGCATGTCATGATTGAACCCAAATCTCAAGCAAGTTTGAGTGCAGATCTACACACCAACACCATCTGAAAACATTCTGGGGTATTTCTGTTGAAAATCCTCATTAATTTTGTTAAACAAAAGTCTGATCATCTCGCATATTATTGCAGAAGTTAGCCTGTTTTGTAACTTCAGTTTATCAGCAAGGAGTTACAGAGTTGATCGCCATCGGGATATTTAAAGATACTCAAACACACTTTCATACAAACTTTCTTTCAGTAACTGGTGACATGACCATTCACTGTGTGCAGGACTTCAGTCTGTGTATTTAAGCATAAGGTACCACATTCACAGCAGATTTCTCAAATTATTTTATGGAACTTGAAAGGCCTGATATTGACTTTGTGACTATCTGGTGCAGTGTACCAAATAGTGATTAGCGCTTCTTTAAAAGCCAGTTAACCACAACAGAAAAAAGTTTCTGATCGTGGTCCAACTGATGTCTATGAAAAGTGTATTTACACTCCCAGGATCACATTTGAAGTGAGACACAGTTAAAGAAAAACCTTCACTGCACTAGATGTGGAAGTGAGAAATAAACTGGTAATGCATTTGGGACTTGAAATGTACATTTTTACCTTTTTTATATTCACTTTGGTTTAAAAACAATTTAAGAGGTCTGGAATTTTACATTATCATTATGATCCATTAAAATGTCTTTAAATAAGGCAACATTCATGACAAGGTGCAACACTGCAATTCATTATGAATTAACGTTTGTGTGGCACCACCCAATGAAATATTTAAGTTTAAAAATCTAGTTTTCCATTGTGAAAACCAGGTTGCAGTCCCTGTTCAAGTTTGAACATATATATATCTATATATCTATATAGATATATATATATATAAAATCAAGTTGAGGCATGCATACAAACCACTGTTGTGTATTTTAAAATGTCAAATAAAATATCTTGTCTAGGAAGGAAAGAAAAGAGAACGCAGCATTTGCAAACTCAAATCCCATGAGGTATGTACTAGAAGACTGTGCGCACAGACAACACATCTTGAAATCCCTAATATACCATTTTAGAGACAATGGCAGAAGTAAGGCAATTATATCAACACAAGTCTTTTTAAAAAGTATAACTAATCAGTGATGCATGTGAGGAACTCAGTGCTTGTCATCCAAAACACAGTCATTCTTGTTTTAACAGTGCATGTGGGTATTTTAACAATGGCATCTTTCTGATGCATCACAGTTATGTTACAGTGTATTACAATAAAACGTTTCATTATAATCAAATCAGAAAATTACACGACATTTAGAACCCTGTGTACATTTCAGCATCTGCCACCCTCTTACTTTTTTGTACTCTTTGGTGTTAAAGTAACTGACTGTATGGATGGGAGCAATGAGATTAAGGAGATCCGTTTTAGTTTTAGTTTCCCTTCGTTCTGCCCAATTCTCAAGGCCAGTGTAGCTCAATAAATGTCAAAGAAAATCAGTAAAATTAGTCAAGAAGCAATCCCAACCAAAGTTAGTATGAAGTCTCTTTGACGTGTCAACTTATCTTAAATACCATGCTCTGATTTGAACATAACAGATTTACAGTGCAACATACTTGTGATGCATCCTTGTGCAACGCTTCTGTGTAAACTGCGATATTATTTCTTGTGTTATGCAGTGCTTATACTGTAATGGAAAAATGGCTAAGATGGCATATATCAAGTACTTTAAAACCACATGAATTAATTATTTGTTAAATCATTGTTTCAAATGAATTATTGCTATCTGTGCTCAGCATGTGAGGATGAAGTGGAGTGCTCCAAGTGAGATCAATTTGTATATCCTAGCTGTCCATGTTAGCGGTGAATGGATGGCTGCTACCCTGCAGCATTATCTGATGCCGTGTTTCTATTTCAGTCATGTAAGCCTCAGTGAACTCAGCCTAAAAATCACAGCACAATAAATTGATTCCTCTATGGTTTTGATTTTCTCTTCCTGTGCCAGCTAATGCATCAGCAAGTTCAGCACTGCAGGATCATTTCAGACCTCTGTAACATCACACAATGCGACCAAAGGCCTAATAACTACACAATAATCCCCAAAAATGACTGTGTGCCGAGTCTGATCTGGCCAGTATGATCCACATGTCGCCCTGACAAAGCCGTATTTCTAAACATCATTTAAGTCCCTGTATAACACAACAGCTTACAATAAGGCAATAATCCAAACCTATGCAATTAGTTAGGCTAAGCAATGTTCAGAGAGAAGAGTTACTGTATATTTGAAACTGTTTACCATGAAGATACATTAGAAAAATAATATATTTACTTCTCAGCTTTTCAATCTCTAAAATATAGACAGGTTTCTGAAGGAAAAAAAAAAGACTTTTGAGACCACCTCAGAGCTCATGTTGGCTGTGAATGGGGAGAAGTTTCTGTCATTCTAAGGTCTGGTTCTGCCAGCGACAATGTAAGTGGAAAGGTAACAGTTTAAGGTCCAACATTACAAGAACATACTAAATGTTTTTCATTATCACTAAAGAGGAAACACTATGGTTTAAATAACAGTTCTTGGCCCACTGGATGGAAATCACCTCCATATCCACACTAAAAACAGAAAGTGAAGGAAGTAATCTTTACTTTTTTCCTATATTTTGTAGTTAATATTAAATTTTAATGAAGCGTGTCTTTTAGACTCTCATGTAGCCCTCTGCAGCTCCAGCCACTACCTCTAAACTCTACCACCTGATGGAGCACTCATCCCTGTGGCTTTTAAGCTTCCTCCGGTGCCGTGGGCCTCTTCAGGTCGCGGATCTGCTTAATCAGATAGTTCTTCTCATCACAGAACTGCTCGTCCTCAGATCTGTCTGTCTGGAAGTGGCTCAGGAAGTCCACGAGTTTGGTCTGGTTCTTCAGCAGTATGTCCAGCACGGGCTGAGTCTTGTTGGGGTTTGCAACAAATACCTTTAAAAGAAGAGAGAGATTATTTCATTATTTTATCTTAATCAGTCCATTCTTCTCTTAAAAACATTCAATATTTTACTAATTTAAGTCAGCACCATTCAGCTATTTTCTTCCAACAACTATATGTGGAATTTCACATCTTGAATAAACAACTTCAATTATTAAGCAGTGAATTATTGCACTGATTATGCATGTTTTACATGCAGACCTTGAAGACATGGAATGCTTCAAACTGGATATTTCGGCTGTTGTCTCTTAGCAAGTTCATCATCAGCTTCAGGTTCTCTGCCCGACTGATGTACTTCGTCATGACAGTGAAGTTGTGTCGATCTAGGAGGAGTTCCCCAAGGAGCTGAAAGACAGTACATGATTAAATAATGTCAGTTACACCTTAATCTGTAGCTCAAATCAAAGTTTGTCAATGGCTTTAATTTGACAGAGCAGCGGTGCTTTTACCTTCAAAGACTGTCGTTTGGTGACGTAATTGTCAGAATGCAGGAGCTTCTCGTACTCTGTGAACACCTGACAGACAATTTAAAAGCATGTTAGGCACTGCATGGGCATTCTTTCACTTAGAGATAAAAATGAAGAGGAGAAAACTCACTCTGTCATAATTGTTCTCCAGGAAATCCGCACACATAATCTTGTGTCTTGTAAGGAGATCCTGAAAGGAAACAGAAGAGCCCTGGGTATTAGATAAGAACTGTTGAGATACTGCAATTAGAAGGAAAGTATGTCAGCGTACCTTGAATGAGGCAAAAGCATCTGAAGCAATGTCAAAGGTTGAGAGCTCCACGTAGCGGAAGAAGCAGTAGAACTCTTCAGAGAAGAGCACCGTCCGTGCCAAAGGGTCGTGACGCAGACACTCCCTCAGCATCATTCCACAGTTCAGAGCCACTTCTGCACTCTCGTATCTGTATGGGTTAATACATGTCAAGTCATATATCATCAGACCAGTTATAAAACAGACCCTGTAGATGTAACACAAGTGAAAACTGGTAAAAAGGCCACCCTAAATACTTTTAACATTGGTAATCTGGCATTAAATGTATTTTTTGCACTGATTAATATTATTTAGATCTTATTTGCCATGGTGAGGTATTTTTACTATACCTGAAGATAGCTGGCTAAATGTAGACAATTCACCATGCAGCTACATGGGAGTTTATTACTAGAATGATCATCTAACACATCAGTATTAAATGTCAGGTTTTGATGTCTGTCTCTGACAACCAAACAGAATGTTCCTCTTTATATATATGTGACATTCGGGAATAAAGTTCAAAAACATTGCAGAAGAAATCCATCACAGAAGTTGCAATTTGCAAAGAGAGAATTTGATCCACTGACAGCAACCTAAACGGATCAAAATGCAGTGCAGCCATTAGACAAGGTTGCTTTTTGAGTAAGCGGGATGACTCAGTTTTTCAGAGCTGTAAAACCAGCACTCAACTATCACTCTCTTCATCTCCATGTGTAACCCACATGTGAATGCAACAAGTTCATGCTCGTTTCTCTGGGAGTTGTTGAAACACATACTGGGTAATGTAGAAAATCATGAGGCATGTTGAAGGAAAGTGATTTTACTGTAAAAGTAACTTAAAAAACAACAACAAAATAATTTGGGGGGCTTACTGATATTTACCAGTTAGGGGCCTCTACAGGTAGAGTTGATTTTAATATGTGTAAGTGGAAAAACAAAGCACTCATATCTAATATCAAAGTATCAAATACTGAGTTCCTGCTGTCTGAAAAGTTGAACTTACCCTTTCAGAAGCATGAAGAGAATCTGTGGGTGTGTAGAGATGTACTCTACCGTGGGTGTGCGAGTGCCAATCTGACGTCTCACAATATTGCTGAACAAATGAACCACATCCTTCTTCCCCTGTAACAAAAAGCACTCAGACAGATGAATGACTGACTGGGTAATGATGATATGCAAAGACATTTTTGCTTTGGGCAAAGATGTTCAAATCAGGCATACACACTCTCAGTGACTGTTTGGTGTCTGCACAAAGCAATCAATACTCTTTTTTCTTTTTTTTTACACACATAGTCATTGTGTAAAAAAGTATGTTTTTACCCACCTCAAAATCAATCCTCTGAAGGTTTGCAATAAGTGCAATGAGGAGGTTGGTGTTGTACAGCTCTTGTGCAAGCTGAGCCACTGCTTCAGTTTGAGGCTCCTTGTCACCTGTTCCACAAAGTACCTCCTTCAGTGAGGCCAGGTTTTTGGACACCTCCTCTGCAACCTTATTTGTGGAAAAACAGTTGATGACTCTGGCCATGAGTTGGTGTTAAGGATAAGATCCAAATTCCAAACATTAGACAGTCAGAAGAAAAACCATTGCTGACCTTTTCACACTTTTTACTGTCTCCAGCATCCAGTTTTTCCATGTATGCCACATTCTCCTTCAAACTTCTCACTATTTCAGCCGGACTCTTCTGAGACTTCCCGAAAGGAAAAGGCATGACTGAAGAAAGGTAATCCAAGCCCAAATCTCTAATGAAATAAAATCACGTTTCAACAAACTATCATGCAATTAAAGCAATTCAACTTCCTGTACCTCTGTGCATCAGGAAATGGCTGAAAGAGCTCTCACCTGAAGACAGCAAGGGTATAGCTAGGTTAGTTATACTGTCTAGCTGTAACTCGACACTCAAAAGTAAACTACTGAGTTACAGTATTAAAGACCATAACAACGCGCACAGCTAGCCAACGTTACATTAGTTAGTTAGCATTATAATGCGGGTACATTAGCGCTATAGTAACACTTCTATTGTATGTTCACACTGGTTTATTAGTTTCTCAACAAATGCCAACTTTTAAACCGAATCAAGAATGTCAC
Source organism: Seriola dumerili (assembly GCF_002260705.1). NCBI lineage: Eukaryota > Metazoa > Chordata > Actinopteri > Carangiformes > Carangidae > Seriola > Seriola dumerili. The sequence continues at coordinate 5,069,234 of NW_019174416.1, read as the reverse complement.
GGACAATAAGACGTTAAAAATGTCAACGCTACAGCAATGTTCATCAGCAAACTTCAGCTAGCTTGTGACCTAGTTAGCAGTAGCGAGAAACAGGCAAACTAACGACAGCATGTAGACAGCAAGCACCATGGAAAACACACACACAGGACACTGCTGAAATATTCAGTTCAGGCTGTCAAGACTCACCCGAGTGAACTCTAGTTTTGAAGCTGAAGGAGGCTCGGTGGCTAAAGGTTAGCTAGCAGGCTAGCAAGTTATCCCCACTTTCTTTTTCCACTGTAACGTTACTTTGATATGTCTGTAACGTTATCTGAGATCTGGAGCTGTAGCTATCTAACGTGTGCTAATTGTGGCTACAAGTTGCTCAAACGGACGACCTTCATAGCTGGGATATTTCATGAAAATCTCTCTACTCGTGACCGACTGTCACCTAACTTGCTAGCTGCCTAGTTGTGGAGAGAGAGTCGCTGGGTTGGCCTGTCCGACCGTCTGACAACTTCATTTCCCTGTTCTTTACTGTTGAAACTCACATTCTCTCCTCATCCCGGGGACACTGGGCGGGTATGTTTTGCTCTACAAAATGACTGCCACTACTTTTAGCCAATCACTTTAGCCAATGCTAATTTTATGTGGTAACTCCCTCTCCGTTGTAGGTGCGCATGTTTAAATGGCTCATATTCCTCGTGTGGGAGGAGACATCAAAGACTACACGTAAAGCCCCTTCTTACGGACTGCCCTGTAACGGTAAGCAAGTGCACCTAAATTCTCACGAAAAGAAGAGGCAAAAAAATTTAGTTAAAAGGAATTTAGGCTTGAAATCAGTCCCTTTCATCCTATATAAGTGGAGTTTTGGTATTATTATCAAAGCAAAAAAGTTTTAGCATTAGTTTTATTAACAGTCTTTTCCTCATAAAGTCTTCAGCTTCATTATATTTTGGTATTTACAGTGAAGAAAGATTCACGGATGTCAAAAAAATACTCATAATCAAATATAAACTGCTTGTACATGTGTTTTAGTGAATATATTTGATGTAATCACACAGTATTTGACACTATTTAACATGGTTAGGGTTATATAACCATATAAATCATGCCTAACAAAAGAAACCATGGTGCTTCACAGTTTTCTATACTGTATCTGGAAAACATGTTCTGCCATGTCTTAAAAGCTGTAAAATTCTTCCAGACATTTCCCATAAATATTCAGTTCTGTTTCAATTTTGAGAGGGTATACATTTCCCCTAATCTAAACTCTGAACTTAAAAGACTGGCATCCTTTTTACTTTTGAGTATGGGATTAATGCATTACACTAGTGAATAATATAGTCAATATAAGTATTTACACTTGTAAATGTACTAAATCTCAAGGATCCACATTTTTCCACATTTTAGTTTTTCTGCTCTCATCTTTGAAGTGACTCATTATGTTATCTACTAAAAAACATTTCAGGTTGTCTCAGCAGGGTTTTTACCCAGTTTGGTTCCATTGTAGGGGTGTCACACCAAACTGTGCTTAACCATGTTCAACATTTTGTTTATGGTCCCTATGATTCCCATATGATGCCTGTGGCATTGCACCACCTTGCTCCCACCAACAGTGGATGACAGTCATTGCAGGTTGAAATCTCCTCTCAGCACTCTCCAAACAGACAGTAAACCGACCCAGATGTTGATAAAAAGATATATATGAAAAGCATCAAGATGGAGTGTGCTCACTACATCAACTGATGCATCTCTATGTGTTGGTATTTATAGAAATATTTTCTGAATGGCATGCCTGATAATAAATACTGTCCAGTTCTTTGGGATCCACACATAATGCATTGTTTGGGGTATTTACATGTAGCAACTAGAGCTCAGGTAGTTCCATTTTACAAAGGTCTAGCTCAGTACAGCACAGCCCAGTTCTATGCTCTTATCGGCCCAGTCCATGTTCAGACTAACTAACTAACCCTGGTTCAAACTTTGTTTTTAGACCCTCTGCATACTGTGCATGTACAAGGTCTCCTCTGCCATTAAGCACACATCACACAGTAAACAATATTGTATACCACATGATGACAGCTTTGAAGGAATAATTAAATAATTTTTTTAAGGAATAAAAAAAAATTGGGCCTTCAGAGACAGGGCCTCAAGATTATGTATTCATGTAGGCCTTGCATTAGTTGATATTGTACTTTGTTGGTGCAAATTTGTAACATTGCACAACTAATTTGTAGTGAACCAAATAATAAAAAACAAAAAGCAAGCTGACTGGTATGTGGATTTTATGGAAAACCAAATTAGCAACATTAGCATACTTTCATCTCCCATTTTAATGAAACTATGGCTTAACACAAGTGAAAAATAAGTCATATCTGCTTTTTGGATATCGATACTTCAAAATTAGTCATGTTCATGAGGTATTTTTGTAAAGCACTTTCGTTTCCTAAACACTCTGACCTCCTGTAGCTTTTCACGTTGGAAACATTACAACATGCTGTCGTCAACGAGACTTTTATTTTGAAAGTCGCACCCGGAATTCCCCCAGTCCTGGACATGGTAGCTAGCTTGATGCTAGTGTGAAAAGCACACGATCACTTCTGAAGGACGGAAAGAAACACTGTCGCTGCCCGGAACACTTTTCCATCTTTTCTATTGTCTCAGTGCGATAGGATTATATTACCAGGTAAGATGTGAGCTGTGTGTCCGCGGCTGGATGATAGCCGATGTATTTTATGGCCTATTGTGGTTTCAGGCCGTATTGCTGGCGTACAAGCTGAGCAGCTCTCTTTTCACAGGGATACATCACGTATGGCGCTCTTTACTTCGAAACGGTTTGCAAAGACCCGCGCCTGTCATGATAATTTCCCACATTTAAAGGGAAATATTCGCAGTTTTTCGGGTTCCAGCAGAAACATAATGTCGAAGTGTCACATTTTCCTACCGTCGACCTTTATTTCCCTGCATGAAAGGGCCTTGGGAGAGATTTCGGGGCGTTGAGATGTTCATAGTGAAAATTGTTTTTAGTTACAGCTACTTTGGAGGAGAAAGAGACACACACCCCCTTTAATTCAAAACTTTGTAGCATAAATTTGAGGCACTTTTATGTTTCGCTTGTTCTCGTCACAAATCAACCACAACATCGCCATGTGGTGCAAGTATATAAAACGAGAGCAATACAGTGAAGAGCAGAGGTTGAAATAAAGGATATTTGGTGTTATTTACATGGAGAGTATTGTGTGTTTGCACGCTGGCTCCGCTGCTGGAGCCGCCGCAGTGAAAGCCTGGCCCTGCTATCATGGCTGTAATGGCTCTATCAAGGCGTCGCAGCACACTGCTATTGTGATTTTTTTTTAAACACCCACTTTCGTTTGTGGACTATCAAGGATTGAGTAGATATTTTTTAATGCTCATATTTAATGTATTTGCGCCGCTCGCAGCATATTATGGACAACATCAGACCATCTATGTGAATGTCAGCACACATTTGAAGGGTTGATCTACTCCTCTACTCTAAAGAATACAATGATGGGTTTGCAACCAGTCTTATTTGATGTTTAAGAAAAATGCTGATTAATAAACATCTTAATGGTTTAATTAAAAGGCAACTGAAAATGATACAACAATACTAATGATCAAATCACCCCAGTTTCTGCTAATTTGTGTGTCTTCACTGCTTCTCACAACAGAGAGTACAGACTAAAATGGAATAATATGTTTTTATCTAGAGAAGTTGGGGCAGACAAATGTAGTGAATATGGGGGGTTGTCTGTAATTAAAAGTAGCCCCTGTGTGTAAGGTAAAGGGGTTGCATCAGATGTGGTCCTCCAGCTTCAGAGTCCTGCTTCTGCTGATTTCCCTTTCTGTTCCTTTTTAATCTGATTTAGTCCTGGGATGACTGGTGAATGTTGCTAATTGCAGGCCTGTGTTGTGCTGATATTGTCTTCAGCCATGCTACTTTTGACTACCCTCCAAAATCAAGATCTCCCCCGATGCTGGCATTGGTCAGCAATTTTTAGATTCTGTTCAATACACTTATTCTGTGGTTTTTAGTATTTATACCGCAGGCAATTAGAAACTCTCTATAATTCAGATATGATTCAATTTACAAGGATCAGAAGTTGAAAAAGTGTGAAGCTGCAGACCTGCAACAAATGTGTGGGCCCCATGTGTGATCCATCAGAAACACATTGAGAGTGTTTTTAGGACACAGGGCTCTTCTTTAGTGAGTTTCACTGTTTGATATGAGCTGTGATTATTTTGTTACGCTGTTTTGATGATGTAGTCCAGGACTTATAAAGACATTGTTATTTGATGATTGAGTGGGAAATTGTTCTTCTAACTGCTTTGAAAACCACCTCTATTTAAAAGGGTTTGGCAGTCATTGTAATTCAAAGTTATCTTGTCATGCTGTGTTTTGTTTTTTTCATTAGACTCTAGAAGAATAAAGAAGCCTTTGGCCATGTCAGGACAGAGGAAAGGAGCTGCAGCGCGGCTGCCTAAATGTGCCTTCTGCAGAACCAACCGGGACAAGGAGTGCGGCCAGCTGCTGGTGTCTGACAGCCAGAAGGTGGCAGCCCACCATAAGTGCATGGTGAGGGGAGCACATTAGTTCTCAACCTGTATAGCCTGTAATCCTTCAAGCCAAAGTCATGCACACTTGCAACCCCTCACATATGCAGAATAGTGAAATACATGGTTCATCTCCCATAAAAAATAAAAATGACAAATGTAAGATTTTCTTATAAGTATATCACAGTGGAAATCGGCTCTGATGACACGATCTGATGCTGCTGAAACGTGTCAAATGAATGTTAATCTTCAGTTTGGTGGTAAATGATGCACCAGAAGTGGTAAAGGCAAATGTTATAGCATTATTGTTAGAATTTATTTGACAGAGTGTGTATTAGAAAAGGCCGTAAAAACCATTTAATGCTTATTTTCATATTTTTCATATGTAGCTGTTCTCCTCTGCCCTGGTCACATCTCACTCAGACAGCGAGAACATTGGAGGATTTTCCATTGAGGATGTGAAAAAGGAGATCAAGAGGGGAAATAAATTGGTAAGTACGCACTGGTCTTCTTAGTGTAGCACTAATGAATGGAGGAGAAGCAGTGTCACTGCATGAGGCCACAGAGTAGAGCTTTTGTCATGTTGAAATTATACATCATAAACAGCTCATTAAAATGAAATAAAGCATATTCATGTACATATTTGTACATGTACATATTTAAATGCCTATTACTTTTTGATCTAAATATGTTGGTGTTGAGGCCGACACTACAGCACACCCAGTCACTGTGCATATCTGAGAATATGCATTAGCTGCTTTATTTAACTAATGATGAGGATGCACGCATGTTTTCCTGAGCTAAGTGTATACGTATGTCTTCAATGTAAAGTTCCTTCAGTGTTTATACCTGAGGCATGTGTGTTCATTCTCCTGTCTTTGTGTTCAAGGTGTACATGTGTGCATGTTTATGAATGGCTGTGTAAGTTTCTCACAGAGACTGATACCAGCTGATAGCAGTGCATCAGATCCCTCTCATGTGTACATGGGAAATATCATCTTTTCAGTATCATAAAAGATCTAGAAATACACACGTTAGAATTAACAGCAACAATTAACTTGTGGTTCGTTCCTCAATCTGACAAACTGTTGAATAATTTAATCTAATTTAATGTCATTAGCAGCATTTCTAATTGCATTTCCACATGTATGCAGCTGTGAATGAATACCGGTTTCACACTTTATATTCACCTTTTACTTGATTTTATATGAGACTTTCATATCACTCTGTAAAAGATTATTGATGTATTTAGTAGTAAGTGTTTTTTCTACATATCTCTTGGCAATATGTTCACTTTAATTCATATATTTGTTGTTTTACTTTCATCCACTTTGACCTACATATACATGTTTTCTGAAATCTATATTGAAGAGTGATTTTTAGATGCTAATAAATAATAAGTTATGATAAATACTGGCAATGTATCTTTGCATAAATTTAAGACGGTTTTCATTTTCATTTACTACCTATTTATATTAAGATTTCTCTGATGTTTTCTGCCTTTTTTATAATCTTGCGTGCCTCTGTGCCAGCTTCCCTGCTGCATTTAATTTGTTCTTCTCCTGCGACAAACACATTCTCCCCACAGGGATATTGTTTCATGATATTTGCATATGGCCTTTCAGACAGTTGTGTCTGTCAGGGCCCTGTGGTGTTTGGAGAGAAATTATCATTCATATCCACACTGGAAAAATCACATTTCCCATCACCAATTGACAAATCACATTACCAGTTGTCAGCCATTTGAATGAACATAAAAGGTTGTGGACCTGCATGTGCTTGGCTGTTTTCCTGAAAGATGCAGCTCTGTGTCTTTCCCCCTCCAGATGTGTTCTTCATGTCACCGGCCGGGTGCTACTATCGGCTGTGACGTGAAGACGTGCCGGAGGACGTATCACTATTACTGCGCTGTGAAGGACAAAGCCCAGATCAAAGAGAATCCCTCACAAGGGATTTACCTGTAAGTCACTTTGTCTTTGGACTCTTATGCACATTAATCTACAATAAATAAAGATATATGTCATTCATGTTGATTTTTTTATTTTTTATTTTTTTGTCTGAATGTAGCGTTTACTGTCGCAAACACCGAGACGCTTCTCAGGATGGCATTCAAGGTATAGTATGCTTAAACATGTGTTAGACCAATAGGCTACATGGATGATAGGATTTGATTTGCAGCTGGACAGCTGTTTCCCTTTTCAGTCACAACACTCGCATATAAAAACACTTGGATCCCATGTGTTTGAGTTGTTTGTAATGTGCTTTACCATGATATTCTCAAGGTGTGGGATTGTCTTGTTTATATTTCATTGTGAAATGTGTTGCAGTGATAAATACTGATACTAGCATGAAATATGCACAACATATCCAGTTACATTTGTTTCCATTTTTGCCCATCTGTCTACACTCATTCACCCATAATGACAAAATGAAAACATGTTTTTAGAAATTTTAGCAAATTTATTAAAAATCAAGTACGGATATCTCTCATTTACAAAAGTATTCAGATCCTTAATTTAGTATTTTGTATAAGCCCTTTTGGGACAGCAGTTACAGCTTTAAGTATTCTTGAGAAGTTTCTGCATGCCTTGACACTTCGGTTTGCGCAGTTTATCCCATTCTTCCTGGCAGATCTTGATCTATGGGGTTTAAGTCTGAGCTTTGGCTGGGCCACTCAGGGACATTCAGAGACTTGTCCTGAGGCCACTCCAGCGTGGTCTTGGCTGTATGTTTGGAGTCATTGTCATACTGATTGTCTCAGGTCGTGTGGACTTTGGAGCAGGTTTTCTTCAAGGACCTCTCTGTATTTAGCTGCATTCATCCTTCCCTCTGTTCTGACCAGTCTCCCTGTTGCTGCTGCTGAGAAGCCTCCCATAGCGTGATGCTGCCACCACCATGTTTGACTGTGGAGATGGTATTAGCCTGGGGATGAGCAGTGCCTGGTGTTCATCAGACAGTGTCTGGAGTTCTGCACAAAGGGTTAAATTTTCTCATCAGACCAGAGAATATTTCATCTCATGCCCTGAGTGCCTTTCACTCAAAGTGGCCTCTGTCCAGCCGCTCTACAATAAAGGCCTGATTGATGGAGAGCTGCTGACATGGTCGTCCTCCCAGCAGGTTCACCCATCTCTGCAGAGGACTTCTGAAACTCTGTTAGAGTGACCACTGGGTTCTTGTTCACCTCAAAGAGACCCTACTTTCCCGGTTACTCAGTTTGGCAGGACAGCCCACTCTAGGAAGAGTCCTGGTGGTTCCAAACTTCTCCCATTTCACATAATTGAGGCCACCGCGCTCCTGGGAACACTGAAATCTTAAGAAACGGTTTATCCCCTTGTCCTGACCATTCCTCGCCACAATATTATTGCAGCGCCTTATAGCACAGGTGTGCATTTTTCTAGATTATGACAATGCCAATGTCAATTCAGTTTGCTGCAGGTGGACTCCAGTCAAGTTCTAGACACATCTCACAGATAATTAAAGCAGACAGGATGAACCTGACCACAGTTTGGAGCCACAGCAAAGGGGTGAATATTTTTGTAAATGAGAGATTTCAGTTTTTGATGTTTAATCAATTTGCATTGTCTTAAAATGTCTTTAAAATGTTTCACTTCATGATTATGGGTTATTAAGTGTAGATTGATGAGCAAATGGCAATTTTATCAATTTACAATTAAATGTACAAGAAAATAAAGTGTGCAAAAGTGAAGGGGTGTGAATACTTTCTGAAGCCACTATCTGCTTGTGTTCTTGATCTATTATGAGTTAAAGTTGTCATGAACAATACAACCACTTGCAGATACTTTGCTTTGATGCTCTTCTTATGAACAAAAGTTGTTGTGTTAACCATGATTGTTGGTTTCTTGCCAGATGAAGAGGGAGGCGTGGCCAATGATTCAGACTCATTGCCTCCACAAAGCAGAGGCAGAGGACGGTTTGAGAAGGTGAGAGGCAAGGTGGGATCTCGTGGCCAATCGGAAGACTCCCGCTCCACCTCCTCACAGGCTGCAGACGAGGAGAGCTCCTCCCATGTAAGGCAGCATGCTTATTCTTAAATGCAGTCTCATTTGAATGGTCTGTTGGCTGTACTGTATGTGGCCTCTGTTACTGAGTGTTCCGTTTGTTGTAGCGCGACAGGTCACCTCTTCGTGCCAGCCCAGGAGATAGCGGCCAGCGCTGTGGCTTTTGTCACGCTGGTGAGGAAGAGAATGAAACAAGGGGCATGCTTCATACCGATAACTCCAAAAAAGTGGCTGCACACTACAAGTGTATGGTAAGATATAGCATTGTGTGTAAGAGTCTGTTTTTTGCAACACAAATTTGCATATACAGTACGTCCACTTGCATCTCACTGTGATCTCTGATCCCTTCCAGCTGTTTTCATCGGGGACAGTCCAGCTGACCACCACGTCACGGGCTGAGTTTGGAAACTTTGACGTGAAAACGGTCATCCAGGAAATCAAGAGAGGGAAAAGAATGGTAGGAAAATATCTGTAACTTCAGTTTTAAAAACATTTTTTTGAAAGAAAATGATGGACTTTGTTGTTTTTTCCAGAAATGTACACTCTGCACTCAGTTGGGTGCCACCATTGGCTGTGAAATTAAAGCATGTGTGAAGACCTACCACTATCACTGCGGCCTGCAGGACAAAGCCAAGTACATCGAAAACATGGCACGTGGCATCTACAAGTGAGTTTCATATCGAACAGACAGACATTTAAAAGTGCTTTCACTTCACAAAATATTTTTGCATGCAAATTTTCTCTTAATATTTACAGCTATTTTTGCCCGCAATTATTTGCACTTAGGTGTTATTTTTTTTTGAATATTGTAAATTTTACATTGCTTACATTCATGTTAGCTAGCTTGCAGTCTTCCCCTTCCCTACCTTTGTTATGTCTATCTTTCCTTGTGTGTGACCACCAACATGTGTGTCCTTGTGCACATGCACAATCCAAACAAAATGGGGACCCGCTCATCAAAACAGTGTGTAAAAACGTATTTGTGTGTCTTTAACTCCAACTCCATACCACTTTGACAGTAGGGCTGGGCGATAAAACAATAAAAACAATTATAATAATGATATAATATATTAAATAATATAATCATTATCATTTTCCTAGAAATATAACAAATGGTGGATAAATGTTCAGTATGATTAATTTACAAGTTTAGATAGCATGGGCTGAAATGAATCACAATCTGTCACTCACATAGGAATAGGGGTATGCATCACGTAGGTTAGGTTTTAGATTAGCCAGGTGAGATTTTATCATTATAATTGTTTGAATGTTCTCCCTCAGATTTATGAAATGTTTTGCTGTTTGCCCTGTTCTGACCATAAACAGTAATTTAAAAGCCACCACATCAGAATTTTAAAGTGTTCACTGGTTTACATTACTGTTGTTCATTATTAACCGCTGAAACGTTAACCGACAATAAGAAGTTTGACAGTTTAATACTTATCAGTTAAACATTTAAAATATCCTCGGACATCAGTACCATCTGAGCAGGGACTGAAAGATTAACCCCACAGCATGTCGACCTGTTGACATTTCTGAATAAAAACCAGTAGAGAAGCTGTCCGCTATGCTTACAACCACTCCTATGCGTGTATGTGATGGTGTGTGTATGTGTTTTAGACTATACTGTAAGAACCACAGTGGGAATGAGGAGAGGGATGAAGAAGATGAGGAACGAGAGAATCGCAGTAGAGAGAGGGCAGCAATCGACCACGGAAGAACACCGTCGACACAAGTGAACGGCAACTAGGTACGTTATTAAAAAATGATTGTTAAAACTGCGTCATGTGAAAAGTGATGAAATACTAAATAATGGGGAGATTTAGATTTTTTTTTTTTTTTTTCTTATTTTTTGGTTCAGGTCATCTTGATGGATGTGACATGGGGAGAAAACAGAAGAACACGGACGAGTGAGAGATATTTTTTTATACTAAATCTTAGCATACTCACAAAGTCATGGTCTGCAGGCCCCCTACGAGTCCTTCACACGATTTCTTCCAGTAAATGGACATGATCTCCCGGTGTGCACCAGGCGTCTCCTTCATGAAACCCTGTTTTTGAGTTGACTGGATGAGCTTTTCACAGACTGGTGGTACTCAGCAGAGCACAGGACTGCTGCAGGATATTGAAAAGCCATGGCTAATCTTTCCCAAAAATCGGTTATGGGCTCAGTTTCAAATACATGTATTATTGCCGTGAATAAGAGCTGATCTTTTGATTGTCACTCACTGCCCATGTTCCCAGACATGACATGACCCACACTTGCTGAAAACCTCTTATTCTTCTTCTTTCTCTTCCTTAGCTTCTGAAGGACTCACTTTTAAGAGGGGTCTGTTTGTTACTAGTCTCTCTACGAAGTTGTGCAGTTTGATTACCTTGTTTCTGTAATCATGTCTTAAGAATACTCTTTTCATGTTAGCCTTTCTTTCTTGATATGTAATATTTTGCTACTGTATTATTATTATTATTATCATCATAAGTAATTTTGAATATCTGGATTTCAGACAGTCACGATTACAAGTTCTGCCAGCATGCACTTGCATTTTTCCACTGTTAAAGGTGGCATTTTTTATTTAGCTGCTAAAGGGCAAGGTAGAGCTCTTTAGAAGAGTTGGCTTGACTTTGTTTGATGTACTGTTACTTGTATCTCTACAAATGTATCCATGAATGATTGGAAATAGAAAATATTTTATTTTACACTTTTACTGAGTCTTTTATTTGAATGTGTGTCCATAGAGTACTCAAAACAGAAAGCAGCACTGATGGCAGGTCACAGGTTGTTGAAGAGGTTTGAAGAGTGAGGAATGTCACACTGGCTGCAAGGTCATGACGTCTCAGATCACGTTGTTATGCAAGATTACCTCAAGCATACACTCTCCATACATGCGTCCGCCTCACACTTCCATCTGGAACGTTGGTTATGCAAAAATAAAAATTGCATTTGAGTAGTATTTCAAAATATATAAAGTATATAAAATAGTAGTTTATAGTAAAGCCTTAGTGTAGTATGATACAAGTCAAATCATTTATATTATTATTATTATTATATATCATTTATATTAAAGCCTTTGGTAATCCAATAAGATTTTGTGGGTATTAAAAATGGTGATCTTAGCTTTAATTGGTAAACCTGGAGATTTCCTCATGTTTTCAATGCAAGTCTTCAAAGCACTGTTCATGTCCATTTAATAATGAAATACACTAATACATAAAAGGGGAGATAATTACAGTACAACAAAGTTGGCATGATGTTCTTACAGTGTTGCACAGCTTAGTTTTTGTGTTATGCAGTGCAGCAATTACATAATAGGTCTATTTTACAGCAGACATTTTAACTTTGTAAGAAAAACACAGGTGTTAGTAATAACATCTGGATAACAATAATAATCATAATAATAACTATGGATCTGTCCCGTTCAGGTGCCCTGACAGTGTGACAGTGAATCTGCCTGAACAACACCAGGACCCTGAAACTGAAGCAGCTAAATGGAATTCAACCATAATTAGTTACATTAATTACACCTGTGCTTTTCCTACTGTGTTATGTCAAAATGCCTTCCATGAAAAAGACCTATCGTATACATAACCTTATACTAATGATCAAAGTACACTGATTGCAGTTAGACAAGACTAAAGTACTAAGAGGAGATGATGCAATATGTGTGCTAACAAACATCAGAAACCAACTGTAGAGAGCCACCTCCAATTTAATCCCACAAAGAGAAAGCAGTGTGTATTTGCAAATAGTTAATACTCATTTTGGGGTTTTCCAGGATCATTTTTCATCTGTTTCTGTTTCTCCACCATCTGCAATTTGTTTTAATATTTTGCAGCTGTGAGTATCTTCTCCATTTCCTTTATGAATTGTATTGTGGGACAATAGTGAACATCAGCAGCATACTATTTTAGTTTTGGTGCCTCCAGTGTGAACACACTACGCATTCAAACCACCTTAGTATTAGCTTGTGCTGTGGAATATGATATAAACTCTGGAGCTGCTCTTCAGACAGTGAATAATACAGCAATAAATAACCATGATGGTGGCCTTTTTTGGTCTCAGGTTCACATTTTTCCAAGCCTATCTTCACTGGTAGATTTATTGAAGCTGTAATCGTTTCTCTTGGCTGTAAAAAGATCACTTGACAACTCAACTCGCGTAAAAGATGGGGAAAAAATGAAGAGTCTTCATGCTGTGAAGACAATATGACAGGAAATAAGGGAAGAGAAAGATGGTGATGCAGAGGAGACAGGATGTTGCTGGTCGTGTTTGGCACCTCTAACCCCCACATTAAAAGAATGCTGCACACTCAAGTAGGAAATTTTGTACTTAAAAGACACTAACTCTAACTCTGGTGCTTAGTTGATTTGTCTAACTGAGGCAGCTGAAGCTTCAGTTTGGCTTTGACTGAACTCTGGAGTGGAGTTTTACAAAACAGCAACTTTAGTTTGTGTCCCCTATCACTTATATTGTCAGGAAGACATCTCCTCAGGCCATTTAAGGACAGGAGTCATGAAAAAATTTGAACGTATTCTTTAACACTTAAACTTCTGAATGCAATTTCAAAACTCACTAATTCAGTTTTAGTGGACAAACTTCAAAAAGTGTGGCATCATCATTTTTGGTTTAAAGAGTAAGTTGGCTGTTTGTTTGAACTAACTTGCGGCATGGGAGTTTACTTTAATAGCAAATGTCAGTGTAACATTATTATATGATGTTAGTAACTTTCTATGACTTTAATATAATGAGGTGCAAAGTCCAAAGCACACATTCCAACCTCCTCATAACAGTCTGATCAGACACCAAAAGGAAAGTTTTTAATATTTTATCCAACCAACTGTTCACTATAGTTTCTGCAAACAATTCCCAAAATGAAGGTCTAAGTCTACTGTTTAAAATTTTCTCTATAAAGCAAGGAATAAATTTCTTGTAGAGAAATACTGAATCCTGATTCATTTATTTTCTTGGCTTAAAGGTTGTCAGATTTTAATATATTGAATCTTTACTGGAATCAGCAAATAAAACCCCTGTACATTACTGTCCTCAACTGTGGTGGAGTAGTGCAGCTAAGTTACGTTCAGTCAATAACTGTACTTAAGTACAAATCTGAAGTACCTGAGTATTATCTTTTCATGACACTTTATAGGATATGTTTATAGTTATTTCACAACTGTAGTTACTAGTTACCATACAAATGAAGATTTTGCATCAAAACATATGAAGAGCTCATAAAATATGATTTTTTGTTACAGATTAAACTACCTAATGTACCAGAGTGTGTCCAAACTTTTAACTGGTAATATAGCAGTATCTACAATTAGTGCTGAAATAACAGGTTGATTAATTGATTAGTGGACTGACTGAAAATTAATGGCAAGTAGTCCATTGGTCATTTTTCATGCCAAAATGCCAAACATTTCATGGCTCCAGCTTCTCAAGTGTGAGGATTTTCAGCTTTTTCCCTAGAATTATTTTAATAATTTTATTAAACAAGTAGTGTGAAAGTGTCACTTTAGGGTAATGGTGGTCATTTTACAAACCAATATGTCAGTTAATCTCTGTAATGAAAATAATGATTATTTTATTTTACAGTATAGCATTGCAAACTGTATAATCAACTGATCATCTTGCCCTGAAACGGTAATCAGTAGTTCTGTCCAAGGTCAAGATCATGTGGTGCACTTCACTTTTAGAGTCTGGCCTATGGGTATGTGTGCTACTAAACAACTAACTTATATCCACATCTGTACAAAGAGAGGAGATAAAGACGACAATGAGATATTTTTTTCTTAATGCCTGTATTTTATTCTGTATTTCTGAGTTTTAAACTCTTTTCACTTTGCACCGTAGTTAGATGTTGACAACTTGTCTCGCTCACAGCTCGAGCCCCTCCACCCCACGGTGGGCGGGGCTAACCCGGTCCTGCTCATTTGATTCGCCCGACAGACCCCTGGCTCTGCTTCCTGTGTGGCGGTAATGCTCCAATAAGCTGCTTTAAGCCAACCACCAACACCAAAGAAGAAGAAAAGGCAGAAGCAGCCTCTTCTAGCGAGGAAGCTATCTGCTTCTATGTGTGTGCTGTTGTCACAAGGTTGAGAAGTCCGCCAAACTAACCTGAGATCACGTCGTAGTCTTCTCGATCTGAAGTCCACGGTAGGCTTCATAAGACCGAACGGCCGAATGGCGACATCCAGCAGTTCCTGTGTTGTGGTAAGTTCCTACCAACAACCGGAATTAAATTAAGACAGAAGGTGGTCGTAGGTTACCTCTACATGCCCCTTGAGTAACACCCCGTACACGCACGTACTGCGTTTGATATAAAATCTGCGATCTACTGTTTACGTTAGTGGCGAATCATCTGTATGTGTTGCCTGGGTGCTCACCTTGGTAACGAGCTTTAATTTGTAAATAATGATTTGAGTGGCCTGCGGCTTTGGAAAGCACGCGCTCTCCACGTTTTGCGTATGTGACGCAGGAGACACATTGGAGACAGTCAATCCTTGTGTGCAGCTTTGTGCGTCTAACTGCAGGTTGCACTATATGTATTGACATTATTACACGTTTATACACTTACGCAGCAAGACACGGACGAGCTGCAAACAAGGGGGCGTGTTTGAGCCGGTCTTCTTCAATATTGGTAACAAACACTAACAGTGCTAAGCATAACGGTTTTGTGTATAACTTATTACCTGTTGCCTTTAGACCTCTGTCTAAACATTAGTTATGTCAGCAATTATGAATCTAATGTAATTTTGAACACAACAAGATGAGTGTATGGGAAAATGTAAATTTGCCTTCAAGGGGAAAATTTTTGTCTATCCAGCAGTACAGTGTGTTCAAAACAAAACACACAGGGTTTAGTGTCTTTAGGTCTCACTGGGAGAAATAAGAAGTACTAAAGATTTCAAACCTATCTGGAAAAGAGCTGATTGGTTGTTGACAGTGGTTGTGTTTCAGAGAGAGAGGGAATTGGATAAACAGCCCTTGCTGGTGAATCAGTAACATTTAGTGAGGTTAACAATCTCAGGAAATGGCATCAAAGATGAGCAGGCGTTATCTTGGTGCTACAAGCAAATTCAAATTAGACATTCATGGTTAAAAGCTAACTCGTATTGTACAGCTGACTCCACAGATCGATATCTTTCCACCTTTTAAAGAAAGTCTCCTTGTTATCTCTGTTCTGTTCCAGTTGAACTTTTTGTGAAAGTTGTTACAAGCTGAACAGGAATTTCAGGTAAATTTGAGGGGAAATGCTGTCAGACTTGACCCCTCTAGACCCCACTGTATGTACAGTGGCAAGAAAAAATATGTGAACCCATTGGAATTACCTGGTTTTCTGCTTTAATTGGTCATGAATTGTGATGTGATCGTCATCTATGTCACAAATGTAAACAAACACAGTGTCCCTAAGCTAATATCAAACAAATAATTATGATCTTCTGTGTATTTATTGAACACACCCGTTAAACATTCACAGTGCTGGTGTAAAAAGTAAGTGAACCCTTGGATTTAATAAGTGGTCCAACCTCCTTTGGCAGCAATAACCTCAAACAAGCACATGCAATATCTGCCGATCAGACCTGCACAGTGTTCAGGAGGAATTTTGGGCCAGAAATGCATCAGCTCAGACATATTCTCAGGATGTCTGGTGTAAGCAGCTCTTTCCAGGTCATTCCACAGCATCTCTGTTGGGTTATGGTCTGGGCTCTGCCTGGGCCTCTACAGAAAGAGGATTTTCTTTGTTTGAAGTCATTCTGTAGTAAATTTACTTTTATGTTTAGGATCATTGTCCTGCTGCATCACCCAGCTTCTCCTGAGCTTCAGCAGGTAAACATCCACCCTGACATTATCCTGTAAGATACAGTACCTCGGTAAAAGTTCATTTTCCCCTCGCTGATGTCAAGCTGTCCAGGCCCAGAGGCAGCACAGCCCCAAGTCATGATGCTCCCTCTTCCTTTCTTCACCTTAAGGATGATGTTTTCATGTTGATATGCACTGCCCTTTTTACACCATACTGTACACAGTGCCAAATGTTCTTCCAAAACTATTCAACCTTAGTCTCATCAGTGCGTAAAACATTTTCCCAGTAGTGTTGTGCAGTGTCCAGCTGCTCTTTGACAAACTCCAGGGGTGCAGCAATGTTTTTTTGGAGAGCACCAACTTCCCCTGTAGTGTCTGTTGCAGGACGCCATGCTCCATGCAACCATGCACCATGATCTGTGTATGGTCGACTCATGAACAGAGATGTTAACCAGCACCAATAACTCCAATTAGCTTTTGTTAATGTCATTAGCCGACACTGTGAATGTTTGAATGGTGTTTTCAATATGGACAAGAACAACACAATGATTTGTGTGGTATTTGTTAAAATAAAAAGTGTGTGTTTATAGTTGTAACTTGGATGAAGATCTGACCATATTTCAGGACAAATATATACATCAATAGGGGTAAGCCTCCAAAGGGTTTGCTTACTTTATCTTTCCACTCTGTTATTTCAGTTTGAAGGAAAGCACATAGATAAACTGATGAGACAACGATGGCCTTCATGCTGGAATAAGTAAATAAATGACCAATGCTCCATTTTCCAGGATATCTGGGACATTTACAAGCCAGTTATTGTGTCATCAAGTCAGCAGACTGGCAGACCCACTGGCTGACAAAAAATGAAACTAAATGCACGTTTTGCTAAAACAGCATTAGAAGTGGTGGATCCTGCCTCCTGTGTAACATCTAAAATTAAATTAATTGTACAGAGCAGGGTTGCCAAACATGGACTTTGTTAGCACAAACTTCAAGGTCGGCCTCCCATTGACCTCAGACAAATTCATTGAGTTGTTTGTCATGTTTTTCTTTCTAATTTCATTGCTGAAACAGCTGACAAGCCTGTGAGTAACAGTGTAAAATGCTCAACACTTAAGATCATGTGACCATGAGGACATCTGCTTGGCTTCAGTCATTATTATTTGTAAGTGAATGGATGTAGTCCAAACAGATGGACCTCTTTTTTAATCATTTCAGCAGGCAGAAGGTGAAGCGCTTTATTCTAGTTCAACCACATGTGACGTGGGGATGGGCGCTTTGCAGTCCGCTGTTTAGTAAAGCAACAGGATTTTGTTGACTTGGGAAGATAAATACTGTGAATCTGCCTATGGTCACTCGCATTATTCCCACAGCACCTCGAGCTCTGCACCGGCTTCTCACTGTCACATGATACAAGTTATGCTGTCTGAGTTCATGTGGCATGCAGTTTGAGCTAGAGAAGGAAATTTGATTTTACAATTTGATTTTACAATTTGATTTTACAAAATATATAAAATAAAACAACCATTTACAGACTATGCATTGTATGGAAATTTCTGAAAAGACATCTCAGATGCCAATTTTTGACTGTTTGGACAAAGTGTTTACTTAGAAGAGATCTTCTTTAATCATGACTAAGTAAGTACAATTAAAGGAATCCTCTTTCTAGAAGTTAGTGTTTACTGCCACAGACAACTGCCTCAGTGTAGGGCGAGGGGGGAATCTGGTAGCTTGCTGTACAGAATCAGGCGTTGTCCTCTGAGTTTGTGTTTTGTGGCAGAAAATCTATTGAGGCAAAGAAATGTATGGAGGGAGTCAATAGGGAAAGTAGACCACCACTGACCCCATCCCCTTCCCCTCATACTGCCCTGTATCAGGTGAATGCTCAGTGTCCCATGTAAGTTAATGCCTCTGAGATTTTTTTAACCCCTTTGTGTCATGTTTTTTTTATTTCAGATCAGTGATGAGGAGCAGGGGTACGACCTGGACCTTTTCTGCATACCAAAACACTATGCTGCAGACCTGGAGAGGGTCTACATACCCCATGGACTCATCTTGGACAGGTGGGTTGCTGCATTTTAGAGGCTCCTAGCAGTGTGGTGAAAATGGAATGAATTGTCAGGGTCAAATATAAAGTGGGTGTTCTCAATGATTGGTTGACTGGTCTGTCTCAACACCCAATCCTGTGGGTTTTCCTAATCTTAACAACAACAAAGTCCAACACCATTTAAACTTTTAGTAGATCTGATTATGATTATGTTTTTCCCAGTGGTTTGGAAAAAAATCGTATAACTGTCAAGAAAACATCAGCTGTCTGTTGAACTTGTACCTCAGTTGAAGTGTTTCATTTTGCTTTTTTATTTCCATGTGCACATTTGTTATTTAATGATTAATGCAGACAGCCTTTTGGTGTTTTGGTAACTTCTGTTACCCGGATCTGTGTGGTTATTATACTTGGGAGTGTTTAGAAATGAACAGCTATGTCTGCTGACACAAACAGAGAGGAAATGGAAACTACTGCTGACTGTAGCAGAAAACTGGGCTGACGAACCCCTCTGTGTCCCTCTCTCTCTCTCACACTCTCACTCTCACTCTCACTCTATCTCTATCTTTGTCTAAACACCGGCCCCACCGCACCCAGCCACCCCCCACCCCACGTGACCCCAGGACAGAGAGACTGGCCAGAGAGATCATGAAGGAAATGGGAGGGCACCACATTGTGGCCCTCTGTGTGCTCAAAGGGGGGTACAAGTTCTTTGCAGACCTACTGGACTACATCAAGGCTCTGAACAGGAACAGTGACCGCTCCATCCCAATGACAGTGGACTTCATTCGTCTCAAGAGCTACTATGTAATTGATCAGTTTTCCTCTTTGTATTTCTTTTTGTATTAAGATGTAATGTATTATTGTTGATTTTTTTTTTTTTAAATCATAGCAGTCACTTTCTATTCTTTTTTGTTTGAAAAGATTTTTTAAATTTATTTATTTGTTTGATAGGGACAATACATGTTAATGAACATCAGTACATAATACACAATGTAAACATGCCAGATTGTACAAAAATGCTAATTTACATCCAGGCAGGTAACATAAAACAAAACGCATTACAAGTCACAATACACTGCTACAACTATAAAGTATGCAAAATAAAAAAAGACAGCCAGACATTTATAAAAAACAAAACAGCTTTGTGCACTTAAAAGTACCCTATGGTGTTTTTGACCATTAGTGCCACTATATAGCAATTTTTTTTACAAGCCTTTCCCCATGTTATTTGTATTTTGTGAGATGTAGACGAGGATGCACATGCATGTGTATGAGCACACGGGTGATGCAGGACACATTGTTGACAAAAATTATACGCTTCTCCACTGATCAACATTTGGTGGTGCTAAGAAGTTTAGCAATGTGCCATCAAAGGCAGGAAAGACAAAGATGCAATGTTAGCAACCATGAATGTAAAAATGCAAGATTTAAATTAGTAAAGAAGCAGCTTTGTAAGTGCTTTTGTAAGGACTGAAATACTTTCAGCACATGTGCTAAGTGTCAATAGTCAGATTTCCATCCGAATGTAGTGAAAATTTTAACCAATGTTTCCATCCATGACCGTTACATGACTATATGGAGTTAAGCGCATCGGGGAAAATGGCTGCATTTTACATTGCGTTTTTATCTAAAGTGCTTTATATTTTGATACATATACAACTACCATATTATACAATATGCAACACATCTTGCTACTTTTTTTTCAACGTTCACCATCTTTGTGTAGTTCATACATGTTTGATACATGTTTGTTCCTTGATACACTTTGTGCACCTGTTATAATGTGAAATCTGCAACATTTCCTTGTTGTCCTCACATTCTTGTCTTTACAGAATGACCAGTCGACAGGTGAAATCAAAGTTATTGGTGGAGATGACTTGTCTACATTGACGGGAAAGGTGAGAAGTATGGAGGGCAGCATTATTATGACTAAAACAATCCTTGTTGACACTCTGACTGAATATTACTAATAATAATAGTAACTTAAAATTAATGAACTTGAAACAAGAAACGTGTTTTACTGCTCTTGTTTTCCATTCTGTCTAACGTTGCCACTATTTTCAACATGAACAGACATTTTAAATGAACTGATTAATAATTTGGAAACAAGTCTGTTAATTAGAATTATCAAAAAATTATGATAGTAATTAATAATGACAATGGCTATGCTACACTCAAGGAAATCCAATGCTCTAATCTAGAATATATAGTTTCTATAGTCAGCTGCTAATAACACTATGTTGGGCATTTGGCAGAAATCCCCTGTGTTCCACTCCCTACCACTGCCATTGTGGCTCCCACTGTTTAATCACATATATAGATGAAATGTGTTCAGTCCATGTTTTTCACCAGAATAACAATTGTTCTTGTCTCTTTATATAGAATGTCTTGATCGTGGAGGTATGTACTGTTTTTTTCTTCTGTATTAAAGTAGGAAGTTTTGAATTGCAAGACTACTAACATGCACTTCTCTCACACTGGGTTTCAAGGATATAATTGACACAGGGAAGACGATGAAGACATTACTGCAGCTCCTCAAACAGTACAATCCCAAAATGGTTAAAGTAGCAAGGTAATTAAATCTCTTAACAACTTCCTGTCAAATACAGACTACTGTATTTTGTGAAACAAGAGGAATCATGTGATCATGTTTTTCTGAATACTTCATAACCACAATCTGGTGGTTATCTCTCTCAGCTGCCTCATTTCATGCAGCCATAAAGTATAAAGATAAATAATCAACCTGGTTTCTGTCCTCAGTTTGTTGGTGAAAAGAACACCAAGAAGTGTGGGCTACCGACCAGACTGTAAGTTTAAGTCAATAAATGTGTTTTTGTTCAATTTTATAGTTAGTGGAAAATACTATGTGTTACACTGTATATTGGTGCTTTTGAATGAGGCTTTTGCTCATTTCAGTGTCATTAGTTTACCACCACAAAGATTATACAATAGTGAATAATTTACCTATTTTCTTTGCAGTTGTGGGATTTGAGGTCCCCGACAAATTTGTGGTGGGATACGCGCTAGACTACAACGAGTACTTCAGAGATCTAAATGTAAGTATTTGTGATGGATAAAGAAGCAAAAGGAGTAAAGAAGCTTATAAATCCATGGTTATTAGAATTTGTACAGTTTGTATCTGTGTGTTCATGTTAGATC
The DNA here is from genome assembly GCF_002260705.1 of Seriola dumerili. Classification (NCBI taxonomy): domain Eukaryota; kingdom Metazoa; phylum Chordata; class Actinopteri; order Carangiformes; family Carangidae; genus Seriola; species Seriola dumerili. The sequence goes on along the minus strand of NW_019174416.1, from coordinate 5,047,657 downwards.
TAACCAGGCTAAGACCATCTAAACAAATGTAAATCAACAGTATGCAGCAATACTCATGGATCATTTTCTGTTTCAGCATATCTGCGTCATTAGTGAAACAGGGAAGGAGAAGTACAAGGCATGAAGAACTTCATAAGAATTTTTAATGTATGGTTATACCTTTTCCTTTTGCGGATCATTTTATATTTTATTACTTCATGTTTGTGTCATAAAAAAATACTCTGCCTGCTCAGGGTCCCTGAGGATATGGATACACTGATTATGGTGATAATCCTGACAGTTGCATTTCCTGTTTTAGCCACCACACACACACACACACACACACACACACACACACACACACACACAATATTCAACTATAGATGAAATTGATTGCCTTAGATAGAACCACATCTGGTCTGAACAGCATGGAGCCCAGTTTTGCCTGAAATTAGAATAATGCATCTTTGCCCACACACACATTAATTATTTTTTTAAGTGATGGTGTATTTATTCAAAGCACTGCTGCTAACTTTAGGTAGAAAAATCATAATTGTTGTGCTATCATAAGATTTCCAACAATTGACAACCTCCTATTTTGTAATGTATTTCTTTTATTGTAATTGTACCTTTACCTGGAACTATCAATATAGGCACTCTTGAAGATGATTTTACATTTTCTTTGTATATTTTGGGACAAAACACTTTTCTATGTTGCTTTGTTGTGTGAGAACATTTTCTTAACATTTGGTGTAAAGTAACACACATGTTGGCTGCTGTCCCTAATTAACACATTGGTATGCTGAAGATGAAAGATCATCTTATTTATGAGTGTTAATGAAATCTTTGTTTGACCAAAACATTTAATTTAACATAAAAGACATCAATCCCTTTTTTATGTCAGGAAATATGTAGAGTTTAAGGATGGGGAAATGTTCAATCTATAGCTTGACTGAAGTTTGAAAAACTTAATCTGTATCTACCTGTCACTGAATCAGACATAACCACCTTTTTTTTAATTTCAACTATGTTGTACACTCTCATTCAATGGTGCCATCACTGTAAGCCAGTGTAAACTGAATTTTGCAATACCAGCCATTAAATGTTCACACCTCTTCCTTTGACTAGTGGATTTTACTACAAAACTTTTTATATGATTTAAAACAAACTATTTGAAATGGAGAAATAATTTCTGGGCAGTCAATGGTAAAAACTGGGAAATGCAAAAAAAAAAAAGTATTTAGTGCTTTTTAATATGTGTCCTTGCATCATGTGAAGGCGCTAACAGAGCTCCCAGCTGAACTAGTGTGGTTGTCTGTGATCGTGAAGCTGCTGCTGTTTGTTATCTGACCTTGAGCTTCCCATCTGTTCAGTAGGTCAACCATTAGGGACAAACAAAATACATGTTGTCTACTGTATCACCATCAAGTGAGAGTCAAGACAAAATACACCGTTGACTGAATGGAATACCTGCTGAAGGCCATTTTTCTTTCTGAACAAATGGTGATTGCAAAGTTTATTTTTCCTCACACTGGGCTTTTCATGTGTCCACTTATATGAGCACATTTTTAATTTTTCGCTGCATTTCTAAATTATTTGACAGAGTCTGGATAATTTTCAAATCGCAATTTGCAATTTTTTATTTAAAGGTAATGAGTTATTAATGTGTCATTTTTATAAATTTAAATATTTCATTAAAATACCAAAGATTTGCAGGTCAAAGCTTGATAAAAGCTTACATTTGATTGTTTTACTCTGCCTAATATTAAAACAATACTTTAAAAATTACACATTGAAGACCATGGCGTTAATAGTAGTCAGTATGACAACAGGAACAGTGGAGGGCCTGGCTGCTCTAAATAACTCATGAACTGAAAATCTTCCAGAACAATCCTCTCGAGAGTTGTCTGCACAGCGTTTCCTGTGGGCAAAGATGTCTAAGAACCAGGTAAAAAAATAATAATAATTTTTTGCAGCAAAACTTGCTACAAGTGTGATGAGACATTTTACCGCCATAACATTACAGGTACCGTGAATGTGATGAGTTTATCTACGAATCAAAGGATGCAGTTCGCCTGAGCACGCCGGCAAATGAAGCAGTTTGATTGGATAGGTCTGCTAACGTTAAAAGGGGCGTGAAGTTTGCTGCTAGCAGCTAGCTTCTGTGTGATCATCTGGGACCCTGTTCATTCTTGGCGGCGCCCTGCAGAAACGAAAAATACGAGACTATAGAGCGTATAAGATTTACAACAGACACGGTTTAGTTTTTTGTTTCAGCCGTGGTAGCTTTCTGGCTGATGGACAGGAACATTTAGTGAAATGGTGACCCGGACTCTCACTCTGGACATGGCATTGTGGCCATTGGCGTTAATGCTAACTTAGCTAGTTAGCTTATCAGGCTAGGTAGCTGGGCTTTGGGCTGTAGCTGGATCGACTAGCTAGCGATAAGCATAACGTATCTCTAGCTTACATTAGCTAGGTACGCTGTGTTAGCTAGAAGGTAAACTCGCGTTATGATAATCACATTACAGCAGCGTCGCTAGATTAACGTCACCTACGTTACACTTGAGGCGAACATTCATTTTGTTCTCAAACTAACTAGCTGACTAGTTTGGCTAACGTTAGCTAATTTAAGGCGCTAACATGCAGTAGTAGTTGAGTAGTGTTTGAGTCAACAACCACTGCTGCCTTACACCAGCAGACTAACAGTTACCGGGCATTGTGCGGTATGTAGCCATGGCATGCTAACCATCCATCAGGAAAGTTGGTGATTGGTCATAACGTTACATGCAACGTTAGTACAGGCCGCTTCTGGCTGAACATATAGCCATGATATGAAGAATTGTAGAGATAAAGTTGTTGCGATTAATAGCCAGTGCTAAGCTGCTTTAGCGCCAGAGTGATACAGACGATAGGGCCTTGCAGGTTGCTGTTCGTTATCTACATCGCGTTAGCTGGTTTGTCTCACGTCAGCTCAGTTGCTTGTTTGATTATGTGTCTCCAAAACATGTAAAGTTGGCGAAGTTTGGAAAGCAACAATGTAACATCATTGAGCTGGTTAACCATTTTGAGTTCATGACTTGGTGACAAGCAGCGTTAGCTAGCAAAATGAACAACTCAGGAGTCATGCCACAGGAAAAGATGGAACTGGATCTGGAAATCCCATCTTCGTTAGTTCAGACCGATGGACACTTGAGGAGATCCAACAGTGCACCCATGATTAATGGCTTAAGGTTCTACATTACTATATAGTTACAATAATTTACTGCAACATCTTTAATTGAAGATATTGGCGTCCTTTTTCCATTCATACTGAAGTAAATTCATTACCCTGTCCTAGGGTATAAAACACATTACATGATTGGTCTGTGAATTTGTCATTGCAGTGATAACTCCCAAGTGTTCCAGAGAGAGGTCCTGCGTAGCCGGAGAAATAGCACTACAGTTGTCAACAGGCCCAACATGGTACAATACTTAATTAAACACGTTTACTCAAGTAATGAGTGTCTAAATTATTCAGTGTTGAATGTTCTCTGGACTCGCATCCTTCTTTACAGGTCCCTTCATCGCCTATTCGTGTCCCCAGCACCAGACTTCATCAGATAAAACAAGTAAGAAAAGGCACTGCTGTATTTGAAATATTAAATGTTTAATTTTGAAATTGAGCATGTCAGACCACTGTCTCCCTCTCAAGCCATAGGGAGTGATGGTGTTTAAAAATACATGCTATAGTAACAGTTTTTGGAGTTCACAGGGCCGTCGATCTTACAGAGTTGATCAACTGGTAGTATCAGACTCCAACAGAAGAATTGGTTATTACAGTGGCATCCACTGGCCTGATGTCATTTCCATAAGTGAAGTGGAAAATGGTTCAGTTTTAGCTTTAAGTATTAGTTTTGCTGCTCTGCAGTGACAAGAGTGAGAACAGTGTCTAGTTAGTACATTTTAAATCTGTTTGAAGAGAATATACCATTCAGAAATGATAAGATGACTTGGTAAACTAAGACTTCATAACCATCAACCCTCTTTGTGTGCTCTCGCAGGAGGAGGGTGTAGACGTGATGAACAGAGAAACTGCTCATGAACGGTAAGATATGTATTAGTGCAGTTGGTGGAAAAGGGATAGAAGAGAATAGATCTCCTTATTACCTTGTCGATAAAATGCTAATAACTTTAAACGATTCCTTGTTTTGCTATTTTCATACACACAGGGAAGTTCAAGCTGCCATGCAGATGAGCCAGTCCTGGGAAGAAAGCCTTAGCCTGGTAAAAACCACTCTTTATTACAGCTTGTCCAAGCCCCCATCAGTGTTGTTGATATGTTCTGTTGCTCTGGATCCTTGAAAGACAACTGTTGTACTTTCCTACTGCATGTTTTGGCCCTTGGCCTTTGTTGGCCTCTCTCTTTCTGTAGAGTGGACAAGTACAAACATGCTAGATTAATACTTCAAGCATTTCGGAGTTAACAGGGCCACCAGTCTCTCAAGGTCAGACTGAGTTGGTAGTATAATACTCCAACACTCTTGCTGTTAATGATTGCACTACCTCACTATATATATTACCATAGATTGTCAAGATATGCTTAATGTATGTGGTAATATTGTGTTCTTAAGAGTGACAATGATTTGGAGAAGTCGGCATCTTCGTCTCCCAAGCGCATCGACTTTGTACCTGTGTCGCCTGCCCCGTCCCCAACCAGAGGAATAGGAAAAAAGGTACATTTGACATCAGTATGTTTACATGCACACTATAACCTGATAATGCTGTGAATAACCAAATGAATGTAATAAAGCATTTTCATGGTTTGTGGTAATCTGATTTTCTGAATAATGTGCAGTCAGGTGAATGAATGGAAGTCTGTGTAGTAGCCCTCAGGAAGCAATTTATTAACAATTCAAAACTTTGTTCCTGTTGAGTTTTATTTATGTAAATTTGTTTCTTTCAGTTTGCCACAGCCTCTTTCTTTTTGTATTGCAAGCTACATCAGTGTTTGTGTGTAGAAATACATCTTGGCATCTGATTCATTCCCAATTAACTGCATATTTGGGGAAAAATGGTTTATACATGTCACAGTACTTGAAAAGATTGAAAAATAACCTGTTTGTTAACTGGGATTTGTCTACACCATTTTGGCCTTACTTAGATAAAGATAAGTTATTAAAAATAATAACAGGAACAATAATCAGAGTATTGCATTTATCCTGTACCAATGAAATCAACAATATGCACCCATGCACATTTTGATGTCTTAATGCTGATGATTTTGTCTTTTTGTTTACCTTTCTTGTAAGCAGCAGTGTTTCTCTCCTTCACTACAAATCCTTGTGAGCAGCAATGGCCTAACGCCCAGCCCAATACCCAGTCCAACAAGACGCTTCAGGTGAGGACCAAATTTTCATGGAGTTAACAACTTATACAAGAGTTACTTTACTGTTGTTCTACAAACATCTGTTTTGCTGTGAGCCCACTCTAGAACCAGCTGGCTCCAATATGACTGTAATTTCCCTGTACTGTCATAAAATGGGGTTCACTGTGCCAGTCTTGGTAGAAAAAAATACAGTTTCTGTGCTTTTTACAGCAATTTGCCTTAACCCTTTTTTTTTTTTTTTTTTTTTTTAGGTATGTCTGATTTAACTATAACAATGTTATCTGTATGAAAAATTTGCAGGTGACAGATTTTGTACAGGTGCAAACTGTAGCTGAAGGCTACTGATAGTCGCTGCATTTCAAAATATACTGGTTTGACAACATGAGTTTTCTGTTTTTCAGCCGGCGGAGTCAAAGCCCAATCAACTGCATCAGAGCCAGCATACTTGGGCCAATAAAACGGAAAGGTGAGATGCACAGCATGCCTTAAATCTTAAATGCTCTGAGAATAATTACCCTCATATGTGATGATATTCTACCAAGAGTCTCTTAATTTATGGATAAAAGTGACATGTCGTAAATTGAATGCATCTTGTTCAGACTAAAGGTTGCTGAAGGCAATAATGGACTATTGACTGTATGATGTAAATGGGGTTTTCCCTTTACACAGAGTAACTATAGTGTTGAAGCCGATTTGAAAGACATTTTAAAATCTATGTATTTGTGATATTCATGTTGCTCATTAACCTCATTTGGCTTGACAAAGTTCTTTTTTATGGATCCTCTTGAATCCTTAAAACTACATAAGCCTCTAATGGTTGAAGAATTATTACAAAAATGATTAGGATGTTATATTCTAATTAGGTGCTTTTCCTTGTACTTCTACTCCACTAATAGTTTACTTGATTGTCTTTTGGATTTGACCACATTCAATGTGTTATTAAATTTAAATATGAGAGACTGCATCGGCTCTCTGCTAGTTAACTGATAAGATCTGCAGTTCATACTGTATCAGATTATGATCACAATAAAACACTCAGCAGCTGTCCCTTTCAGATTAGCCACACACTGTGTTAAGAAAGCTTTCTAAATGTCAGGCTCTTTTTATTTTGCAGGTGAGATGGAGACAGAGAGCCAACCCAAGAGGCTCTTCCAGGGCACCACCACCATGCTTTCCTCTGATGTCTCCAATCTGTCAGATCTCAGTTCCTGGTAAGACTGTTAGATCCATTGGTCAAAATCGCACTGTTTAGATGATGACACTCCTGTCATTCGGTCAACTTACTCAGGTTTAGGAGAATGAAGTAAAGGGAATTACTTTGAAACTAATGAGTAGTCTGTCTTCAACTGTTACAAAAAGTACAATCTTCATCTTTTTAACTATAATTGGAGATTGAAGATTGTGCTCTTCACCGTGCATTAGATGCACTGTAGCTACATTCTGTATTTCTTCTTATAATTACAGATCTGCCCTTTCAGAATTATATACTTTTTACAGTTAAAAATGTTCCACTTTGTATTTTTCACTCAGTAGTGAATATCAGTAACGGGCATTTGTGACGGCCTACACAGGCATGTTCTTTTAAGGTGAAACATGAATGCATCTACTGATTGGACCAAGTTGGCTCTGATTTCATGTGTATGTAAAAGTGTGGATTTAAATGTAATGACCCCCGCTGGAGACTTTGAGTAAAGAAGTCAGGGAGAAAGTGTCACAGTAAACAAACCAAATGTGAGATTTTGGTAAGCTCTCTCCCCCAGACTGAAGATGTAGACACTAATACAACAGAAGAGAGTATGACATCCTGCAGATGTGCTGAACTGCACTTATTTTGTTTCAGTCACTCTCCAGATTTACTGGATGGCAGCCTCAGCAGCGTCAGCTCCTCCACAGACTCTCCAGGCAAAATGGAGGGAGTGTCACCCTCTTCGTCCAGCAACTCGCCCTTCGCTTCCCTCCAGGACTTGTCTCCAAAATGAGAATGGCATGGCAAGAGACAATAAAAAGGACTGGCACAAAAAAAGCCTGTCTCTCCAGGGAACCGGTTTCCTTCTCAGACCCTCCACTTCACCATCGCCTGGTTTTAGTTTAATTGTCCATGTTTGCTTCTGAACAGCTGTTTTCATGGCTATACGTCGGAGGGTCTAGATATGTTTGAATTAAGGAAATGAAAGCCATGGAGGAGGTTTTATATTAAAGAGGTAAACCTAGTGAAACTGGGAATGACTGAAGACACTGTGAGCACCAGCTGCTAGTAGAGGATCTTGGATGGTGCTTGGCTTCATAGTGATATTGTGTTTAAGTGGCTATCCTGCAAATCTGTCCTACCAGTTCCCTTCACTGGAGAGAGACAATGAGCACTGGATGAAAAAAAAAAAAAAAGACTATTTGGATGTGTACATTTTCCCTGTTTTTTGTGCTGGAAAACTTCTGTCCACATGCCTTTGTATGTACACAGTCTGCAGATTTTGTAAGAAAAGATTTAACTTATTGTTTCCCTGCTTTGTTTGTAATTATGTACATATTAACCTTGTCAAATGTAGTATAGTTTAAGTTTGGCTGTGAGGTGAATGTGGGCACAGGTCTTCAACAGCTAAACTTTTCTTTGTTTAAAGGAACGTAACTACTTTTGGGGTACAACTATGTTTCCTTACTGTTATTCTGTAAGAGAAGTTAAGTTTTCAGCAGATATTCTGAATATTTTTATGAGAGAGGCTGTGAACTGTGGTGATATTTTTCAGTTTGGCTTGTACGTGCCCCTCCCCATAACTTGCTGCATCTTTAATTGCCTACTATGAGCAATTAATGCACCTAGCAGTGAATTGTGGACGAAATAAGATGGTCATCGCTGGTGGTCTTTCAACACTAACGGTTTTTCTGTATCCTGTGTTCTTGTCAGGATGTGTTTTGTAGATAAGCAAAATATAGAAATGATTTTTTTTTTTCTTTTCTGGCAAAATGTTCTTATTTATGGAAAAAAAAAAAAAAGTTTATTATAAAAATTGGATGGTGATAGGTTTCTGTCCCCAGTAAAAGTGACCCATTTGTGTTGTCATTTACACCAAATCAACTGACTGCTGGAATGTGTGGTAAAAACAAAATGACACCATCATATTGTGAGTGAAGAGACTGCTGTTTCTGCTGTGGTTACATTTATTAAAAGCTTTTTTGCACAGGATACTCAATCCTGTTGTGTTTCAGCCTGTGTGTAATGAAGGAAGGACGTAACACTTACATCTGCTTTCTCTTAATGAATCCAACAAATACAGTATATTGAGGCTGGCTGTTCTTTCCACTGTCGGGGCTCCATTGTCCATATCTCCTATGTAACTTGCGTCTAAACCCCCTTCATGGCTCTGTAGCCTTTCATGTGTATGTACAAAAGGAAGTGATTGTAAATCATTTTATGGAGACGTGCCCTTTAATTTAAGGAACATTTTGGCTGCAGTTCATTTACTGAATGTTTTTTTTTTCTTTTATACAAATAAGAAAATGGAAAAAGCAGTTGGCTTGCCCTGCTGCCAACAAGGTATTACTTCCAAGATGATTTGTTTTTCTTGGTCATCTTCTGAAGCATTCAGGGCATGAATTTAGCAGATGATGCTATACTGTATGTCTGTAATCTGCCAAGCTGGCTAACACCTTGCCTACGCTTGTGTTATTTGTGATAGCCATCGTAGCGGACATCAGGACTAAATAAATTATTTCTTTATTATGTTTGTGTAGCTGTTTTAAATATTTCAGGATTATGTTTTTTTTCTTTTACCAGAGCACTAAATCAAGCCCTAATTTAAAATGTGAACCATGCACCCATATCCACAGTAAGACAGTATCATCCTTAAGCCTTATTTACTGCTCTGAAACCAAGTGGTAGATGAGCAATGGCAAATCGTGTTGTTTTCAGTTGTCAAACCTGATAACACCCAGCGCCCAAAGCATGTAGCTGGATTGTTTTCAGTACCCAACATTACAAAGCTAACAAAAGCCTTATTGTCACATTGTGTGCTCTACACCCTCCTGACCAAACTTGTAAAATGTGATTTAAAAACCCTGATTTGATCTATAAACATACCAGACTGATGTATGGAGACTTTATTAAATGTTTGATGGAGCATTGATATAGTACGGCAAACAAACCATTGTCTTCAAAAGACGAGCTTTCCTTTGGTGACATGTAAAAGTATCTCACTGCTGCAAAACATAAAAACTCATTCAGATAGGTACCCACACATGCAAATAACTGCATTTAGTCCTCAGAGTCTACACTAAAAATGCTTTAAAACATCAATATAATGATGGTTACAGGTGAATACCATAACAAAATTTTAATGGCTTTATATACATGTATCATGTTTGCATGTAGATTCCTTCACACTCAAGTTAACCACTTTCTGTTACGTAATGGCAATAGAAATACAGACACAGGGAATATGAGGCCAAACAACACTTTGAATGGCCTCATGTTTCTTCACAGGCCGTGTTCAGGGACAGCTCCTCTCACACCTCCTTTCCTTTGACCTAAACACCAGAGGTCTCCGCTGCTTGCATCAGTTCAGTATTGTGTAAATGTATGTATTAACACAAATATGTAGATTTGAAAATAAGTATGCTAAAATGTATTTTCAAGGGACAGGGCGAAGTGAATAAGTACCCTGTCCCCCTGCTGTCAGCTCTACACATTGAAGCATAGAAGTGCTTCTGGTGTGAGAATGTTCTCTCAGTCTTTTAGATCATTTTCCCTCCTCCTCTCAGCTCACAGCACTTCATGTGCGTAGGATGACCATTGTAAGTAGACCTAAAATATTACAAGAAACAACACACAGGCACAGTATATTGTAAACTCCAGCACGCACTCATTTAACCGTGTGATTTTCATAAACAATAGCAGTGTGGATCAGATTAAAATGCAAGTTATCTTACTTACCAAGAACATAAGCAGCTACAAGTTTCTTGTTAACACTTAAGTGGAGGTAGACAGGCACAGTAGATTCTTGCTCCCCCAATGTTGGGAGCATCAGGGCGGCCATACACACCAGCCCAAGCAGCACAGTCAGCAGACTGGGTCCTCCAGCAACAGGACGGCTCTCTGTCAGGCACATACACAAGCATACACTGCAATTAGATTGATTACTCAAAATACTTCACAAATGATTTAAAGCAGTGGTTCTCAAACTTTCTCACATCAAGGACCCCTAAAGTGACACAAATTAGACTACAGACCCCCAATTGATAAGATTTTTTGCTTTTAGATGTTTTATTACAGAGTGTTTGAAACCCATGAGCAAAATATTCATGCATTCCGTCATGCGTTAGTGTGTATTCCAATACTTCCCCACATTACAACATGCGTCACATGAGCAACTGAAAATTTAAAAGAAAAAAAGGACTCTGCTTTTTTCACGGAATATTTTGACAACACAAGATATATACAGACAAATCAGCAGACTAGTATCCTTAAACAAATGTTATGGCAAAGAAAAGTCAAACGGGGTTTATGACTCTGAAACTTGAAATCGTGACTACGTATTCAGAATAGCAAATATCACTATGCAGGTGATACAACTGAACTGTGATGGTCCTTCACCACTTTAGCATTGGTGTATTGGTAATTGCAGTTCCAGCATACACACAGAAAGAAGATGTTGTAAGCATTTAGCTTGTACTCAACTATTAATGACACCCTGACAGTGATTACCTGCACAATTGTTTTCCTACTGCTTAAAGTGCTTTCATTTTGATTTGTTTTATACAACAAGATGTAGCCATGTATGCAACAATGTGAATAACACACAGGTAAACCTGATATCAATGAAAAAGGTCACATAATATACACCTACTTATCTTGCCACAAGATAAAAAGTGGATCAGGATATAATTACAACCTGTGCATTATGACTTTATTATATGCTATGTTTCATACTATCATATTATGTTTGTAAAGTGCATGTTCTTTTTATCTTAGATAGATTTGGTAGATAGATATTTATGCTCATTGGCAAAATAAAACAATGCAATGTTTTCCTGTAAATTATAAGTTCCCATATTTGACTTTTATAAGCATTTGGCTCCATCTAGTGGCAACACCACACAACAGTCCTTTTTCCTACCTGACTGAAATGCAGTCTGTTCAAAAAACTCGCTGTCTGCAAACTGCTCTTTGATTCTGCGTTCCTCATCTTGGGGTCGGGGGCTGGGCGGCTCTTGTGAGGCAGAGGGACGGAGCGTTGCCGTCACCTCCTTGCGACCCAGAGCTTTCCGCTGACTCTGCTCCGACACCTGCAGTCGGAACTTGTCGTACACCCCATAATGGCATGCCCGCACATCTCTGTGTCTGATTACTCTGTGTGGACACAGAAAGTTAGACAGTCTCTTTGCTGGGAATTGACCAAGAAAAGAAAGAAAAGTCTCATAGATGAGACATTTTATCCTTTTGATGTTATACCACTGCATAAAAAAAATAATACTCCTACACAAAAAAACAAACTCACATGTCAACACAACATTGTGGCTTGACGGCTCCAGTGGCATCCACCACAGTGTATTTGTTTGGCGCTGTGCAGAGCACTGACGAGAAGAAAAATAAACAAATTACTCATCTCGTCTGGAATAATCTATAATTATACAGCCAAATGGAAGCACACGATAAGTTGTGTTTTCTTCTGCCCACTGACCTTTAAACTTGAGGGCGAACTCATAGGGATTGTAGAGGGTGAGCACCTGCTTGTGAGACGTCTGCTCATCTGCGTAGAAGACAAGCTCAGTGGGGAACACAAACACGGGAAGGCTTCCTTCCACCAGCTCAGGCTGTCGATGCTGCTGCTGCATTGGCTCCAGCTGAGCTCTTCCCCTTCCCCGTCCACAGTCTGCCTGGGCCCCCCACCCTTCTCTACCAAGTATCAAGCTGTGTAAACTCCCTTTTGGTGGAAATGGCACTTCCCGCTCTCAGCTTCTTAGGGCCATGACATGATACTGTGAAAAGACACAAATAATGAATAATAGAGTACATTTATTCAAGAGGCACTGTTATACCACTTATTTAAATTTTGTGACACACTGTTTTTATTCCACTGCATTTTATAGGGAAAAATTGCATTTGTTATTTCATTTATTTATCAAACAGCTGTTGTTTTGCACCTTAATATTTTGCATGTGGCAAATACAATGAAACTTATATGATGCACTTCCAACATTTGAACTATAGCCAAAATGTTACTGGATGTTTGAGGCAAATACCAATACCGATATTTGATGTTTTTAAAAAATCTAAAAACAATAAATTGTATTATAATGCTAAACTATGCACTGCCAGCACCATTTCTAATCCTGTTCAAACATATCTTTGGCATTTCAGTAATTCAACTTCTTATAAATTATTGCCCTGCACATATACTGATAACTCACATATCTGCATTTGTAATACATGGATAGATTGGTCTAGCTCTGGTTTAAACTATTCAGAAGTAGTTGAAGCAGTTACACCTTGTATATTAAACTACTTCAAATTCATCAATACAGTGACTCTAAAACTTAGTATTTTTAGAGCAGTACACTAAACTGCTAATGGTAACATATACTCATTTAACTTTGAATGCAAAACTTTAACGGGATGTAGCTATTTTAATGGGCTATAAGGGTCTGGATGTTTTTTTTCCTTCCAAGGGACATTAATAAAATAATTGTTAGAGTTACACATTAAACAGGGCAGAGAGAAAATGCCAAAGCAAATTAATTCGTGAAACTTAGTCAAGTTTAAATAAGTCAGTTTCAACAGAGCAAGTAGAACGCCATGTGCCTGGTCACGTGTTTCTGAGTGTTTACATGGTTACGTTAGGACTCGCGGAAACCAGGTTCGTGGTATCCTATTGTTCTCCACGTACACGTAAAATCACGAAAGATTCATTTTATTAATAACAAAGTTTTAGAGACGTCGCTTTACAGTCTCTGGGGCATCTTCTTTCGTGGTAAAGTTATCCAGCCAACTTTCTATTCGTATTTAGGTAGTCTGTAAAGCAGAAACGATAGCTGCCTTTAAACTGCAGTGTAATCGTAGGTGACAACGTAAACAGAGGCAAGAAATTGGGTCTTTCTGCAAATGTTTTGATCATAAATATAATAACAGATTTAGAGAAATAATATCAAGCCCACTATTCATTTCTAGCCGACCTTCATATTTCATCACATTTGCTAGCTCTGTCACTGTAATAACACACCGCTATAGTGAAATGCTAACGCTGTAAAATACTGGAGACGTTGGCTAGCGTTAGCTGGCTAGGAAAACCCCAGATGGTAGCTGATAGCCACTTAACGTTGTCTACGCGCAGTGTCATTACAGAAAAGAGAGCGGAGAGTTGTTTTATTTCAAGAAAAAACTGAGAGTGGGACTTTACCTTGTTGTCAGCACTTGGGTTCGTGTAACGTCAGTGTTAAAACCAGGATTTGTGCTTGTGATCCCACCCTGTTGTTGTTTCTCCCAGCCTTTTTTCTTTGTCAATAATATACTGCAGACCTCGCGGTGCATGATGGGATGGCGGAGGGTAAACGAGTACGTGCAAGACGTCAACAGAGCGGACGTAAAGATGTTCCAAGCAAGGAATAATGTGTTTCTAATAACTTGTAAAAAAAAAAAAAAAGAAAAAAAGAAAAAAAAGAAAAAAGATTTGAATAAAAACGTATACCCCTCTAAAGTGCACTGTTTCATTTATATTTGCAGAGTACTTTGAGTCCTGTTAATTATGTTAATCACATTAAATATCTAGATATGGTGCTTAAATGTTGCTACTTCATACGATTAACTATGGAATCAAGTGCGTTGATTTTTCAAATGTTTCACCTCGATGATCAAATCTATATACATTCACAGCCAGATTAAGGTTGGACACTTGATTTACTGTTCGCCCGACCTACAGCAAATGTTAAAACACGTGTGATTGCAAAGAGTTTTGTTATACACTACAATATACTGTCAATATAAACTGTATGTGTGTGCAGACAAAACTGACCAAGAATAATCAGGCCTTCATCTTCCACAGGTAGACATGTCTTGGTTTGGCCACCATGACTTTCCACTGACCTTTAAATCTATGAGGTATGTTTTTTGTCTCTTTTGATAAAGTCTGAACTTATGATAAATATGATGTGATATGATATGATGTATGATTACATGGCAAGGTGTTTGATTAAGTGTTAAAAGGACACATCAAGAATATCCTTTCATGAAACAGCGATGCTGCATTCAAGTGATGTCGGATAGGAGAGCACATGCAGAACAGGCGGTAGCCTACTTTTTCTTTTAATGATTTTAGAGGCATATGGTGAAAGTGACTTTTCCATTGTTATAGTTACAGTATATTTTTGGAGGTCTGCTTGAATACTTATATTTCTATTTCTTGTCAGTTTTTTCTGTCTAAACTAAATGTGCATTTTCTCATAATTCTGCCACTGCAGCGCAAAATGCATATACCCAAAGCATAGCACTTGATTCATTGACTTAGAATTTGAGTATTAAGAATATTCAGGTCCAATTTATATGATCTATATTGCTACAAATCAGTTGTTTCATTTCAAGCTAGGTACGTAGGCTATTTTATGGTAAGGATCACACACACACCACCCGCTAGGTATACATACAAATGTAAGGGGTAGGCGGATGTGCTGTATACACGAGCCATCTCGACCTCGTTATATATTTATATATTGGAGGGGGGCGTGGTCACTGGAATCCGGCTCAGCCAATGGTGTCGCAGTTGAGGCAGCGGGGCGTTCCATTCGGTTAGGAGCAGAAGTTGAACAGCGCGAGCCGAGACAGAGCTCTAGAAAGGCAGATAGAGAGAGGGCAGAGGCAACGGCCCTCTTCTGGAGGGGGGGCTTATTATAACAAATATATACACACATGTGTGAACTGTTTGGCCGCACGATAGGTCATATGTGGATAACAGTTATTTTAGAAAAGCATTCAAACGCGGCTTTACATTTAAAATGCCTATTTTACTTTTCCTGTTAGACACGTCCGCCTCTATGAATCAGCGCACTTATTTGGGTACGACGTATCTGGACGTTGCTAAAGGCGCGGTTGAGGTCTTTATGAAGGTAAAGAATTATTTTACCCCGACTTTTATCAGCAAGTATGCACCTTTGGTGACCTTAGGGTTCCTTGGACAAGATCGGTCGAAATTAATATATGTTGTTTTGGTTTTCTTTTTTTGACAGCTGCGTGCCCGAGACCCGGCTAGTAGAGGCGACAGGTACATGCTAGTTACATTCGATGATCCACCATACGGAGTGAAGGTAATTAGCAACTGATACAATTTTTACATTTGACAAGTCGAACGTATTTTTCTGTCAGTGAGACTTTATTGTCCTTCTGGTTTGTAGTCAGTGTTGGGCGGCTTCCCGGTGGCGAAAAACGGCAATTTTTTGCTCCGAATACCCGCAGACCCGGAGATGCACTACCTCCGAACATCCAGCGGACATTTTGCTTTTGTGTTGAGAAAAGTCTCGGGCGTTGAGATGGAGGCGGAGAGATTTATTATCGCCTATGACGTCACTCTTTTTTGACCATGCAATGTTTAGATTGGTCAAAGAGCCCGCCAATCATCTTCTACCCCACCCCTTGCATCATCCATGCATTACCATTGGCCAATCTAGGCTGAAAGTTGATAAGCCCTCTTCATCATGAGATTTTTTTTAATTTTTATGAGTTCGCTAGAAGAAAATGATCATTATTCACATGATTATTATTTGTTATGCCGATACTATAAGCATCATGGCCCAACATACAAACACTGTCTAGTTTTAATCGACACACCCTGGCAAAAAACACATACAACCTGTGAATCACTGCAATAATTTCAGGGGTTTCATGTCAGCAAAGCTATCCTCACCACTAATCTGTTGACTTGTTTATGACCTGGCACACATCTCTCCCTATGAGCTTCTCTAGCCTAATAAAATACATGCATACAGGCATACAAGTGCTCACAACACCTGAAGTCCCTGATCTGCATAAGTGACTGGTCCGTATAAGAAATCTCTTGGCTTGCCTAACTCTGTCTACAAACAATACTCTACTACTCTCAACACAATATGCTAAGCACTTACTTTATCCCATGTCATTAATGCTTGAGGACATAATAGTTAGCTTTCCTTGTACATGTCTTTTTTGTTTGCATGCCTTATGACCAAATTACAAAATGCCAGAGCTGGAAAGTAATTAATTACCCCTCTTAAAGATGCTAGTGTGAGCATCAGAAGATACATGCAGAGGCATATGTTGCAAAATATAGTGTAAGCTAAAAAGCACCTGTAATTACTAGTAATCCCATAGTTGTTGTTTTTATAATACTCTTGAAAGTTAAATTCATTGTACTTTGCTGCACACATTGAACGGCTGCAGCTTTTTAGATAGCTTCAGCCCAGGAGTGACAATATTAGTCTGTCTCACAATAATTGATGACAGACCTATATAATAATATACTGTAATATTTTACACCCTTCATTTATATGCCCATGCATTAGGGGTGCACTTCTAATTATCATACAAGCAACAAAGCAAATGGGAAGTGTTTAAATAATTAAACATGTGCTAGAAGTGAGAATATAGACGTGAGTTGAAAAGTACAGCTAGTAAAATATGAATTTCTGGGTGTTTTTAATAATAATTAGAGATAATAAAACAAACTAATTTTTGTTTTGTACCGTCTTTTAAAATATTTAGTTCACTATGACTTATGTAGTTACACTTTTAACTGATCTATTATCAATGTTTGTCACTTCTAGGACTTCATTCATTCATTACTTTGATCTATATGAGGTAAATTAATATAAAATAAAATGCTTTTTTTAAATACTGAACCTCCAAAATTTGATTGATAAGCTAACTATTTTTGTTTTCTGAAACTGAATTTTAAAGAAAAGAAAAGAAATTATCATTATGCTTTTATTGCAATAAATTTAGTGTACTTTCTATACTCTATTCTACAAACCATCACGTTTTAGCTACAACACAGATGAATAGTGAGGTATTTTTTGATGTACAGTCTTGCACAGTTTTAATGTTAAAAGCTGTGCAAGAATCAAAATAGCACAGGCTATATCTGGCTCTTCAATGAACCCCATATTAGAAAGGGAAAAAGACCATTTTCAGTTCACAGCTTCAGCACTTAAAACATTATTATGTAATTTTTTTAATTGTTTTACTACATGCAGAAGTCTAGGCCTGGGGCCATGGCAAAATGTTATGAGTGGTTGCTGTCATTTATGAAAATTGAAATTCTTCTCTCTACTTAAGTCATTGACCTTGCAGTATTCACCACAAGTCCAGATCATAGCTACAGTCATCCCAGTGAAATAATCACGTGTATAACTCCTTAGCCAAATAACCCAAGATCTAATTGTCCCCCCTCACATAAAAACATCCAGGTGCTGCTATCAGAAGTGCTCTCCCCTCATTGTGAAGTCTGTCCTCAACTTCTCTTCCTCCTGCTCTTCCTCTCTTTGTCTTCACTGCCTTCTCCCTTTGTTGTCTCTGCCTGCTTTGTGTACCCAGGATTATGATGAAAGGACAAGGTTATACTGAATGGGGCTACTCTGATTGCACAGTTACAGAGGCAATAAATTGTTGATGTAGAGGGAGAGAGAGGAGGTTGGGCAGGAAGAAAATAGAAATATTCTGTAGTCTGAATTATTGAGTGCAAGCTAAGCCTTACATTTCTGCTTGCCTACACAAGTGTCTATGTCTGGCTTATTTCTTTGCTACTACTCCTGTGAGTGTGTTTCCACTATAATTTTTGCTTCAGCAGCTCAGTGAGATTGCTTGTATGACTGCATAATATTTATCTAACATCATTCATGTAACACCCTGCACTTTCCTAGAAATTCCATGGCTTTGGAATGATATCCCATGATAATCCAAAAATCTACCCACTGGCCCCATGCAGAGCATACATGTTGATACTGGCACTTCAAGCTTTTATCTCCATCTCTCTCTGTGTGTCTTTAGCCTTTCACCCCTCCCTCTCCCGATAAAGGAAGTGGTAAGCTTGCAGGTCATCCTTAGATTAAGCGTGAAGCTGCAGCAGTAAGGTACTTGACCTTGCTGGAGAAAAGTCCAAGAACAGTTACACACCCACATCCTCTCCTGTGGGAGTATATCCCCGTCACAGAGGACAGAGCAGCAGTGGGAAGTGTATTTTGGGATGCTTGTCATGTATGAAATTACTCTTTTTTAAACAGCACCATCTAGCTCAAATGTAGGTCTGAATTTCCACAATGTTATCTTCTATTTGCAGAACTTGACAGAGCCTGATCTCATTTTATGGTCACCATTATGTCATGTTGCACAGAATCAGTGGATTTAAACTCATTTTACCAGGATGGCTGTCACATGCTTGACATGAATCAGTTCATGGTTGTCAGTGAACAAAACTCGCTCTGTTTTTCTGTGTAATTACATACTATGGGTATCTGTGGGTTTGGATCTATTTCGGTTTGTGGCTGTTTACCATGCACTGTGGCTTCAGGCCTCCTCTACTACTGTGTTGTAGGGTTGTTTGCTGTGCAATACACTCAGCCCACTGTTGATGTATGTATTTCAGGCCGGCTGGAAGGAGAACCATGCCACCTTCATGTGTGAGCTGAAAAACCTGCAGGCATCTGGGCTGACTACACTAGGTCATGCTCTTCGCACAGCCTTTGACCTGCTTAACCTCAACCGCCTCGTCTCAGGCATCGACAACTATGGACAGGTATTTGGCACCAACAACCTATTAATGCATTTCTTTGGCAGAAAGTTTCCTCTGTTACTATAAGAGAATAGTAGAATTTCCACAATCTGCAATGTTTTTTATTTTAATGTGTGTTGGAGTTTATTTTGTGCTATAGTTTGTTGATTTTCAAATTGATAATCACAATCACCATTTAAGAGAGCTTCCTTTCAAACTGACATTCAGGTGGACCGCAGATCTGTCCCATCTTCCTGTTACAGATTTTAAAAAGGATTTCTATAAGAAGTAGGAGATTATGGCCATGTGAAAAATTTTGCAAAACACAAGAGTGTCTGCTGTTTGAAAAGCCTTTAAAAGCACTGACTTCATTTCCATTAAAAGGCCTGGGAGGTATTATAAAGTCTTAAATATTTTCATTTCCCTTTAGTTATAAAAATGTTTTTGTATCTGATTGCGGGCTAATGGGAGACGTTACACATTTATACACACACTTAAATTGGGATTGTCCATTTTTTGCTGCTTATTGGAGTCCATGTTGCATTGTTTTTGTGTTATATCATTAGGAGTTATTGTTACATACTGCTGGGCTGTACTGATAAAAAGGTGATATAATATAATATACATATTTATATATATTTAATAAATAATTCTAGGTCAAATTGTCCTCACTGCTTTTCCAGCATACTTTCATACTTTGAATTGTATAACATTGAATCAGGTATTAAATTGCATTTTATTTGTTTTAAAAAGTCTTAAATTTAACTTTTTAATGTCATCACATTCATGTGGCAGTAGAACTAGAGGACAGACAGGAAGACTAAAAGTTAGTAATTTTAATCTTTAATGTGGTGGAAGGTAAGTGCCTGTGAGCAGGGCACTTTACAGCTAAATCCGCAGTAAAAAACTAAACTATTGAAGTGTCAGTGGCAGACTGAATGTGAGATGGGGCTTTTCTGATACAGCCAACACCTACAATATGTGAGTTTTCCTTGGATAGATGAAGGTCCGGATGATTCCTTTACCTGGAGACAAAAATACGAGTATTGACTTTTGATTGCATCTTAATCCACTCCATCTCGACTTGCACTCTCTTTTCTCCAAAGCTCTGCTCAAACGGAGAGATGGATTACTGTACCCGAGTGGTGACACAAGAATCAGGAGTGTGTAAAGCTACTTAGGCATTCTGTGTGTGTTTGAATTAGACGAGGCTGACCCCTGCAGCACAGTGGTAGAGACCTCTGTCCTTAGTGTGTAGCACAAGGACACTGTGCAGCTTACAGATGCATCCTGACACAAGCAAAGATTACAAGTTGCCACACAGTTCATATAAGCATCCATTGGCTGATCAGAGGTGTGATGCTAACACCATGCTAATTATTGTCTTTACGTTGACTTCTGTTTACACAGTATACCTATATTTTACCATTACTCTGAGCACCACAGACCCGACACGTTTTGTGATTTGAGGAGAAGCGAATGTTTTTGAGCCCAGGAGAGTGTTTTGGTCTGAAACACAGAGAAAGGAAGGCAGGCTAGTGAGAATAAATGGGGTCACAGTTTACTCAAACTGGGATTTAATTGCTGAATATTATCATTTCCCTCTCAGGGACGTAACCCCTTCTTCCTCGAGCCATCTGTGATCATCACTATCACTGATGGGAACAAGCTCACACACAGCTCTGGGGTGCCAGATGAGGTGAGAACATAAAAAATGCAGCAGTGCCACTACATACTGTACCACTGATACTCTCAGCTATTTACAAAATATTTATGTGATCATTTTCAGTTTTTTAACGACATAAAGCGTAAGGTTTGTATAATGGTGGAACTAGTGACCTAAGGAAGTTTTCAAATGTTAATCACATCTCCTATCATCCGTGTCTCTCTTCACCCCTGTCTGTTGTCCAGCTGCACCTTCCCCTGAACTCTCCTTTGGCGGGCAGTGAACTGACCAAAGAGCCCTTTCGTTGGGACCAGCGTCTCTTCGCACTGGTGCTGAGGCTGCCAGGAGCAGCCACACCCGACAACGAGCAGCTCGGTAGCGTCCCCACAGATGAGTCTGCTATCACCCAGATGTGTGAAGTTACTGGAGGTTCGGCATTTTCTTTTATTTTGGCGCTTGAACATCTGTATTCATTCATTGTGTGTGTCTGTTCTCTTTTTGGCAGCACTCAATAATTAATTTTATTATATTTGGTCATTGTGCATCCTTCCTTTCACTCTCAGGGCGATCATACTGTGTACGGACACAAAGGATGTTGAACCAGTGTCTGGAATCTCTGGTGCAAAAGGTTCAAAGCGGCGTTGTCATTAATTTTGAGAAGACAGGGCCAGATCCGCCTCTCATTGGGGAAGGTGAGTTTTTGGGTGATCCATACTGAGTAGAAAAAGGGCAACAACCAATACATTTTACATGTCTTTTCCTGTCATAACAACTTATACAACTTATAACAGTCAAGTACATAAAACATGAATCAAGTGGCTTACCCACTCTAAAAGACATACATTTTATGGAGTCTCTGAACACATTATTTCATCACATTTTGCACAGTTAGTTGGAGCAAAGACACCGTGGGCAGTAAAACAGGTGAAAGCAGAAGAGATTATTGTTACACTGAAAGGAGAACGGAGTGCATTTTCAGCTAAATACACTGGTACAAAAACTATGTAAAGAAAAGCAAGGAGATAATTTGACTTACACGTCATTTTAATGGCAAAAGATTCCAACTTGTATGTATTTAGTTTTAAGAATTGAAATCTTTTAAATGGTAAATTTGAGAACAGAAGCCTGCTCATGTCATCCATAGAGGTTTTGTTCAACAGTGGTTGCTCTTAAATTCCCATGAATTGTATTTGTTTGTATTTGACAGAGTAATGGTCTGTCTTATGTCATATACTCTTTTTTGTTTTACAGATAACTCAGTGGAGTCAAGTCGTCCCGTGTCATCCTTCAGCCCACAGCCGTGGCACAGTTGCCACAAACTCATCTATGTGCGGCCGAACCCAAAGACCGGAGTGCCAGTTGGGCATTGGCCCATACCAGAGTCCTTCTGGCCGGACCAGAATTCTCCTACACTGGTGAGCCAAGATGCTCTTAGAAATACATCTGTCTGTTGTTGTCTATGATTTTGCAGGTTGCCTCCTTTAGTGCTGGATTAATACATAAATTAGACTTTGACAGAGCACTGTTAAACTCCTGTTTTTCAAATTGTCTGTGTGTCTATGTTGTTGTGGATCTCCGAGCAGACCTATATTTACACGCGCACTTGCTCTTTTACTTTCACTTTGCCTCTCTTATCTTTCTGTCTTCCTCTCTTTTATTGGCCGTCCTGTTTTCCTCAGTCGGGAACTTACAGCCAGTACACTCAAGTTTACAACTCTGCGAACTCACTCTGTGACTTCAGTTTGATTGGAAAATCTTCAATGTGTTGTTGTTTGCAGTTGCAAAGATATAACATGGGTCTGTGCCGCTGATTATTTTTGCCTTACAATTTCTTCAACTATCTCCTGTTCGCAGCCACCCCGCTCTGCTCATCCCATGGTGCGTTTCTCTTGTGTGGACTGTGAGCCCATGGTGATCGACAAACTTCCCTTTGACAAGTATGAACTGGAGCCCTCTCCACTCACCCAGTACATTCTGGAAAGGAAGTCTCCACACATGTGCTGGCAGGTAGGGCACATAGTCGCACACCCATCAGCTCTGTTGGCTTGTTTCTACTGTCAGTGGTGTTGCCTCTGGGACTTTTCTGAAAACCAGAAATAAAGAGGTTGCTAACTTTATTCAAAATATTTTTCCCTTTTGGCAGTTACTATGTACCCATCTACAGAGGTCTTCTGAAGTTTAGTTTTTAATGTCAATAACCAAAATGTTATTTGACTTGAAAATTGTCCTTGTTGTCTTCAGGTGTTCGTCAGCAGCAGTGGGAAGCAAAATGACCTGGGACAGCCATTTGGCTACCTTAAAGCCAGCACCACTCTCACCTGTGTCAACCTTTTTGTCATGCCTTACAACTACCCAGTCCTTCTCCCACTCCTCGGTAAGACATATGGTAGTAAACCATTTCATTAAAGTGGCCTGAAAACTTCTGGGTCAGTAGGTCTGAGCTCATATTGAATTTAAAAAGCTTTCCTTTTCTGGGGCACTTCATCATCTGCAATCTTTTTCTCCCCCCAAGCATCTTTAGTTCCAAACATAATCACAAATAACAGGCTTATAACAGAGCAACAGTTAATCTTTAATAATGTTATGCAACAAATAGATGTTTTGGGATAATGGGGTATTAAGAAGGATAAATGGTGTTATATAGTGTCTGTTTTGATGCTTGTTTTAGACTCACCACCTGAATATTGATGTGTGTACCCCAGTCAGCCCTGCAGCAGCAGGAGGGGCTGCAGGTGGATGGCTGACTGGTCACTGATCCAGAATGCTAAAACTTTTCTCAGACATCCCACTCCTCTTTTCCTCCTTTCAGATGATTTGTTTAAAGTGCACAAACTAAAACCAAACCTCAAGTGGCGACAGGCCTTTGAGATGTACCTGAAGACAATGCCTCCGTACTACCTCTTGGTAAGCTAATGCTCTGTCACTTAAGCTTTCTTTAATAAATGTTTACAACATGGATTTATGTTGTTTTTGCACATAACTAATGTCCATAATTTCCCCATTTTGACAGCCCTTAAAAAAGGCCTTGAGGATGATGGGTGCACCTAATCTTATCGCAGACACCATAGACTGCGGTCTGAGTTACAGCGTCATCTCATATCTAAAGAAGCTCAGCCAGCAGGTAAAAACTCCTTGTACACAGGTTCCCTTAACATCATTTCCAAGCACTGACACACAGCTAGTCTGCTCATCACTTATAAAGTGTCTTTGAATGTGATATTATCTTCACTCTGGAAGGAAATTTCCAATTCAAATTGACTGACAAGTCTTAATATAAAGTGTACAACAAGGCCACAAGTTAAGTTAGTATTAGTTATTTATTCTGATGTTGTAAAAGGTTTGATTATATATATATAATGTCATTTCATTTATTTCACACACAGAATTAAATACAAGTAAAAGCATACAAACATGATAATAGCAATGGGTGAAAATGGGACACTCCCATAAGCTTAAGAAGCTTGTGAATAGGGGCCCGGTCATTGCATGTAACTAAATGGTCCAAAAACATCTATTCCATCAGTCTAAACATTAATTCAATAGATGAGATACACAATCAGAAATAAATGGTAAATGAAAATAATAGCCGTTCAGGGTGTATAAGTTTTAAAAACATTTTAGTAGCAACTGCTGCTTTAGATTCTTTTTAAAAACAGACAGAGATAGTGACACTTTAAGACTGTTATCAAGCTCATTCCACATCTGTGGACCCCTGCAAACCACACTAAACCTTGTACATTCAAGATTATGTTTCTTACTCTTTTTAAGATGCTTTTTTCTAGACTTGTATGTATGTGAGGGAAGGTAAATTGGAATAAGGTCACACAGTTTGTTATTTAATTTAAATGCAACACTTTACACAATACAAGCATAATGAAAGATAATACATTGAGTAAGCTTCAAAAAACTGTAACAGTGGAAAAGAGGGTTAGTGGGAGCATTTACTGTGGACCATGATATTACACGTATGACTTTTTTCTGTCGAATCTGTAGTTTTTCAAGATAAATAGGAAAAGTATTGCACCATATGATATTACAGTTATTTATATAACAATATTCCTTACCAAAATCTCATCTCAGTTAGAATTGTATTATCTGGACAGAAAGTAAAATGCAGTGTTTTTTCCCCTCTTTTTGTTGCAATGAAGGCAAAGATTGAATCAGACCGTTTAATCGTGTCTGTGGGGAAGAAGGCTCCCCAAGAAACTGGCATAAAGGTGAAGAACCACTCCAGCTCTCTCTCTCTGGCCCACCGGAGAGACTTTAAGCAGCTGCTGCAGGGAATCACTGGGGAGGGGCCGCTTCGACTGGTGGACATCAACTTCAAAGAGTTCGCCGGCTTCCAGATCGCCCTGCTCAACAAGGTAGATTCAGGACAGCATGTGGGTGGGAAAGTCCCAGAAAAAGAAAACAGGACAGGTGCCATGTTTGGTGGGTTTTTGTCTGACTAGATATACCGATGTGTTCACAGGATGTAAAACCTCAAGCTTATCGAAATGCGTACGACATCCCAAGAAGGAACCTTCTGGATCAGCTCACCCGCATGCGCTCCAATTTGCTGCGGACATCGCAGAAACTGATCCGAGGGCAAGACGAAGGTTTGTTATTCTCATTACAGGATGAAAAGAAAACGTTACATTAAAGCAACTCTAGTCTCATGTCAGTTGATATTTATTTTTTTTAGTTTTATTTTACACTACTTAAGTTGAGGGAGTTCAGCAACTAATTACATCTTTAAATAGTCAAATATCTCCAGTCTTTGAAATGCTATCACAACACTTCAAAACATCTACTGTATGCAACAATGTTTATTTTTAATGACTTCTTTAAGAATGCACTGCAGTGTTCATGGAGCCATTTAACATATTGGAATGATACTAACCCAAACCACCAGATAACCCAAAACACCAACACATATATAGGAAATGCTGTTTGATCACTGCAGTATTTTATTAATACTAATAAAATTTAATTTGGTTGTTAGACTATCTCCACAGTATTCCAGTGGCTCAGATGGGAAACTATCAGGAGTACCTAAAAATGATGCCATCTCCTCTCAGAGAGATTGACCCCGACCAACCGAAACGTCTGCACACATTTGGGAATCCTTTCAAGCAGGATAAGAAGGTTAGTAATATATCAACATATAATGCTGGTTATTCCAACTGAATGCTAGATGCCATGTTTTTTCATTCAATATCTAGTTTCTTTCATCCTTTAATGTCATGGTCTCTCAAATGTTTATCTCAGGGCATGATGATCGATGAGGCAGATGAGTTTGTAGCAGGGCCTCAAAATAAGAAAAGAGGAAATTCCAGTGATTCCAACTCGGGGGCTACTCTGAAGAGAAGGCGAAGTATGTCCCCGTTGCTGCGGCGGCCACAGTCTCCACCAGGGAACACCAACCATGTGGTGGTGGGAAAGAGTCCGGTAGGGGTTCAGGGGCAGCAGAACCTCATCAAACCCATCCCACAGCACAAAGGTAACACTATCTGTGCAATACGTGGAAGTGATTGTGTAATACAGCCTGAGAGGCGTTGATTAGTAGTTGTAAATAATTCTTTGTTTTCCCCTGAAGGAGTGGACGGCAACAACGTGGTGGTCCCTGAGAGTAACGGTGACGGGGTTCTTGGGCCTGAGTCAGGGGAGCTCTGGCCCGCTGATATGGAGCCCGTAGCAGAAAACCCATCTGCACTACCCGTGGAGGAGAAGGCCGGGGTCGGGGCAGTGGATCGGGGAGAGGATGTCAACATGATGGAGGAGAGACTAACGGAGGATTGTCTGGATGAGCAGCCGCTGGAGGAGAAACACAACTGTGAACGTCTGAGTCCTCAGAGCCAGCTAGAAGGCCCTGAAGCTGACCCTGCAGCGCTCGAGACCATTTTCATAGCCCCACTGGATGGAAGCCAAGCAGAGCTGCGGACGCGGGTCATAAAGGAGGTCCGCAAGCCTGGACGAAGTGAGTACGGTGTAGTGTATCACATTACATTTGAATGTTGGGAACATTTCAACAGTTTCTTTATCTCTGTCTGTGTCTCTGCTTTTTCCTCAGACTATGAGGCAATACTGTCACTATTGCAGCAGGTGAAAGGACCACTTAATGTGCAGAGGTACTTCATCCAGCACGCTATCAAAGAGGCTGTCAGGTAAGAAACAGTGACTCATTCTTTAGTTTTTTCATTACAAGATAAAGTGGAAGAGTTCTTGATCTTTTTAAAGCATTGCCAGTCTTGCCTCTGATACGAGTGTTCAATGAGTCATTTAGACCCGTGTCGCTGCAGTTACATTATATTGTAGATTTAGTGTCTTTGAAGCACTGCAGCTATTAACAATGACTCATAACCTCATTGCAATCATTTCCAGTGCTTTTTAAAGCAGGTTTACCTTCATGAATCTCCCCTGGCTTGTTTCTGGATGTTTCCTCCCTTTACTTAATAATTAAAGCATAATTACGTTTAGTATTCCCTATTTATCTTCCTGCTTCTTCTCCGTTTCTTGTGTGTCTGTCCCAGGTTCAAGAAGCGGGTACTGATCCAGCAGCTGGAGTTGGCCCTTGCTGAATTGGAGAAGAAGCACGCAGCATCCTCACAGCTTCCCAACGATCATGGCAGATAGTGATGAAGCCATCTTTATCATACATATCTATATACATCACCACCATGAAAGAGATGTCCTTGTTGACTTGCCTCAAGAAAAACAAATTGGGGAAGCAGAGGAAGAAAAGGACAAATGCACTGAGAGCAGATGCTCCTACTGTCCCTGTGCTGTTGCATCACATCCTGGTAGAGGCGGAGAGTGAAGGGTTTAACTGGAGGAGGGGCCTTCAGCACAGATCCACTGAGGATGAGTTCAGAGACTTTAAATGTAATCCTCTTCATATTGACAGATGCCTTAAACATCCATACGGCTTTTGTCTGTATCGGCACATTCAGAAGACACACACACAAACAAACGCACACACACACACACACACACACACACACACACACACACACACACACACTCCGTTAGACAGACACACAATAAGCCAACAGATCCTTTAATGACAGAGCAAGGGATGGGCAGGATTATTCCTGTTATTGTTATTCTTTAAAAACAGACCTTTCTTCAGCTGGTCTGAAAAGTGTTTGTAAGACTGCAACAAGTTTTTCTAGAGTAATAAGATTAATGTACCTGTACGGCTGACAGGGGAAACCTGTTCCCACTGAGTCCCCTCATGTCTTTAGTGTTATATCTGCATAAAGACTGCACTGATTCTTTTTCTGTCCAAGTTGATACTGTTATCTAATATTTTCCCACTCCTATTGGTTGATGTTGATATGCATTAGTGTTAGGGGGTGGGCAATATGGATAAAATCTGTGAGTGTTTATGTAACTTTATGTTGCATCAGCAATATATACAGTGATACTATACTATATACAGTGTCACTTTTCTGGAAGAGAAACCACTGAAAGATAAAATACCCAGATGGAAACGTGTATATGTGGCTAACACCATCAATGAAATAGCTGACGAATCTTGGCACAGCTCCAACATATCCAAATTTCATTTGTCACATTTCTCTCAGCTCATTGGACGATTGCCATATTGCCCACCCCTAATCTGCAGTTTTAGTCAAAAAAGGTAAAAACTTCACACACGTCTGTCTTAAGGTCATTACGTTGCTTTTAAATGTCCAAACTGGGTCCATTTTTTTATGTTTTGTCATACAACAGTGCTTTTTAAAGCTGAAATTGAAGAACATAGAATATAGAAGTATTAGTGTTTTGCACATCGGTGCGTTGGACTGGAAATGGACTGGTTGTGTCCATGAAAGACTGAACACAAGACAGGTGTGTTGACTGATTCAGTGACTGAGCATCAGAGTCCTCTTACCTGCCATCACAGCAATAGAACATGGGTTCAGTGAATGCAGCTGTTGGTATCCATTTAGAGGTACCCCCCCCAAACACACACACAAATCTTCCTCCACAGCACAACAAACACTCCATTGATTCCTAGAACTTTATTCAGAGGAATTTCTGCATCTGTCCGGGCTCAGTGGTCAGTCACCTGTTGTTGATCTGTAACAACTGGTCATCTGCCCTCTGCTGCTTTTTACAGAAACCCGAGTTAACGTTTGTTCTCCTTGTTTTTACGACAGATGTACACTACTTTTTAATGTTCATAAGGAATATAGATTATTTTTGTGAATTTGTTTATTTCAGAGTATAAGAAATATTTTGAAAGAATATGTTTAAAGCCAATTTTGTAAACTGTTAAATACATATACAAAGTGTAAAGTTTTATGCACTTATTCAGTTTTTTTAAAAAAACAAAAAATAAACCACAGGTAGAATGGTGTCTACTGTCAGTGTGTCAGTGTGTGTATTCCTACTCAGAAGTGACAATCAGTGGTCTTCAAATGTTTTTACATCCAGACACACAACAGTTCTAATTTATATCTCCTGGAATCATCCACGTTTTATCTACCGATGTGTGAACTGAATCTGACTTACGTTCTCAGAACAGTCTGGAACATTATTAGCTAAAGTTGTAAATTCAGCTTTTCATCAGTTTCAAAATCACTAATACTTTGTTTTGTTTATGGATAAAAATCTATTGTAAAACCTTGATTTTAGATTCAGCAGATATTGACGACAAAACAGTTTTTATAAATAAACTGTTGAGTATGAAAAAGTGTCGGTCACAAAGGAATGGCGTTGTTCTCAGGTACAGCTAGGTGCACAGAGAACAGTAACAACAGCAATGTCTAAGTGTGGCCTCTTGTCACCAGTTGCATTGTGTGTGTGGGTTCATGTGTTGTGGAGGGGCTGTCTGAGAGCTGTAGGGGCTGTCCCACAGTGCACAGGTTCATTTGTGTGATTCTGTCCAGTTTAACCAAAGAAAAACAAGTTTTTCTGCTGTCCTCTTTTCAATTATCTCATGACCTCTAGGAATTATCTTGCGACCCACTGACCTACTGGAACCACACAACCTATTAAAGACTTTCCTAAGCCTTCCATACAAAAAAAATAATTAGTTTTCCTCCATATTCTGCACATTACAAAAAACTAACTAGATAGCTTCATAAAATAAAGACAACATTTCAACTGTCATCTCATATACTTAATTTGATGAATAAATCCATCAGATATAACATAAGTTCTTATCTGGAACTAATCTAACCATACATGCGTTTAATCAAAGAGAAAACATTCGGCTGAAACTAATAGAGAGGAGAGATTGACGTAAATCACTTGGTGCTGTTTAACAGTTTTAACAGCTTGAGAAGCTTCCTGGATAACTCAGACTGAAGGTTCAGCCTCCGCTGACACCTAGAGGCCAACATCTACAACTGCGGGTCTTTAGATCAGGTGGAAATTTTTGTGAGGCAGCTGTCCAGCAGCAAGGTCAGGCTCATAGCCCACCCCTGCATGCAGTCATTATTGGAGTGACTTAAAAGCATTGTGGTAGCATTAACATTTCTAACCAATTTCTTAATATTTAATAAAAATAAAAAAGGATGGCAGCACAGTAAATAATTGATACCTTTATGTTTCTTCTGATCAACAGTCCTTACAGTTTGTGACAGAGACATTCAATCACTTCTGTTTGGGGAAAGCAACTTTCCAGCCCCTGAAATTAAAAAAAAGATTCTGACACCTTATAAAATCAGTATGCCTTTTATTAAATTAAAACAATCTGTTGCATCTTAACAAAAAGGTAAAATGACGGGAAAATTAACTTCACCCAAATGAATGTACCATTGCTCTCTAATTTGCCTTAGTGTTCACAGTATCATTGGAACGGCTGTCTAATGTTTTCTTCTCTCACATCTCTCACCTTGAGCTGATTTCCTGTGGCATAAATCAAACCTCTTTATTGCATACAGGATGTACAGACGAGCCTTTATGCTTCTGGGAAATCATCAAGGGAATAAAAGGTCCTCAGTTCATACGACAAAACTCATTTCAGTTAACAAAATTCTTCCCATACAGCTGCTCGAGACTCATGTGTGGTTGAAATGAAACAGTAACTAAACAGGCATTTTTATGCCCCTCATACAAAGGATATACAAAGGACAGCAATAATCCCAATTCAGTTCAGAAGGGACAAAAGGGGGGAGATGTCTCAGTATCTTAAGTCTCCAAAGCATTTATATACTGTATATACAAACAAATCTGCTTGAAAAACTGAAGGGTTGGCACAGTCAGTGTTGAATATGGTAGTGACCACTTCTATGGACATAGATGCAGGTTTGGACAGTATATTAGTTCATATACAAATACAAATTAAAGTAGAGGAAGATGAATTCTCACTTTGCCCCCTCTGTCTAACAAAAACAAATCTTATCTGACGTAGATGATGTTACAGGCAGGAAAAGGCCAGTCTCAGTGCAAATGCTCCAGCTTGCGTAGCCGTATGGGGTTGGGAAGAGCTTGCTGGTTGCGTGCAGAGGAGGGCTCCTCCTCCGGCGAGCGGAATAGCACCCGACCCCGGTGATTGAAAAGGTAAAAGGATGGGTGGTTCCTCAGTGTATCAAATGTTCTGGAAAATATAATTTGAGTTATGAAAAGGTTGGTACTGCACAAATATTGTGCTGCTTTCAAAGACATGAACAGGCGGCACATGTTGGACACCTACTGCTGCAGGTGTCTTATACTGTATGAGTCACACAAAACTAAATCCCTCTGCAGTTCATGTTTCTGTACACAGCAACACATTTAATCTCCTCTTTTGAAAGTCTAATACAGAGTTATAAGTAAAGGAATCAGTCCTGTTGGTATTAAAATCCTTACACATAGACTCAAAAACCCTCCCATGATCGTCTCGTTATCACTGTACAGTAGAGTGTGCACTTTCACCCCATGTTCATTTGCTGGAAGGTTACATATGAAAAAACAATCAGCAACAAAGTTTGTGGCATACAATGGTTCATAGTTCTGGGTGAATATGGTGGAATATAAATAATAAAGTAGTGATTTGGACAAAGCAGTGGCACAATATTGAAGATTATCTAGTGGTGAGTGGAAGAATTTTCGATTATGATCATTAACTAATTGCTGAAGCCTTTCCTTTGCCATTTTGTTTTATAAAACTGTAAGCTGAACATCTGCAGGTTTTGAAGACATCACCTTGAACTCTGGGAAACTGTGATTGATATTTATCACGATTTCCTGACATTTCATAGACTGACTGATTAATCAAAATAATAATTAAAACATGGACTGATAAAATAATCATTTGTTTCAGGCCTAGCATCATCAAAACATTAGTGGTTGTAACTAAGTTAATCTAAAATGACCATCATGTCGTACTGCATATACTACTACAACATATTTAATTGTTTTAGGGAGCCAAAATGTTTTTTCCATTTTTTTTTTAATCAAGTCTTTTTCCTTAGATTTTAATGATTTCCCATGGAAGCCATGGGTTCAGCAGATAGAAAAAGGTGAAACTGCCTTTTACCAAAATAAAATAATACAAGAACAGTCTTTGTAGATGCCTTATTATTATACTCTTGTCGCTTGCTGGAATGTTTATTCAATGCTCTCAATATATGATTGATCTTTTCAGTCTTATGTGTCTGCTGTTTACATTTATCCATCCACAAATCCATTGGAAACTATTACGATCATCTATTTATTGTTCCAGTCATTTTTCATGATGATTCATCATGACGTTTTGCTGTTTTTCTTTGTCGGACATGACAATGAATTGATTAGCTAAAGGTTTTAGTTTGTCAATCAAAACAAGCCAACCAAAGACATTATTGTAGCCTCTGAGAAACTGTCAACAATATATATATATATATATTTTACAATTTTTTCATTCTTCATGAACTAAATGATAAAGGAATTAATCAAAAAAGTAATTGCAAATTAAACAACGATGAAAAAGATGGTGAAGCAGCTCTATGTTTAACAGACTGGCTGAAGGACCAGGCCTTCTCAACATACAGGCCACATTATAACATAACAGTGCCTTAGGCAGGGTTGGTGTGTCTCTGTGGGAACTGATTCAAAGTAACGTTGCTATAAATGCAGGTGAGGTGGTGGACTGTATGTTTCCCCTGTGGCAGGTGGACGCAAACAACTACATTGTCAGGGGAGCAAGGTGCTGCAGAATAATTCAACCTACTTGTTTTTCAGCTCCGAGGAAGCATCCATGTCTTTAAACTCTCCAGCAATGTGGACAATACCGTAACAGGTCATCACAAACGATAATAGGGTCTGTAATACAATCTGCAACAGAAAAAAGACAGTGATAAATAGAAAAAGCAATTATTTAGGGTTAGTTGTAAAAGGAAATCAGAAAATTCACATTGTAATGGTGAAAGTCACTCACATCAATTGGTAGCGTCTCGTTTTCCTTCTCTGTGAGTCGCATGTATGATCGATCTGATGGGAAAAATGGATGGATTGATGTGAAATCGACTTTAAGATTCAAGATTATCCTAGTCACACGAGCCGTTACATATCATTGGCCGTGGCATTTTAATAATGACCGCAGATTTAAATAAAATCTCTGTTTAATTCAAAGCGGAGCTAAGCCGCGCTAGCATCTAGTTAGCTAGCTGTTGGACCGAAAGGCCCATCCTGTTGTTTTATCCACCTGCTGGGAGACAACAGAGCTCCCCCCAGAGTAAACAAAGATGCCGAGACCTGTGTCTTCACTCCCTGCTCTGATACTTACGCTGTGCCGCTGAGAAAGCTGCGTGGGCTAAGGCAAAAAGTCCGACGCCGACAACACCTTTCCAAAACGACGAGGCCATCTTGAACCAGAGAGATGAGGAACTGTGTGCAGTGTCGTAAAACAATGTCGTAAAGAGCCGCAACCATGACAGTGTCAAAATTGATAACCAACTGGAAGAAAGCGACGAGAACACATTTAAATATAAATATATATATATATACACATTGGGGTATGCTTTTAATGCTCATTTATTTATGCATCTTGAGTATTTCTGCGAGTTTATTTGACATGAATACCCCCCTGAAGTAGTAAGGGCTCTTACTTTGAAGTGATCAGCTAACATCCGCTCTAGCCGCTGCCCTTTCCTGTTAGCTAACACAGAGCCTTCATGCCACACCACATTTAGCTATTTACTCTTTGATACATTTACTGGGTCCGTAGTTCTTATTCGAGCAAACACAAACATGGCAGAGGCCATTCAGAAGAAACTAAAAGCGGAATTAGAAAAATATACACAGATGCAGAAAGGTAGGTGGTAGCAGAGCATTTCATTTTTCTCATATCGTGCCATGTTGTTGTGAGCAAGCTAACTGACCATATTAGGATACATACTCGTACATTAAACAAACTAATTTGACACTTCCTGCACGTTTTAAACTATTATTTATGGTCGCAGCAATATTTTCATTGTATTATTATAATAAATTTGATAACAACAGTAACTCATAAGCAAATGCCTGTCTGTCGCTCAGATGTTAGCAAGAGCATGTCAGCCAGACAGAAGCTGGAGACGCAGCTGACAGAGAACAACATTGTCAAAGAGGTAACCAACAACACATTTTCCTTCTAATATTTTATTTTGCATGACTCGAGTCAGTGTTGCTGGCTCTTCAAATGTTGTATAAAGGCAGTGTTCAGTATTAAAGATATGATCTTCCCCCTCTCTCTCTTTCCAGGAGCTGGATCTGCTGGACAGCACAAACATAGTTTATAAGCTTATTGGTCCAGTATTAGTGAAGCAAGAACTGGATGAGGCCAAAGCCACAGTTGCAAAAAGGCTGGAGTATATTAACGGAGAAATGTGAGTCACTAAACTTTGGTTCATTCCATTGCACTCATGCATGAAGTCCTTCAGGATACAATTTCACCAGTTTTTGGATTGTCTACACAAGAAAATATATTTTGAATATCAGAAATATACAAAAAGGCATGTTGGTATTCACTTCCCCTAATGATCCTATTGTATAAATTATCATCAATACTCAGCCACCTCAGTTTGTGTGTTGCCAGAGTGCACATGTTATGATAATCTTTGAAGAAAAGTGAAAAGATTGCAGCTAGGATTTACAACAGTTGATAGTAGTCACTGAAATTCTATTACTATAAACAATCCCTGAGTGTGAAATTTAATGTAGATATTTGGTTAAATGAACCATAACATCTGGAACTTAAATTAGGGTTATGGTTATTTTTTGATGCCTTGAGAAGGTACTTTGACCGGTACATATTGTGTAAATAGACTGCAGCTGTGAGTCATCATGCGGTTCTTCCCATGCCACCAGGTAAAGACAGAAATGTGTTCCTATTCTGAAGAATACCAACATGCAGTACATTTATCCTAACCTTGATGCACAGTTGCTCTATTCTGCTTCAGGTATTGTGACCCAATTCTGGGATGGATCTTGCAAAGTCTTCGTATCTACATTGAATACATCATTAAGGGCCAATGAAAGCTTTCCTGTTTGATGGCTAGTTTAAATGTTGTCGATAAATGCAGCCTTCTTTAGCTTAATGTTGAAGAGGCGAGTGGTATACAGTAAATTATACAGTAAATTATACAGTGAATTTTATTATATGACGCCTTGAATGTAGTTCTTGTTAATCATACAAATTGAAGAAAAAAACAACAACATAAAAACAAAAAACATCTGACCCCCAGTGACAAAACTGTGTGTTTAGATGAATGATAAGATGTCTTCATTGACCAAGTGTGACCTAGGTTTGGCACTTAAAGGAAATGAATTACACATGTTCACAATTGAATACTCACAAAAAGCTCAGGTGTGGAAACTGAGATTGACCTTAGCTGTGTTATTGTGATTAATAACCGGTCAGGCATTTTGTTTAAAATTGACCCTCCAACATCTCTGTTTACAGAGTGTTTATTCTCTCCATGTGATTACATGAACACTGTTACTGCATCCGTTTGTGTATTATGCCACAATAAGAAACAATGAGAAAAGCAGATTTGTTTCATCTTTATAGTTTTTTGTGGCATATTTGCATTTTGTTGCATTTTACATAATATTCCCATTAACTATCCTCCTATGTATGTTTGTGGGACAGACTCACTCTCATTACCCAATAGACCGTGGCATGGAGTCAAAAAGGGTTATTTTATATAGAAATGTGAGCAACATTTCTCATGTGAGTGCATTGAGTGTACATAACTGTGGTCAAGTGTGTGTTCTGGTGTTTCTTCAGCAGCGTAAAATTTTTCTTCTGTTTTTTGTCCTGTTACAGTCAAAGGTATGAGACCCTCCTGAAAGAGATGGAAAAGAAATCTGAACAGCACCGAGAAGTCCTGTCCAGTTTACAGCAGGAGTTCCAGAAAGCTCAAGGCCTCGCTGTTGGCAAAGTCTGACCGAGTGATGAAGCGGCATGCATGCTCACACACACATATACACTCAGATTAAGTAGAGGGGGATAGTCATAATACAGTGTAAATCTACTGAGTAAATTCTGCTTGTATCTTGTCATTAATTTACAGTGTTATTACTGTGACTTTTCTCTTGTTACTAATAAACATTTTTTTCATGAAAGGTCATACCTTTTCATTTAACTTAAACATGCTAGTGGAGTTTCTCTTGAACTGATAGATCTTACATCATAAAAATAAGGCCTATGCAGCACCGTTTGGTGTTTGTGTGTGTGTGTGTGTGTGTGTGTGTGTGTGTGTGTGTGTGTGTGTGTGTGTGTGTGTGTGTGTGTGTGTGTGTGTGTGTGTGTGTGTGTGTGTGATTGTTGAACATTTGCTTTAATTACTGGGGCAGGCCTGTGGCCACCGGAGCAGATGTTGTCCAGTCACAGACCCGCCCCACAGCTCACAGCCATGGAAAAAGGCACAGCGGTGGAGCATTGTTCACATAAATTAATGTGATTTCGCCACAGTCCACCACCAGCAGAGGATTTAGGCAACATGAATAATCAAAAACAAAAGTGTTCTACAGTTTTTAGAACGAAAACTTCCTCAGTAGTAGCTAGCTGAGATATCTAGCACGAATTTACATATACGCTAGAAGCCGCCTGCATATTATTAACTACTGAGTGACCAGGTCTCAGTCCGCTGTAGTTGTATGAAATGACTGTGTAGGCCTGTACCCTTAGGCTAACTTCTTAAGATAATCTGCTATAGCTCTTACACTGTAAACTGATGCATGAAGACCTTTGAGCGACAGTTGTAGCCAAATGGCAAAATAGTCTTTTAGCTCATTAGACTAACGTAGTATCTTCATATAACGTCTTTGTGTGCAACCAACCAACACACACAGGGTACAGGTATCACATTTTTGAATGCATACACACTACCATTTAATTTATATGGTAGGCTATGTCAAAGAGTGGAGGGTATTTTAATAAAAAAAGCTTGAACCCGGAGTCGAGAAGTTTATTTTTTTTGCGTAAAACCATCAAAGCTTAAAACTAAATAGAAAAGAAGTGCTGTACTCAGGGACACACAAACCTTGGCGACATGAAAATGCTTTATAGCCTGTAATGAATGAATGTGAGCTACAAACACAGATGTGCAATAATAACACTGCCTCACAAAGCTGTCCCTTTACACGAGTTTGTCACCTGTGGCGCGTGGGTGCCGGCAAACCCATTAACACCCTGAGGTGCGGTGTTTTCCCAATATCCAGACCACAGCTGTAAAGCTTAGCCGACACGTGGCCACGGGTTAAGGTAACCATTATCCCCCACACAGTCTCTAAAATATAGAAAGAAATCAACGTAGTGTGTGAACGTGTAACTGAAGCTAATTCTGCAGTTTATTCGGTCGTTTTATGTGTTTTATTCACATTATAACAAGCGTAGAACTGCAAGTGTGACAGCTGTAGCCCAAGAAAATTCATGAACTAAAAACTGATAACCTCCTGACAAACTTTAAATAACCCCAGAAAGTTTATGGGGGTAGCCTACTATAAAAAAAATATCATGGAGAATTGGCTCATGTGAAGTGAAGGCATCAAATGGTTTGTTGATGAGGCCAAACGGTGATTTATCACTTTGGTTTATTGTGTTCGCGCTGATGTGGTAAAAACCAACACTTGCAGAAACAACCACCGGTTGAAATGTTAAGCATTGTGCTGGGTGTCTGATGGTTCAGTTTAGTAAAACTGGACAGATCTGTTGCAAATAAAGGTTAATGTCCTTCTCCAGTCACTCTGAATAAATTTCCGCATGCTTTTTGTCTAAAGTAAACAAACTAGAAAGCTGTAAGCAGATACATCCGCACTGAACTAATCTTAGACTGACCATAAATTTAATCTTCATTGAGATAGATGCCCCTCAAATGAAACCCTAATCTGATTCCATCTTTAATTGATTTACTTAGTCCTGTGGGCTTTTCACCAGGGGGTTTAAGCTGAAAAGCACAAAGGAGCATCCTGTCCAGAGATCAGCCCAGCGGGACTAACACCTCCTTTGATTCAAGATGTTTTCAGACAGGCTTTGGAGGAATGCGTGCATTAGCACTGCACTAGCAAAGGGTCACAAGATATGGCAGTTAAGTCTAAATATGGGTCATCACAATATGGGATAAACTATTTTACTTAACCAGAAAACATATCCACATGCATCATCCACTTTTAACTTATAGGCCTTATAGTAATTGCCTATAACAAGTATCTTCAGGTCAGGCACTTTAGTGAGGTCAGGAGATGACCTGCCCATGAAGAGGCGCACATTTCCAGTAGTAGGGAGGATCTGCAGGGCAGTTAGCACATACTGTACCCAGGATGGAGAGCAGTTATGAGGTAATCTAGCGTGCATTGATATGTTGATACGTGGGAGCATGCGCTTTAAGTGCCATTTTTCAGATGTAGAAAAGCACACGACAGTGACCATTAACACACTGTCCACACTCACAGCATCCAGACTCTTTCCTCCAATAAACAAAACCTCAAACTCTGAAACTATAGCTACCCTGAACCAACTCAGAGTAATAGGCTCTAAAAACTTCCCACTGAACATTTTGTAAAGAAGTGAATCCATCTTCCATATTTGCACGCCACATTGTGTTTGATTAATCACACTTAATCGCGACATATTCACTGTCACTAATGCTGCCTCTGTGTTATTTTCAAAGACTCGGCGACATCAAAATAGACATTGAATGAACAGGGATTGCTGCAGCCTCCCTCATCATCAGAGGCAGCTGATGTGGACTGATCAACACTAACTGGCGTCATTCTGCACCTGGAGGATTTGAGAAGGCGGGAAAAGACTGATACATACTGCAGGTCCGTTATAACTGATTTTTGAAATGTATTTTCCTACTTTATGTAACACAGTGGGAATTCTCTACAAATGCCCATTATACAGCGCATGTCAAATAGTTTATTATTCGATTCGGATTATTCGATTGTATAGTTAATCGATTCACTGATATTAAATACACCACACATAGTAAAGTGAAAGAGGTTTGCGCTGAAAGAATTAGAAGTCTGTGTTTTTTGTAGATTGTAGATCACCAGAAGCAGTCTGGACGCTGGACAGTGTGTGAATGACCACTCCGGTTTGCTTTTCTACATTTGAAAAACTGCTCTTTAGATCATAGGAGCAACAGGCTCTCTACCATCAACATTTCAAAAGACAAAATGTGCCAAAACTGCTGGATAAAGTATGTGTTAACGGTCCTGCAGATATCCCCCCTTTCTCTACAAGGGCAGCGGTATAGTCCACTCAAGTGCAAGCTATTCACACAGCAAATAGGCCACTCCAAGGATCTGGAATGATCAGGAAATTGTACTTTTATTGCAAAACGGAACATAGAATTCAACAAGAATATATACATCCTAGAACAAAGCAAAAATAGAATAGCATCCCTGTCAAAGTCAAGTCAAAGCAGAAAAGCTATTTTACGCACGCGTCTAGACAGTTTTACGCACGCGTTTCAGCATCACCAAATAGATAGAATAGGGTATTGGTGTAAAAATGACAGCAATGTGCGGACAGTCCCGCCTAAAAACATCTCATATTTACACCCAAAATCTAAAAAAAAGAAAAATATAGCATATAATGCATGTGCAAAACAGGTGAATCTCAAGGCAAAAACGCCACATCAAAGTGGGGAATATCATCTTACACGTGAGAGTTCTCATAGAAAATGTCTTCACTGTACAAGATAATTCAGGCTGTACAATCAAATACATATTTACACAGTCTGCTGGCATCTAGTGAGCTACGTATCTAAAATAAAATATGTGTCAAAGTGTCTGTCACTGAGGCCAGGGCCTCCACACAGGATCAATGATGTTCGTGCACGCTGCCGTGGAGGAAAGCAGCTTCGTGGTCTCACAGTGGAGGCCAGTCCTTTGGGTCAGGTACGGATGAGAGATCCCGTGCTGGAGGTGATGGTGGGGCAGATGCTGAGGAGCCAGAGTAGTCGGGTCACCAGCAGGAGCGGGTATCAGTGCTTTGTGGATGTGCTCGGGTGAGGAAGGGTGCGTGTGGGACTCAGGGAGCGCAAAAGAAGCCTGAACTGTGTCCTCGCCGGTTTCCTCTGACTCCTGGCCTTTGGTGGCGATGAAGCGGCTGACCCTCAGCAGGCAGGTCCTCATGCCGTCATGGTAGTTGTACTGGTGGGCACAGGTCTGCTCCCTGGACAGGACTCTGTCCACCTCCTTCTCTGACTTCAGGAACTGGACCACACTCTCCAGAATCTCTGCCTTCTCCACCTTTGGATTCTTCAGTTTCTAAATCAAGAAAATCAGAATTCAAATTACTCACTGAACTGCCTGGTGTTGACATTAATACCATAACACTTGTCAGGAATAATGTCACTGAAATATAGCCCGTGGCGCACAGACGTACATCATTGTGGGTGTTCTCCAGCATCAGAAGTCGTAATGTCTCCAGACTGTGGTTGATTCGCTCCCGTCTGCGTTTTTCCATCAGAGGTTTCGACACCTTTGGATTGAAAGGTTCAACATTAGATTGATAACCCGGAACAACATATTAGGCGATTTCTATTCTTCAGAAATTTCATCTAACAGCCAGAATGAATCGTCTTACCCTTCTCACACTCCTCTGTCCGGGAGACTCTGGTGAAGATAAAACCTTCATGATAGAAGCTGCGTGGTGTCTGTTTGTCCTGACTGTGAATCCAAAGTGAAAAAGGCTCATGTTTGTGTCCTCACTGAAATTTGTTGATGTCCCTGCACACAGCCACGCCCACTACTGGACACGCCTTTCATTCATTCAGCAGCCATTCATTCAATGAACTGAATTCATTGAAATACATGATTTTATAAGTAACACCCAATAAGTCTCAGTCTGTTTTTGATCATTATAATTTATAGATCAGAAGTGGATAAAAAAGTGAAAGTGTAACCTAAAATATTAGTCTGATGCAACTGAAACTACTTCATACTGAATAAGAGTGAAACTGTTGAATGTGACTCTTATTGTTTTTCTATTTTCCTTAGTTACAGTTCAGGGAGGTCCTAGGACAGAAAATGCAAAATATATGAATAGCTGCTATGCTCACTGTTCTTCTGTTTACATTTTCAGTTTCTAATTACAAGTTCATTTTCAATATATTTCTTTCCACAACAACCAGTTTCTCCTCTGAAATGATGAAATGAAAGATAGATAGATTTATTTATTTTGTTAGATCCCCATTAGCCACTGTGTTATAACAAGGGCTACTCTTCCTGGGGTCGGTGATGTGAATGGTGAAGCCACCACACCCCCCTCGCTTGGTGCTCTATAGAGCCAAATTGCCTGCTTCACACCTAGACGGTTGTGTTCTGTTGTGTTTATCTGGGTGTGGTTGTACACCCTCCACAGTGCTTGCAGGAGGACTGGACAAGATGAGTGCAGGGGCAGCTTGATGTTTAATGTTCAGAATTACAGTATTTCTATATCCAAGAAGCAGTGGGATTACAGTCGAATGGGCTCTGAGTTTTGGGGTAGCTTTTTCAGCACTGCATTTATGCTCACCCCTGATCCCCATAATTGGCTAAAGTGTGGAGATAACACTGGGATGATCGGATCACGGGGATCCTGTAGAGATTAAGTGGCTTTTCAGAGGCAATGATACTTCCGTTTAAAATCAAAGAGAGGGCGATTAGTGGAGGCTCAGGGGCCAGTCCTGGTAACTATGGCACTGGGGAACTACTGGAAGCTCACTACAGGCTATAAATATCTCACTTTTTTTTAAAAACACAGTATGAAAATACATGTTATATTAAGAAGCTCTTTCCCAAGATCAAAATGACGGTGTAGTTATTACAGGAAAAAAATAGGATAACAGATTTATCGTTTGGATGTTAAGAGTCTTTTTTTTCTCTCTCTCTCTCTCTCTCTCTCTCTCTCTCTCTCTCTCTCTCTCTCTCTCTGGCCCCGCAGGAGTGTGTATAGGGATTTAAGACACGTGGACCCGCCCCATAAATAAGTCCTATGATGTGGTCGCCTGAGCCTGTGATGGAAACTAATGAGTTTAAAATGCGCCTTTTGGTGGCAGAGAAATGGACCGTTCACTTCTAATATCGTGACTCCTCGGGTGTGTCAGCCACACTGACAAAAGACCAAAAAAAAAAAAAACAATAAGGCTGAAATCAAATGGAGCCGAGCAGGTTTGGAAGATGTCAACAACTGGTCTGATTTTGAAAGCGAGCGTGTGTGAAGTGCAAACATGAGGCATGAAGCTGAGGCTGCGCACACTTAACACTCAGGTGTAATCATCATCCTCACACTTCATCACATCAGCGGATGAACGCGACCTGTGCTCCCGTTTGCCTGCTGTTCCCAAACAATGCTTTGCTTTCACATGAAAGTAATTCATCATTTTGCGTATTTTTTCCTACCCACGTTCATAACCCTAAATGTATAAAGAGCTGCATGAATCTAAGAGTCTTGTAGCCTACCACTTCTTCATGTGGGCCAACAGTCTCTCATTTGGTCTTTTTCATCACTTAATGCAAAGTGCCGATGTCTCACACGTCATAAAGTCCTCAGAGCTGCTCACTCCCTCACTTCGTGTCTGTTCCCACGAGAAAAACCCAGGTTCCCATAGTCTCACCTCATGGCTGCTTTAACCAGGATGTGTTACATCTACTAATTAAATTAATGCTAAATGGAGGATGAATTAAGACTGTGACTGATGTTACACAATGTTTCCTCATCTACTTCATGTATAACACGCCATTACTACAAAATACAACTGTCCGGACAATTAAAAAAAAACTTTCTGACATCTTGTCAAACAGATAATTTCACTTGAGAAAAGATGTAGCATATACCGTTGATTGTTGGTCAAGATGGTATATTGTTAGTTTCGATAATAAAACCATTTTCGGTTACATGTCGTCAATCGCACCTGTCAGCCAATCAGAGGCAACCTGAGGTCCACTTCTGCCCGCCCACAGGGAGCAGGAGGCTTTTTCAACAGCTGCAGCTCTCAGTCAGGACATTTGGACCAAACACTGCAACATGACCAGAAAACTACAAAACCCCAGTCTGGACGATGCCAGGAGCAGAAAAAGGGTGAGAAGTCATTTACTTATTTATTTGGGGGGCCACTTTCTAATAACGCTCACTTTTAGAAAGGCCTTTAAATTGTAGCTAAACCTTTACATATGCTAAAAAAAGATTCACCAGTACTGTGTTCATCAGTTATAAGCCATTAATAAGGACAACGTCTGTGGTGCCATGCAGGTTGGCTGGTGTTTATCCTTCTTTATCATAACAGTTTTTTGTCTTTTTAAATCATCAGGAAGAATCATTTGACCTCTGACTTTTTTAGAAAAGAACTGAAGAGCAGCTGGAGACAAACGAAAAAGAAAGAGATTCATGAATGACTCACTAACATTTTAAACCGCAAACAAGAACCAACAGGAACTTTTAAAACCTAAAAATTGTTCTTCAATTTGCGAATACAGTATACTGATTGAATTGTCAAAAAATGACCTGGGACACCTTGTTGATTGACCACACTTTCATCATAATCACATAATGCTGTTTATCTTTCCTCTAGATTCTGAAACCAGTTGTTGAGAAGAAGAGAAGAGATCGAATAAATCAAAGTCTGGCTGACCTGAGAACTTTGCTGTTGAATCATACATCGGATCCAGTGAGTCATGTCAAAACAACTGCACTACATGTGTTGGCAAATATCATAACCTTACAACGATGAAATGAATTCCTCCCCTGTTTCACTGTTGCCCCTCGCAGCGACTGCAGAATCCCAAAATAGAG
This sequence comes from Seriola dumerili, assembly GCF_002260705.1. Classification (NCBI taxonomy): domain Eukaryota; kingdom Metazoa; phylum Chordata; class Actinopteri; order Carangiformes; family Carangidae; genus Seriola; species Seriola dumerili. The sequence goes on along the minus strand of NW_019174416.1, from coordinate 5,003,765 downwards.
AAAGCTGAGATTCTGGACTTGGCTGTGGAATATCTTCAGAAGTGGACGGATGGAAAGAAGCTGAGCAATGGTTGGTTCATTAGTCTCTTTGTGTGTATGAGAATCCTGTTTCTGCTGCATCAACTCAGGGTTGTAATGTTACACTCTTGTTTTATCTCTGGTGTCTCTGCTGTCTTTTTACTTGTTGCAGACTCTGCTAATAGTCAGATGATGACCCGTGCTCCTGTGGTGAGTCTTCATCACCCAGAGGCTAGTCCTGCTCCTCTCTTCACCATTCAGAGCGCAGGGTTTCAGCAGTGTGTGGCTCAGCTGACCACCTATATGAACAAAATAACACCGGCCCAGAGAACAAGTCTGATTGAGGGACTGAAACATCACACAGAGACCCAGCAGTCAAAACCAGACTTCGGCCAGAAAACGACTGAAACTGAGACACCAGATGCAGCATCCGTCTACGCCGTCTGCACATCTGAGAGAAAAGACGAGTCCTCCAAGTCGCTGTTTCCATCCCATTCTCCATTTCAGCCTCAGTCTTGCTCCACACCATGCCACGACTACCTCTCCCCTCCCACATCTCCCTGGTTCTCTCCTTCTTTCTCCACATATGCCACCTCTCCCCCTTTCCCATCATTAGCCTCTCACTTCTCCTTCCCCCCAAGCCTGTCACCTCCATCTTCCAACACCTCCTTTTATAGTTTCTCGCCCACGGTCTCTCACACTGGCCCTCCTGCCCTCCACTTCCCCCCACTCACCGCTCTGAGATCCTCTCCACGTCCCGCACCGAGGGAGGGGTCACTACCAAACTCCTCTTCATCCATGTGGAGACCTTGGTTTTGATGAGGAGGTGCAGAGACTGACAAACTGAGAACAGCAGAGCCACTTAGTGGGAACAAACTGGAATGTCTGGATGAGGAGATGAACAACCCTCCATGCCTGCCGTGTACAGTGTATATATTGTTAAAATGTCCTATATTTTCTATTTCTCTTGTAAATAAAAATTGTACTAAAATCTCACCTCAGTTTCTGCATTTATCTACTGTATCTATGTAAGTATAGACTCACTATGAACACATTTTTATGTTCACTCCCCTTGAGCTCACATGTGTTCAAGAGCTTTCTAATAGATACACTTTTGTAAAAGTCAAAAACTACCTGTTGCATTTTATGCAGCATGCCAATAATACCATTAGGAAACATAAACACAGTCAGCAGGACTATTTTGTCATTGTGATCATTTCTACTTGAGGCTTGTCTGTAATCTTGTTATAAAGGTGTAGACAGAGTAGACATTTTTAATATACAGTTTGACTTATCACAGCAGATGAATAACAGGTCTGTTTAGGTATGTCAGTAGAGTGATCACAGACTGCTGTAAAAAAAAAAAGAAAAGAAAAGCCTATATAGACTTTATTTCCCATGTCTTTATTGGAAGGCAGTTATTTAGATGATCTCTCTATGACTTATGGATTATGGAGGAAGAATATGTAGACATGAAAAACAAACAACTGAAATGCTCTCAGTCATGTATGGAAGGATGGAGAACTGTTCAGCTGTTGTAACAGCTGTTCTGTTATAAGAAGTCATAAGTGGGGCTGACGGGGAACTTTTACACATCAAAGTGTCTGGTTGCAGGTGTTGGGGAGTGCGACTACATATGCGGCAAAAGTTGTATAAAGCCTTTTGTGTGTGAAGTCTGATAAATTGAGTCACCTGTGTCAGCGGTGGTCGGAGCTGAAGTCTAAAAGTTTGAAAATGAAAAGGATCTGGGGTGTGGGGAGTGAAAGAAGTGATCTTACCTGTGACTGACTGCTCCTCATCTCTGCCTGAGGCTCCAGGCTACATTTGCTGCTCCTGGGATAACACCCAAATCTCAGACACAACTGTCAGCAGTCAAGTTGAATTGTGGGTAATGTAGGCAATACCTACCATTTTCTTTGGTTTTGCTGCATAGATTTTGTTATTAGAGGTGCTTTCCTGGTATTCTAGTGCAGTATTACAATCAACTTTTAAAACTTGTTTAAGACACACCATATATTACTGTAAACATCATTGCCATCTGGCAAAAGTTAGTTTAATGTTCCCCGTTGTTAAGTTCATGTCAGGTGAGTAGATCTACAGTCATAAATGAAGGTTTGACTTTTCTTCAAATGTCAATAAGTTGTTACTTTTTATTTTGTGATCGTAAAAAATATGAAAAAATTAAACTAAATGTGGCATGTGCAAAAGTGGGACACCCTACTAAGTCAGCACCTTGCTGTCTGACTTTATCATAGGACTGAATGAGTAAACTATAGTCAATGTTGACAACCACGCCACCTCCTGGTCCTGTGGTAAATACTGTAGGTGGTAAATGAGAGAAGAGTCTCTCCAAAACACCCTCCACAACATTCAGACAGCCAGCCAACTGCCTCAGGAATCTAAATAAACTTCCTGTTCAGCAGTAAGCCCCTCACAAACAATGTGACACAGTTTGTTTCCTCGGAGCAGCAGCCTCACTGGGAACACCTGCCGCTGTCACTGGTTTCCATGGAGCTGCTGCAGATTATTCAGGCAGAGAAGACAAACAGTCTTTAGCAAACCATTAGCATCCCAACTGTGGAGAATGTGCCCCACAGCATTTTGACTGGAGGTGTGTCTATGCACCACCTTGCCATCCTTTGCACGTTAACACTTTTTTTTTTTTTCACCAACCACTGATTTCTATTATGCTAACTTACAGTTTCATGCTTAAACCTCAGGCACATGCCCCAAGGGGTCAGGAGTCCCTTAGTCAGTCCCTATGCTTCTTTATGAAGTGAGTCTATTAGCATCTCTCTGTCACTGAGCTGATCACACCTTTGCCCTTGATCCTGATCCAATATTCATTCAATTTTTGTTTATTTTTTCCAGCATTACAAAGCTGCAGAAAACATCTCCTACATTCATTGATAGTTTCCTGTGATATTTTATACAGAACCTATAGCATTGGGGACAGTGGGCTGTAAAGAACACATTTCTTTAAGAGGGGGCCGTATGTCTCAAAATCAGTCCATGTATGTAAGTTGTAGTTAGATGTTCACTGTGAGTGCTAACTGCCTTATTGTTGAAGTCACTGCTAATCTCAGTGATAAACTTTAATTACTTGAATTTATTTGCAGAAGATAAAAATGAATGCGGCACTAGTTAGTGTCTGAGGATATGTGGACGTGTGATCAACAGAGGGCAGCATTGGCACAGCGGAGCGTAGCAGACCCGGTGATCTCCATCCCTCTCTGACCTCTCATGATGAGGATAATAGAAGGGCGGCTGTCATTGGGGCTAAATAGAGGATGTTATTGAGCTGTTCCATCAGCGATAAGCCCAAGATGCATGATCATCATTCTTCTCTCCTTCTGTCTCTCAGTGCTCGGCCCACTCTTTATCTGATGATCAAATCTCTATTACAAGCCCTGAATATTTTCAGCAGAGAGGCACCAAAGGATTTGGCTTGAGAAAACAGAATTTATCACATGATAGAACATGTCTTTGGATAATGGTTTTTTTTTTTTTTTTGCCCCCACTTTGCTCCTCTTTGTGCTGAAGAAGCTCTCTCTGTATGAGTGCCATCATTTATGAGGTGGCCATTGTTCTTTGTCAGAGAAATGAGAGGGCAGGCACATCATTGTGAGCTTGATTCTCCACACTACCTCCCTGCATGTTTTGATCGCTCTGCACAGATGTATGAAAGCAGAGAAGGTCGCTCACGCCAGCGAGGATGACTGCTGCGGCACAGCACATAATTAATAGGGAAAGAGATCACCTCTCGGAGTGACCTGACAATGGTTGAGAACTCTTTGGCATTTTCTCAGGACACGCTGATTAGAGCTGATCCTGTTACCGTCTTTAATCACTGTTTTTGTTTGCCATGAATGCACCCATGCATTCCTGATTTGGATTTGAAAACTCGAGATGTTGCTCTGTGGAGATGTCACGGGTTTGTCATGGCCTGCTGAGGATCTGTGAATTCTTTCGTGTTGGTGCATTTCAAAAATCCAAATGCTGAGACAGGACTGGTGTCAAGCTCTTTCATCACACATGTGCACACTTGTACAGCTTGAAAGTATACACACAAACAGCAAGAGTGCACATTGTACTGAGCTGGTATGTAGCTCAGCAGATCCACGGGACAAATGCTTATGGCTGGTCCTCAATCCCGACTCTGAAAATATACAGCTAAACCTTTCGGGGCTGGGGTGTGACTAATCTGTTGTTGCATTCGCTAAAAGTAGATCCACTGATTTATTCTGATTGATTGAGTAGTTTTTATCATGTCAACTTGGACAGATCTTCATGATCCTGAGCACATTTTGAGTTGTGACGCCTTGTTGAAAATTAGTTGTTCTTAACCTAATTGAGCCACCTCTAGCTCTCACTCTATTAATTATTAAGGTTACTGCAGTTACAGTTTTTTAAGAAAGGTGAATATTGCCATGGGACACAAAGTCTACAGATAATAAAGTGTCAGTATGATAAATCTAATTTTATTACATTTGTTTAAATTATTATATCAGCATGATTTTTCAGAGTATTATTTTTAGATGTTTAAACGACGATACCATGACTGATTAGTTAGTCCAGAGTGACACTGGTAATATTGGTAATAATTAGAAATAAAAAAAGCTAATGAAAGCACAATACCAGCTGCGATTTCACTCTGATCACTGGTGACGTGGAACAGGAAACACTAAATTCTCTTCTGTTTCCAATAATAATAACAATAACAATAATAACAATAATAATAATTAGACATTTTACATGAAGAAAATATGCAAAACAAAAAACACATTAATGATAAGGTAGGCTATGGCTAAAATAGAAAAACTAACCAAGAAAGAACAACACAAAAATGCAAAATAAAATGCAAAAAACAAAACAAAAGTGGGACCATTAAAGGGTTAATAAATCAAAATTCATTGTGATGTTTACTAAGTTGGGAAGTAAGTGAATTGACATTTCCGGTCTCTCTTCCTCATTCCACAGGTCTTAACCAGCTTGTATTTAAGTCCAACAGCAGGGGATTGTCTTACACAGAGGGCAGAACTTCCCAACATTTAAATAAAGAAGACTAGTGCACATTTACAAGACCATACTGATTTAGACAATTTAACCCTTATTAAGAAAAGCTACCTCGGCCAAGATTACAATTTGAATAAACTTGTTCACATTCGGTGTCACTCCTTATATTCGGGCAACAAAAGTAAATGACTGTAACTCACATGCAATAGTATTTGTGATTTTCCAAGCCTTGAACTTTAACTGTCTAGTGAACTGTCTATTTGTGTAGGAGTGACTCTGCATTCTTTTGGAGTTGAGTCAATTTGTTTGACTAAGCTCTATTTTGGAAGACAGTCCACGGATTCACTGCTTTTTATCAGTGAGATTTGAGGACTGCTGCAGACTCAGTCAGCATCCCTAGAGAAGGACTCCTCACTCACATCGCATGTCAATACTCAAGAATGTAGATCTGTCACTACCCACAACTAAATATCATTTTCCCTCTCTTTCATTTCTCTCTCTCTCCCTCTCTTTGCAAGGTTCTTTGAAGTAAATAGTGAAAGGATCCCAGACTGTAGCAAATTACCTGAGGACTGAAACATTTTTGACATAAGTCCTGAGAGACGAGGGCGAGCCACTTTTCCTGGCGGCCCCTTTTGCGTTTTTAATCTGGGGCTGAGGGAGACAGCGGCGCTGACAGAATGATGGGACAGCTGGACATGCTTCCAGGCCAGCAGCAACGGGCAAAAGAAAAGCCAGGAGAAGGGCCACTGCAGACAACTCAGCACAGAGCCAACAACCCAGGACGGCAGACCTGAGCAGGATAGAGCATGACAAGTGTCCACAGGAGAAGTCCACCTCACCTTAACAGCTTGCATCTCAGTCATGGAAGTTGGAATTATATAAAAAAATGTATTTGTTTTGGTATTATTTTGTTCTCAAAGTCTCACAGCTTTACGTTCATTAATTGCAGGTCATGATAATTGTAATGAGATTGTAATTTTTGTTTTGGCCATGCAGCATTGCTCTGTGGATGACAAGGCTGCTCAGTTGGTGCACAACTTTGGACCAGACTGAAATATCTCAAAAATATTGGGTTACCATTAAATTTTATACAGACAATTGTGTTTCCCACAGGATGAATCCTAGTCATCTTGGTGATCCTCTGACTTTTCCGGTATTACCATGTGGTCAAAAATTTGTCCAACATTTTGTTTTTTAATGATCAAATACCTGCAAAAGTAATGACCATAGACTGTGCAAAGATGGACGTATCCTCCGTGACGTCACCCTGGGCTGCTCCGCTGTCGCCATCATTCCTGACTTCGCCTAACTCCCTGCCAATCCAAAAATGGGCGAAGAGGTGGGGCGTATGTGGAGCTAAGACTTCATGCTGATTTAATAACTGTGGCAAACATATGCTCCTGTCCAGCATTGTTAGCACAGCTGGACGTGTGGGCGTCTTGCTTGAAGGCTAACCCAAGGCTAATGAATTTGCTGGCTAATTAGCTAGGCTAAGATAACAAGCCAGGTATGGTGAGCGCAGACACTGATACCTACAAATCAGTGCTAAAATATAAATAAAGTAAGACTAGAACTTCACTCACTTTAAAACAAGAGCACATACTTCACATTCTACCAATTTATTTGTCCAATATTTGCATGAAAAATCCTCCAAAGACCACCAACACCACAAACATGGCCGAGAGGTCACATTCAGTGGCTCAAATTAGCTGAGGTGACGTCTAGCAGACAGCCAGTGTTACCAGCTATTTTCAATGGAAAGTAGCTAAAATAGCTTCTTTTTTTCCCCCCGCTACTTAAGAGCTCTAAAACGTCGCTAAATCTAGTGACAAAGTGTTAAGCTGGCAACACTGCAGACAGTTAGCAGAAAAAGTATCTGGCCACCTGATGGGACACACCTGTCACTCAGAGCAGCCACTACCCCGCCAACCAATTATGTGTATAACTTTAAGCCTTATGAAATTTGAACAGGTGAATTTAGAAATGTTTATTTCTGCTGTAAAGTTGCATTTTAACATGGGAGTCTAAGTTTTTGGCATTTCTGTGTTTGCTTCATTTTTGAGCCCAAGGGCTGCGGCTTTGTGCTAATTAGCAAATGTCAACTTGCAACTTGCTAACATGCTAAACTAATATGGTGATATGGTGGTGTGTAAAACCACAGCTTGATGTTTTTGCACTTTGGTTTTTGAACTGATGAAACAACTTGATCCTACTCTCAGGTGCAAATTGATAGAGTTTATTTCCCAAGATGTCAAACTATTGCTTTAAAGTCAAACAAGTTTCAGGGACATTAAATAAAACATGACTTCAAGCTAGAAAAAAAAAACTGGAAATGAGAGGTCATTAAATTCAGCCCTTTGGTGGAGAAAGAAATCAGAACATCCCAAAATCTCTCCAGGAGCTTCATTGTCATGACAAACATGCTTAGAGCAGACAGGAAGTAACTTGAGCCAAACAGGAGGGAATCAAATCAGACATCGCTAGCTTGTTTTTCAGGGCAGGACAATTATATTTGACATAAGGCGCTTTTCACTCATGCATCAGTGCTCTCCACTTTCAGGGGCTGCTATTGGTCCAGTGGTTTGCCTTTCTTCTTCTCAATTTTACAAAGTCATTTTGCTGGAGATGATGAACAATGGCCGCCTTTTCAGAGATCCTATAACCTTTTCTTCCTGAGGGACCCCACTGCAATCAAGTATGCAAGAGCGTATTGTTGTTATTGTGTATCCGCTTTGCTTGCACTGTCCAAATTGTAATCTTTCCTGCACTGCTTAGAGATATCTTTAGATTCAAATCACAATTAATTGTCAGCATGATCTAACATGAAATTAGGTTTTATTGGCTTCATCATTTTGCCACATTTATCTTTTAAACCTTTAATCTAATGAAACCATTTTTTTTTTTTATCAAGAATATCAAGAATCACGCCGTTCCTGCCTGCCAGTATTTTCCTGTGTTTTATGTTTCAGCTCCGGAGCTGTCTACTTGGTGTCTGGGAACATGCATCCTCCTCAGCCTTTGTGACCTTATCTTCCCTCCCCCATGGGTGGGCTGTGACCTTGGTAGCCTGCAGCCACCACAGGTTACAAATTCTCACCCTGGAACGCTTGTAATCCCGGGGATGTACTTCAGTACACTTTGTGCTCTTTGCCCTTTTCTAAAATTCAGAGTGAACCTAACAGGTCAGAGGTCAGCGTACCAAACAGAAGCTGCAGATAAAAATAGCAACTGATACATAGGTCATCTAAAAATGCTCGCTCCTGTCCATTCTCATTTAGAGAATACTTTGTTTTGCCAGCAACCTTTTGGGAACTTTTGACATTTTGTCCTGATGTCGCTAAAAACAGGAGTGAGAGGCCGTTTTGTTCGCAGAAAAGGAGGCTTGATGATGTGGATGTCTTTTTCCTTGTATGTAACCTCATACTGCTGAGAAAATGTCAGAATGCAGGAGAAAGAGTGTGCGGACATCAGATTCTCCGGGCCCTTAAGGGGCCCCATGCACTGACAAATAGAGCAGTCTGTCCTTATCTCTAACATGTAAGAATTCCACCACTGCTGCTGCAGACCGAAGCGTCTGAAGTCAGGTTTTTGAACAATCTAGAGGATAAGAAAGGTCTAAAATTAGTCTCATTTGCAATTGTGTTTGACTTTGTCAGGCTTCATTTACAGTAGTTGTACTATATTTAACAGTAAAGTGGTGTGATAAAAGATGACAGGTACCTTAGTGCATTTGTTCCCAAACTGTTCCAAATTCACCACCTGAGAACAAATCAGAGAGTGATGTTCTTTTAGAGTCGAAACTATGAATGAACAAACAAATCAAGCCAGAACACAAGTTATTTATAGACCTCTCTCTGAGGCATTACCAGCGTGGAAAAAATGCTTTTTTATTGCAGTGTCACAAGTTGACACCTGGCAGCCCTGTTGCAGATGAGCAGAGTGTGCTCTGTCTTGGGGAGCTGGGGTTTCCCGCTGCAGCTCCATGCAAGAACAAGCACCGAACAAGAGCTGAACAAGAGCTAAAAGAGGAAATTACATACCTTCATTGTCAATACCTGCACCCTTCACTGTGCAGCACTGAGAGGAGTTTAGTCGTGTCACTCTGAGCAATGACTAACAACAGATTACTAAAGCTTGTTAAGGCGTATTCATATTACAGAAAAAAAAGGGACTTTCACTGCGCGTTCTCTGTTGTCTGGCGCAGTATTTACCACTGCCGGAAACCTAGTGGCTCCACAGTGTTACTAAACTACACCACCCTCAGGCAGAATGCTAATGTTGCCTAGAGTAGAGACTTTTTAGCTGCATCTACAAACTGATTTCATGGAATGAATATCTTTTTCGTCTGATCTTGATATGCGGCCTGTTTGTTATTGTACATTTCTGGAAGTTCAAAAACACAAGTAATAGGTTGTTTTTTTTTTATCCATCTTTCATCTTAAAGGGGTTATTTGTAAGTTTTCTCTGCCGCCAAACGTGGTTTCTTGCCGTGAGTGGGTGGTGGTGATTGGGTAAAGGAATGATGCTGAACTCGCAATGTTTTCTTCTAGACTGGTAAGTAAAGCTGTTGATGCTAACGCTGGCTATGTAGCAATAGCAAAACAGTGGTGAACAGCTGCCACAACTGGTCAGTGCTGCTGGGGTGAAGGTTCAACAAATTTGTGCAACCCCACTGCACTCTGCGCAGACATCCACGCAGAGCTGTCTCAATGCGCCACGTACAGACTAATGACATGCACAAAAGCTGTTTCCCCAAGATAATGTGATACAAGGTACGGCAATGTTATTCAGTTGGTCCACCAACACCAGACTGTAATAGTTCAACAAATATTGCATGGATTGCGATGACATTGATGTTGCTGACTCCCTGACCTTTCATCTAGCGCCATCACCGGGTCAAGATATTAATTTGTCCAACACTTTGCTTTGTGACCGAACAATCAGCCTCCACTGTACTTTGTGTTTAGTGCTAATTAGCATGTGTTAGCACACTAACATGCTAAACTAATATGGTGAATATGGTAAACATTATAACTGCTTGTCTTGTCAACAGGCTGACTCAAAGCACCACTTCCTACGCACAGTCTGAGCGAGCTGTTGTTGTTTTCTCTCGACTGCAACGTCACAGAGAATAAGAAACCAACAGATATGGTTTTCAGATTTATTTTAAACGATAAGGGTTCACAGTTTTCTTTTATCACTTTTAGTGGCTCCTTGTGCTTTACACACTTTCAAACTAACTCTCCAACTCAAGGAAGGCCTGCACACTCACCCACCTTAATGTCTCCCTGACTGTCTATGATGCATATCTTGTGACGTCTGGAAACAACATCACAGCACTCGCTGAAGGGCTGTGCGGGCCGAGAGAGGCGACACCATGTGCTGTGAGGGAATCAGCACTTTCTGAGATGAAAGAAAGACATCAGTTTGTTCCACATCACAGTTAGAGATACACAGACACTTGTAAGATAACCACTTAACACTGAGGAATTAGTTTGTCTCTCATAATGTTTATTTTCTATGGTGACATGTTGCTGTTCATTTTTGTTTTTGCAAAAATGCACACCAGAAAATCTATGCAACTGTCTTTGGATGTTTGTTGGACCCACCCTCTCAAAGCTTCAGGGACATTTAAGGGATGAGCACACTATCGCCTCCTGACAAGTGTTGCGTGAGACGATGTGTGTGTAGTTTATCAGAGCTTTTCTTTCTCTCTTTTCATCCAGCTCCGTATTTGTGTATTCTTCATAAAACACAGATGCCTCCTCTTGAATAAGACGAGACTTATCTGTTATTCAGGCTCCCCCTCTTTTTTCACTGTGGTCTAAATGCGTGGACCACCAACCTCATCTCCCCTGAGGAGTAAAGACAGGGAGATATGATGAAACAGATGAAATTCAGCTCAAAGCTACGGGACCTGGTGGTACTTTGTCTGGCCCATCTAGATCAGTCTGATAGGGTGTCACGATAAGTAACATGAAAGTGCCCTGTCATCAGCTTTTTTCTTCTCCTCTCTTCTGTCCCACAACATCACAACATGGCGAACAGACAATACTTTTGCGTGTTACTGCAAAATAGAAAGATGACGGCTTTAATGAGAAAGAAATACATTTCAGAAAGGCTTTGCAGATGTCTGCTCCCATAATTATCTACCTCATTGGTTCATCTGTTGTCCTATCCATCATAACCATGTGTGTGTGTGTGTGTGTGTGTGTGTTTGTGTGTGTGCATATTCTCCATTACATGGTCTCTGGACAGCTCGAAGCTTGAGGCTATCAGTAATGTTTTATTATCGATCTGACGCTCTGTCAGATTGCGGCTTATTCCAGGAGGCCCTGAGTTCCAGTGCCAGGCCGCCTGTGATTTGTGAGTTGCAGTGAGGTCCTGAGCAGCTAACAGATTTACACTCTCCATCTCCACCCTTAAAACAGCATTTCTTCAGTGTTGGCTAATCTTACTTTTTGTGTCTGAAACAGTGTTGGTTCTCCCTGTCAGACTGAAAGGCTCATTTCCTTTTATTTTGTAATACCAATGGTGCTATTTCAGTATTCCTCAGCAGGCACTTTCAGTAATTCAGTCTTTTGTTTTGGGCGTTATAAGTCTTAGAATTAGAAATATATATTTTCTCATTTATCTCTAGTGGTTTCTAGATAGCTTTGGTTTTGTTGCCTGCCTCATACAATGGAAATACATGGAAATGTGCATGTGGTCCTCACAACGTGGTATTAGAGTGGTACTAAATGTTACTTAGTACTAAGGAAACACTCCACAGCAGTGTTTCTGACACATTGCTGTTGCATTATAAAACATTTTCGATGTCCTGAGCACCATGAATTAAACTCTAGTCATCTCCATCGTAATGTAATGAGGCAGAAATTTGAGAGATGAATCTTACAACTCCGGCCAATGGTGGAGAGTGATTAAACATACTCTCTCAAGTCCTGCATTTAAAGCTGCTATAAAGAATATTTTGACATCAATAATGAATCACATGATTACTGATTACATTGAACTTGAAAGACCCTGCAGTGCTTTAGCATCTTTCAGCTATTTGCATTGATTTTACGGCCCACAACTTTACAGTTTTGGTTCACTCTCACTGCTCTCATCAAACTTGTTCCCAGCTGCAGCAGGACACTGTCATTTAGCATGAAGAACATCTCATAAACCCTCTGTACATTACCAGCTCAGCACCAAACAACAGTTAGCAGCTAGCTGGTGAACTTACTTCAGTGGAGCATTTAGCAGCTAAAGAGCCAGATATTTCCCTCAAGAGTTGGTGGAGAGCAAACCAGAGCTAAAAGGAGAGTGAGTATGGGACTTAACTTAATCAGGTTGCCAGAAACACAATTTCAAATGAATGCTGATGTTGCTCTGTGTCTGCCAGATGTGCTAATAAGCAACTGTTTGCTAACACATTAGGCATATTTTATTAAAAGATAAAAAATATTTTACATTCAAAACGTGACAAATGACCAGGCTTGAAAATATGATGGATTGTTATAAATCAAACTATCCAACAGTTGAAATGACCTTCATACTGACACGATACAACACTCAGAAAGAGACCATACTTTATATGCTGAAATCTGAAACTTTAAGTACATCATTATGTTTTATTTTCTGTTTTGAATGCAGGACATTTACTTATAATGGAAGTATCTAATACTTCATCCTACTTCATCCACCACTGACCTGGATGGCTAGATATCAATACAGGTAAGTGAGAACTTTATGCTTTTTTTTTTTTGTATTTTTGGTGAACTGACCCTTTAACCTCCGTCTGTTCAGGTACCAGCCAGTGATGATAAAGGAACACAATCTGGCCTTCTCACTGCAGCCACCGCTCTCTGTCCTCAGGAGTTTGGCACAAACTTTCCCCTTTGGCTGCACCTCCACTATCACTGCACACAGCCTCTGCTTCACACACACACACACACTTCTTAGAAATATCACTATCAATAGAAATATGAAGTAATAACGAAGTAAGAACTGTGGTATCTATTGCTCTACTTGTGTTCTACTTAAATATTTGCATGTGCTGCCTAAAATTAAGATAACATTGCCAGTTCACTGCATGACAGCTTGCTTGTTGACACAGCAGAAGCTGAATGAATGTGTAACGTCTGCAGACATTTAAACATGCTCCTATCAATGCTGTTATGATTACACACTACATCTTTCTGGGTCAGACCAAAGGAATGAGGTGGTTCCTGTGAAAATAAACATTAACTTCAAGATGTATTACAGCCAATTGTAAAACATCCACCAATGACAACATAAACCCTCACCTATCTTCCTTCAGGGCTCGGGATTGTAACTGCTATTGTGATTGGTCACCACAGGTGAGGCATGTTGGGGAAACAGCATGCCTTTCTCCTCCCAGAAAACTGTCTTTGTTTGCCTCTGACAGGGGGAATGTGTGGCTAAGCATCTATGTGGCACTTTGAGCGCTTGAAATGAGTCCCCTGTATTTTCCTAATGTGCACAGAGAAGCACTTTGATCCTCCCGAGCAGGCGGGTGTCAGCTATCTGAGAGATGCTGCTAGCTGCTAGCTCTGACTCATTTCTCTTAAAGGCAACTTCAGTGAATTAGTCACATAATTTAAACCAGGACTGAAGCTGAAAGCGTGATATTTGATAACAGTGTCCTTTTCACAATCAAACCATGCGTTGTCTTTATTTTTCCCTACAAATGTTTCTGGTTTCATAACATGGAGAGGTCGACCTGCCGAGTTGGCAACAGGTTTCTGATCACCTCACTGATAAGTCTGAATTCAATAAAAACACACCTGGCTCAATGGAGGACCCGAGCCAACCAGACAGAATAATGTGAGCTAGAGCAGCCTATTACTGAAAGCACAGTAAACATTATTGTGAGGAAATAAATGCCTCTCTACTCAAACACAGGAACGTTTGAACAAGTCCCCATACCTTTGTCCTGGGTCTCGAGGCTTTGAAGTCTAATTTCTGCCTACTGAAGCAGACAATACTGATATCTTCTTGGTCAAGGCCTGGGAAATGAACTTGGGAAGCTCAGGTGAAACTCTAGAAAGCTTGAATATGATATTTCCTGTCTGTTCAGCTACTCTATTCTTGGCCAGATCTGTATGATGATTAGTTACTGGGACGTGGAGAGGTATGCATGCCTTAAGAGGAGGAGGCCAAAGCATTTGGTCCAGACTAAAACATCTCAACGACTATTCAATCAATGGATATGAAACTTCTGTTCCCCAAAGGATGAAGCCTAGTGACTTTCCTCAAGTGTCACCATGATGTTTCTTTAGTGGTTCAAAGTGAAATGTCATGTCAGCTATCAGATGGATTACCACAAAAAACTTGTCATTTGCTATTTGGAGGTCTTTTCTAATAACCTTGATGAACCCCTGACTTATGTGTCTCTGACTTTTCTAGCACAAAGTTTTATCTATTGTTTATTCAATATTTTGGTTTGTTACCAAATAGCTGCAGAACTATAATGTTTGTGTTTAGTTGTTATTAGCAAATGTCTCAGTAGCATGCTAACACGCTAAACTTGACTGTGATAATGGTAAACATTACCATTACATTACATTAGATATCAGCATGTTAGCATTGTCATTGTGAACATGTTAGCATGCTGACATTAGCATTTAGTGTATTCCCACTGGGCTGCTAGCATGGCTCTGGACCTTTGTTTGGCTCTTAGCTTTCTTTCCTATTTGGAGCTAAAGTTTTTCTAAACTGCACAAGTTGCATTTGCTCAAAGACAGTGACAAAAGTTTAATTTTTCAAAATTATAAAATCCACAATAACTGCTTCATAATCACTATAAAAGCTGCGTTGTGTGTCAGAAGTAGCATTCCTCTTGACAGAAGTATGAGAGTGTCCTAAAGTTTCCTATGCCGGGTGAATCTTTTTCTCTTGGTCCTGTTTAATTCTCCTTAAGGTCGCAGCTTATCACCTGCTCCAGTTCCTTGCTCTGCTTCTTCATGGTGCCTTTGATACTGGGGGGAAATGCAGGCTTTAGCAAAATAAAGGCCTGCTCCATGCTCTACTGATTAACCTCTGAATCTGTGATAAGCTTGAGAAATCAGCAGTCGTAAGCAGCAGCCTGGGATGGATTTGGATATGGGTCTCTAAGAAGTTTTCTACAGACTCTGTTACATAATCTTAAGGGTAATTTTCATAGGTCAAGTTTTACCTTAATGCTTATATGATTTGGAGCAGTTTTTCCTTATCTGAGTTGAGCATCTATAGATGTGTGGATATTGTTGTATGCTGTACAGTTTATAAACCTGTAAATAACCTTAACTTACTTGACTTATAGACTTGAAAATACTGTACTGCTCTCTTATTCTATAAATGCTATAAGATGGCAAGATTTGTTGCTATTTTGCAAAAATATATATTAAAGTTTGGTTGTAAAATGTTTAATGTGTGGAAGTTTGTGTCTGAGGTAACATGTGCTCCATTACAAGAGCATTGGTTTTGTACCATCCAGTAATCTTGTGTGTTGTTATTTCAAGGTGGAGTCTGTGGGTTGGCTGTGTTAAACCGCCCGGCTCGTTGCCTCTGTAATGGAGTGATGTGTCTTTCCTGGCCAGGGGATTTCCTCCTTCCAGAAGCACTCAAAGTTATTACTGTGGAGGAGGATCTGAGCTCTGCTGCTACGTCTGTTTGAAGTTCCCCACAACATTTTGCACCGCTAACACTCCCAGAGATCACAGCGAGAGCAGCCACAGCAGCAGTGAGCTCACACTGAAAAGTCAATCATATCTTTTTTCTCTTTACAAAAGACAAATTTAATGTGATCTCATGTTACAATCATCATGACAGTTGTATAAACTGCCTGAATCCACTTTCATCCACCTTTTATATTATAGACACATCTACAGTATGTATAAGTGATGTAATTATGGATTGAATGCAGCATTTAGAGTGCAACAGATTACAGGTCTATTGATTCACATTGATTCCTCTGAAGTGGTTTTCTGTGTTGGCTCAGGCTCCTTTCTGTTCTCCAAAACAACTGGGTCTCAAGCGGCACTCTTGGATCACTTGTGCCTTGGAACTCGCTGGGACTTGTTCATGTTTAGCCCTGTGATTTATACAATTTAACTATGTAAGAGCTACAGATTAATGTACTACAGGACAAAGCCCTGCTTAAACTCTATCTGTGTAGCAATCTTGTCACAGGAGATATCCTACAATGAATAGACACACATCTGCAAAGGAAAGGAAAATGATTTTTGTCCCTTCAATTTAAGGATTATTGACAAGAATTGATGTAAACGCTCTGCAAATGGAAATTTCACACTGTAAAATGAGACTATATAATTTTGAAAAGAATTGATAACACAGTCTACCTCTTACACATAAAAGGATGAATTCATAAAAAAGAAAACAAAGCCTTTAAACACTGACTGGTTATGCATCTGCAACCTTACTTGCACTTGGTATGACAACGCTTGAGCATGTCACAAACATGGATATTGTTTCATTACAAAATTAGAATATGAACGCCACACGATACCTTACCAAGGGACATACCGAGGGACAGTCCATAGCAACACCTGTCAGGTGTGTCTGGATGGAGATCATTTACAACCGTAGTAGTTCGGACGTAGCTTTACTTACGCCAAGGTCTCCTACTGAACTGAAGCTTTAGTGATGTCCCTCACTCCCTCCATCACTCCATTTATTCACCCATGTTGTGGACTCATCAATCTTATTCTCAGTTAAATTGATTAATTTGTAAATAAATTGAATTTGCAAGTTTTCCCAGACTGGTGCTAGCTGGTTAGCATGCTAACTTCAATAGAAGAAAAGAGTTGATAGGAAAAAAAAGCAGAGAGAGATTTAACTTTGATGTTGCTGTCCACCACTGGAAACAGCTCTTGGCAACTAAAGGAAGGAAGTTTGATGCTGAGCCCGTCAACAGTTGGTAATGCAAACGTCGGCTATGTTGTGATAGCATATAGCGCCTTTAAAACAACTGACTCCAGGAGGTTGTGTGAAAAGAGGGGAAATTCAATATTTACCACTTTGATA
Organism: Seriola dumerili; assembly: GCF_002260705.1. NCBI lineage: Eukaryota > Metazoa > Chordata > Actinopteri > Carangiformes > Carangidae > Seriola > Seriola dumerili. The sequence continues at coordinate 4,986,695 of NW_019174416.1, read as the reverse complement.
GCCTACTTTGTCTTGCTTTAATCTTTATTATTTGACAGAAGTAGCTGGACCAATATCCTGACAATCTTCATTGTTATAAACAAAATCACATCACAACCAAATTGCATTTAGCAACAAAACTATTCAAGCATAAAAAGTATGACTTTAGCCTCATCTTGCATTAAGCTCTCAAGCAGAAAGACAATTAAGGCTATTTGTCTTTTATATAGATCTTCATTGACCTTCTGCAGACACTATGCATCATCATTTATTTACTGCACAGAGACGTACTCAAACTGTTAACTATTGACTGTTGCTTTCAAAATGATTTGAAAGCAGAATCAGTTTTGTGGTATCCGTCAGCACGGCTGCAGCTTGGAACCTCTCTGCAGCTTTAAGCAGTCAGTCAAGCAGTGGGAAAGTTTGGTTAAGTGTTTCTTTAATTACCATAAATCAAGCAGTTGGTGTTTTGACCAAGAGGATAAGAAAAAACATCCTTTTGAGCCTGTAAGAATGTTCTGTGGTCACAGGCAGGAATAATTAGTGGTATTCTCCAGGTCTGGATGTTGGCCAAAACCTGGCATTTCATCTGCCACTGTGAGCTAAATGTATATTGGGTTCAAATGAGCTGAAATAGACGTGCAGGGTTTCACGGCAAATTCTTCTCACATATCGTTTTTCTCTTCCCTGTCTTTAAGTCGCTCGCTCTAAGCCCTCTTTTCTCTCTTTTTCCCCTTGTTTTGTTATTTTACCTGGAGGTGCAGGTGTGAAAGGGTGAGGCCGTGGAAAAACATTCGATTCCGTAAGCTTGTCATGAAGGAATCTATTGACTGACCTCTGCATCTTGGCACACAATGACAAATGGGTTTGCAATTTTCCGCCTGACTGAGGGGCAACAAAGCACATTTCCACTTTCACCGGTAGGCAGTAAGAGTACAGTCTTCCTCTAACATGCTCTTTAACCAGGCAGGGAGCGTTACACGTAGCCGGACTCTTTCCTCTGGTGTTTGCAGTTGTTATGGCCAAAATAGACAATTACACTTGGTATGATGTATCAAGACAAACATACTTAAGTGAAAGCCTGACTTCACACAGTGAGGTAATCTGTTGATGAAGAGAGGAAGGCTGTGTTGTTTTTAGAAGTAGTAGTAATTTAGGGAATCTTTGATATTTAATCTAAAATATAACATAGCGTTTCTTGTGTGATTGATTGTCATGAATCTGCATCATTTAGATTGTTGAGCTTTTGTTATAATATTTAATCTGTGTGCATTTATGGCAGCCATTTTTTGTGATTCATTCAAAAATGTTTTTGGACTAAAAGTTTGGCTTTAGTCTATAAAATGTGTTGTCTTTGTGCCCACAGCTGTGCAGTTTATACACTTTTCATATATTGCCCATTTTACTCGTCTTGTTTTTAGGTGCATCGCTGATATTATTCTATAGTAATTCTATAGTAATATTCCTATTTATTCTTTTTTTGCACATTTTGCACCATTTAACTACAAATAAATGGTTACTGGGCATGACATTCATTATGCAGTTTCCAAAGTCCATTTGTTTTAGGTCATGCATTTGTTTGCCACTTGAATTATTGTGTCTATATGTCTTTTATAAAGCCACTATATGAAACATTAATATATAAATAAGTTAGTTGTCTCCCCAATCAAAAAGAAAGATGACTTCAGATCTTCACCACTCGTACATTATGTTTGCAACGTTCAAAGCTTTTTATTCAGTTATGCACATTGTTCGAATCATGCCTAATATCATTTCGTATCTCAGAATCCTGCAGGCCTTCACACAGTCTGTGTTGCAGTACATCCATCTTGTTTATGAGTGCGCAGCATCGTTAGCGACGGCTGGTAATTCCACGCTGCTAACCAGTGTTTTCACTGCTGATTGAATTGCTTCCAAAGCCAACAAGAATGTTTAAAGTGGAAGCTATGGAAATGAACCAATTGACCTTTTTTCTGACCCTAAAGATCTCCACACCCTGTGGGAGCAGAAACTGTCAGGCGGCACCAGAGTCGGGAAATCAAAGGGATCCATGCTGTTATTAGTGCAGTGGCACCCTGAGACCCACTGAAACTCCTCCAGCATTGCCTCCACACACACATTGTTGTTACACAGCTATCATTTCAACATGAGGATTTCATTTTGTATTAGGAATGTCAAACTATTCACAGATTGATCATAAATCAATCACACTCACAAATTTTATGCCCTGTCTTGGCTTGATTGCTACCCAAAATTTCACCAGACTCTCTCTCTCTCTCTCTGTGTGTGTGTGTGTGTGTGTGTGTGTGTGTGTGTGTGTGTGTGTGCCCTGACGGGGGAGTCCAGCAGAGCAGTCCAGCAGGGCGATTATGTCCTGTAGGGATAACCTGTCATGGTGCTGAGAGCCTAATTGATGCCTCATGCTTTTCAGGGGGCAATTATAGCGCCAAAATGTCAAGACCTAATTTGTGACTCTGTAATGTGGACCCATGGGCCAGAGGATGGGGTGACACGGCTGCTCACACACTGGTTTGGTCAGCAGATGTGAGGGGCTGGGTGGGGGTTAAAACTAGAGGCTGGAGGAGATGAGAGGAGAACTTTCAATTTTCAAAAACCTAAACTCCAAAATTAACTGAGACCATCTCCTTAAATGTGAAACTATTTCCATTCAGTGTTGTGGCTGGTTGAAACAGAGCTCATTTGTGAAATGGAAAAATATAAATGCTCAAGTAAAGTACCTCATTTTATAGTGTTATAGTGAGGTACTTCAGAAAGTGCAGTCAGAGTTTAATATCATTTTAGCCAAAAGGACTTGGACATGTTCATCTTTTAATGTTTAATATTCTATGAAATAAAAAGATTATTTATTGTTTTATCAACCACAAACCTTCCTGCTAGAGTTTATATCTCTTCAAAACCCTATCAGACAGAAATATATATTACAGTACATTATACATATTATATAAGTGTATCCATCTCCCTTTTACCTCTTGTCGACCTCCCTCCATCATGTTGCAGATCCTACAGACGGCAGCTGTGTGTTTGTTGTACCAGAGCAGATTCCTCTGCTCAGTCTCCTCCAGGTACAGTCCTGCGTGTTCAGATCCCTTTAGCAAAACAAAACACTGTCAGTCACTGCGAACGCTCAACAGTGTCGTTCACTGCCCGGGCCTCGTTGGAAGTGAGAGACTAAACTCTGCCGAAATGACAGTGCCTCAGCTTCTTCCTCTTCTTTTCCCCACAACACCTAAACATGGTTGTTTTCTACTAATGTCTCCATGGAGATGCAAACAGAGGAGCATATTTTCCACTCGAGCTGACAGCTTGCGATGTGGAGTGTCAGTAAATCAGGTATGCTGGTCTAATTGCTGCTTGCGGAAGGCAGACCACAAAATCCTCTTAGCTATGACACTGAAAATGATTGAACTCAAGCGGAGTACAATGCAGCAAGTGTGAAAGATGATTTTCTTTTTTTCAGGCCAAAAAACATGAGTGATGGATGGATGGAAGGATAGATGGATGGATGGGAAGATATTTGGGACCACTGGCTGCAGATTTTTCCAGAATGCCTCTCTCTCTCTCTCTCTCTCTCTCCGGACTCGGATGAAAGCCCAAAAGTATCAAGTGGATAACGCTATACTTACACTTCTGCTGTAATCCCTATAAACACACATGCAGCTCATAATTTGTGCGCACGGCAATTTACTAAGGAATAAACAAACAACAAAGAGCCTGAAATCAATAGTTGCAGGATTCAAATGACACAAAGCTGCAGGCACCATCCCTGCGCAAACACACTCTTAGAAGTGGCCACGGCTTTAGAGCAACAGGTGAGCTCCTCGGCACCTCCCCTGTCTTCTCCAGTGCAGCCTTCTAAATATAGAAATTATGCTCTCTGATAATTGGGGGCAGACAACAAAGCCGGTTATATTTCCACCCTCCTCCTCCTCTTCGTCCTCCTCCTCCTCCTGGAGCTGCTAAGTCATATCCCCAGCTGACAAACAGCGGGGCTGAGATCAGAGTATGAGAGCTTGAGTGCTGAGGGAACACCTGCGCTGTCTGACTGGACTGTGAAGATTGACATGGAAGATCACTGACTTCCACACCTGCCCGTGGACCCATGCCATACACACACACACACACACACACACACACACTTGATTGGGTTTCCTCGAGAGCCCTTTAAGACCGCTGCTGCTGAGGAGGTGGTGAAAGTCAGGGAGTGTCCATTAAACGTGTGAGACGGTCCTCAAAGAGTGGCTGCGGATGAGGGGTTTAAGTGTTTTCAGCGAGGAGCTGCAGACCACCTGGAGGAGGGAGAGGAGGTGGAACAAAAGCTTCTGTCTAAGGGCCAGGTTGACTCCAAAAACATCGGTTAAACAAGTGCCAAAGAGCACTTCAGGGCATCAGGTATCACAAGTCAGGATTTCCAGTGTGTTTAGAGAGATGACCTTCAAAATGTCAAAGGGGGGTGGAGGGGGTTACGCTCTTAGATTTGCACAAAGTGTGCTTTTCATGGCCACAAAGGTAATGGCAAGGAGCTCTGCACTGAAACTTTAGTCACTTTGGAGGTATTGCAACAACAACAACAAAAAAAAAGCTGCAGGTCAAAGTCATGGACAAACTATTAAGCTTGGGAAGATGGGACAGGACAGGAATGAAGTACACCCTGTCCATAACTTTCATGCTCGTTAACTTTTCTGAGAAGCTAAAGAAAGCCGAGCAGTGACAGTATCTTTCCAGAAAAACACGCATCACAATCCCTTTTTCATGTTGTAATAGGCTTGCGTGTGTTTACCCGGTGGACAGGGGATGTCCATGTGTACGCAGGTTATAATACACTGTGGGATGCTGTCATTAATCGACGACAGAAGCGCGTTGATGTTCAAGGTGTGCAAGTGGGAAAGTCCCACAGCGTCGTGCTGCAGACAGGAGAGAGCTGGCAGCGGGGTTGACTCCCCGTATCGAGACACCCCCACTGGCTCGCCATCACACACACTTGCTGAGATCACAGGCTGAGCTTTCATGCTTCAACACAGATCTGCTCCCAACCGTGGAGGTAACTGTGCACAGATATGAGATAGTGGGTTTAACAAAATAAAAAAAAAAAAAAGTTCAGTTGCTTTGAAATAAAAAGGACGTTACACTTTCCATTAAACATTTTTAACATATGAGCAGAAAAAGACTTAAAGATGCCGCGGCCTCCTTTACGTTCTATGGTTAGATATTTCAACAAGTCTGCAATCCTCAAACTGTCAGCAGAGGTTACTCAATCCTTATTGCTCTGACCTCCACTTTTATACAGCTGCTAAAGTTGCAGAGCCTGAGCTAAAGGTCAGATTTTATTTGGTCCTGATCATGTTGTTGTGGGACCTCTACATTCACAGCGTTCAGGAGGGACACTTTGAAGTTTTATGCATGCATCAGGTCTGCGACTCATCCCCTGGCATAATGGTGTCCATAAAGAAAGACAACATTGATCTCGTAAGCAGGTTTATATGTTTAGACTCTGAAAGACAAAAGCAACCAGTAAAGTATACTTCCTATTAAATATTGTGCTGTTAAAAGTAAAAACATGGGTTGTTTAAAGGAAGATTGATTATGAGTGCACACAAAATACCTTCATCTCCTATCATACAAGCTGACAAAAAAAGCTTTTTGATCACATTTTGAGCAATTTATTGTTTGTATTGTCAACTTCAGATTCTGCTGACATACATGTAACAGTAGTGTGGTTATAATCACTGTGTCAAAAAGACGAAGAAATTTTAAAAAGTTGATTCACAGTTATCTGATTTTGATAAAATGCATTTCAGATGTGAGGATCTTTTCCAAATTTTGCTAACACGTTTCATATTTTTGCCCATATTACATCATATCACTAGCTGAGCTGTTCTCAAAATAAAAGACATAACGGTACAGTGTCTCAGTCTTTATATAATCGATACAGTTTCTATATTGGATCTAACTGTAAAAATATATTCTCAAATAAATAAATATATAACATAAATATATGTATCTAAAAGGAATAAATAAATTGTTACGCTTTGCTCTTTTTAAAATGGTCTAGACACAGGTAAGAAAAAAAAATGGATTCCTTCAAAGTCCTTCTGAACAAACTGCGGCTCTCTGACACAGTACCCAAATAAAAAGTACCATCTTGTGATACTACAGATTCCCACAGACTCCACATCAGCTGACGTCTCTGTCCAACAGACAACAGAGGAGATGCTCCCTGACCATTCAGCTCTGTTTCCCATTCGTCTCCTATTCCACGCAGGTACTTTTTAGGGTCGTCCGGCCTCTGAAACAAACGACCCCCTCATGCCGAGCTTGCAGACATTCTAGCCTGTCTTCCTGGCTGCTGAGAGATGGCCCATGCATTCCTACAAGAGGCCCTGGTACCTTTATCCCTGCCGGTCGGGCTGCTGTCCACAAGCCTTGCACCGGCCACATCCCTGCCTGCGTCCCTCTTTCTCTTCTCTGCTCCCTGCCTCTGAGGGTTTTAGCAGCTATTCCTGATCTGCACCAGTCCTCCGGGTCTCAGCTGTGTCCCAGGATATCCCTGTACAGCTCTGGCACACGGTCAGGGTCCACAGGCCTGGGCAAAAAGTGTGTAAATTTCTGGTGCCGCCTGGATTTAGTCCCATCTCTTGGTGTCCCATCTTTATTCAATGCCACAAAATAACGCGTCCCTTTGTCTCCGTGTTTGTACAGGTTGGAGGAGTATGTGTTGTACCAGTTCTCCTCAAACTGCTCCCTGAAGACACATTCAGCTGTGAGCTTCTCCTGAAAACAAAGGAAACAACATAAGAGAAATCATGTGAGAAAAACTAATGACACATTTCTTTACGTCTTTAAATGTATCCTCATGGAACTCAACTTCTCCAAATATGAGATGCCTGGTGTTATCACATAGTTGAAAATGAGGATTTGGGCAACGTGAATAAGAAAAGATGGTACTTACAGAGCCATACAGCTCTCCTTTGTCATTCATCCCCAGATAGAGTCCACTGTCCACCCCTCTAATGCTTATCAATCCAACAGCAAGGCTTATGAATTCCAAAATACCTGGAGAAGAATAACACAGTTGTTCTGTACAGACTGTCAAAGATGAAAGAATATTATCAAAGAAACTGAAAAACCCTGATTCAACACTGTCAGCAGCCTATTGGCACAATTAACACATTTTAATAAACAGAATTACATCATACATTTTTATTCTCATCATGTTATTCACGCTTTCCTTGCTGCTGATTATTTTCATTTTTGTTTGTTTTATTATGTTGCTAACTTTATAACACTTTATATATATTTCTACATTAAAAATAATAATCTCTGTGTTTACCAAAACGACTGTGGTCCTTCCTCGTCCCTTGCACTGTGCCATCCGGAAGTATTTCCAGATGAAATCCAGTTCTGCAGTATAACTGTCTCCTCCTCAGAATCCCTTTGAGGTGCGTTAAATCCGCCGTGGTGCTCCGGGAGAGCCTGTCCCCAGGTATGAGGTGCTCCCCCAGAAGCGTCGGACTGTCCCCGAGAGGGGTCAGGAGGAAATGGGACCCGACGTGTGCGACACCATCGATGCCGTGCAAGACGCCTCCAACTTCCCCCAGAGCAGCAGCAGCAGCAGCAGCCATCGCGTCAAAGCTCAGCGGGTAAAGTTCAGTGTGGAGGTCCGGAGGGAGCGCACTTGCGTAGTAGGCTACCTGGTTTCCACTGTCACTTATTGCATGTTTACGTCCACCTCCTCCGTTACTTAGCACATGTCCCCGTGGTGCAAGGACACGCGGACGCACGGATTTCTCTTCCCTGACATGAAACACTCACCAGATCTTCGCTGCTTTCTGCACCGATTTCCTCTTTTTTCTGCCTTTATCACAGCGTCTTCATCAGTTGGAGGTGGGCTGCAGTTGCTCTTCAGAAAGCCCTCATGTTGCATACCTGTTCACAGCGGATGGTGCTGCCTCAGCGGAGCCGTGGAAGAGACGCAGCAGAGAGGGATTCAGAGCTGAATAAACGCTGCAGTGCAGGTAAAGGAGCTCCTGGAGGTTTTGCGCTCAAAGTGGCAGGGGTGGTGAGGCAGGTGCAAAACCACAGGACTAGTAATGGGCGGGGCTGTCACAGTTCAGACGTGCCCTGGCAGGGATTTTTTTTCCTTCTCCCAAAGGCATAAAATAAGAGAGACACAGAGAGGGAGAGTTGATAGTGGGCTGGGGGCTTAAACTGAGCTCTGACATCACTTAAAATTCAAATCAAACCCGCTAGTATGAAACACAAGACACTTTAAATCAACCCACGAGTGATGAGAAATAATTTAGTGTCAATTTTCATCTTTATTCCAAATATTTCAACATTTACTTCACTCGCACGAATTTGACGCCCTTTAATTACAGGGCGACTTGAAATACCCACGGCATTTCTCGCGAGCTCGGAGCAGCAGGCGGCTCGCGCTGCTCTGCTCTACTCTGCTCTGTGTGTTACCGGTTACGACACCTCAGTGTAAACAGCCATGGCTGCCCTGCGCAGGCTCATCCCTTCACTCACTAACAGCTCCAGAACAGGGACACGGGGACAACAAACGTCTTCTCCAGCGGCCAAAGCGCTGAAAGTCGTTGCAGCTGGAGCGTGTGTCACCGCCGCGGCCGGTGCTGTTTATTACTGCTGCTCGTTTGTCGGTAGGCGCTCCGGACTGAAGAGCCATGTCGAGGCTCGGCTCTTGCATCTGGCGTTGCCGTCAGTTTCTGCCACCGATAAGGTACAGTGGGGCATTTATGAAGCAGCGGGGCTTTAGTGTAAACATTCAGCTCACATACAGTTCGACCGAAAAAGTCAATTCAATCTCAGTTTCAGTTTCTATGAGAACATGGCAGTAATGGCCAGAGCATCTGCATGTCCACTAATTAGCTCGTCTCACATCATTACGTGCACGTGAAATACAATAATACCGGTGATAATGTGTCGTCACCATCAGGAGCTATCCGCGACCTTTGGTGCTGAAATGGCAAAATGGTCAAAGGCGTCTGAGATCACGTGACCTAATGGCTACCATAATTAAACGTTTTGCCTGCTTTTGTCGCATAATTAACACTCAACCTTAGTGAATTTAAGACAAACTAGATCTATTACTCATATTCATTGTTCAATATTTATATTATTTAAGGATGGACAAGAAATAATGGAAAACCTGACTATATTATGTGGCTCATACAAAAGCCCAACAATGAACTACAGGCTACCTCTGAGAAGCTTTCAGTGTAAACGTTGATACTATCGAAGAAATTATGATTGTTTCTGAGGTCATACTTAAAATTTGTTGTGTTGTTTTTGGATTTAAGTTGTTCTTATTATTTTGAGCACTCCATGAAACTAAAGAGGTGGAGAGAACATTTTCTAATTAATTCTCATAGGTAGGACCAGAACTAATGATTATTTTCATGTTGATTAATCCATTGATTATTTATTCAAATAACTGATTCATTCTTCTTTGTCAGAAACCAGTGTGCAACACATCACAGCTTATTACAATTTGGTGTCTTCATATAGCCGACACAAACCCAAAGATATTCTCTTTAAAGTCATACAAAACATAAAAGCAGCAAATCCTCACAGTTGAGAAGCTTAAGCCGGTAGGAAGTGTATCTATTTAGAGCATAAATGATGAAGTCGATTAATCTATTACTCACAAAGTGGACATTTCTGGCACAGTGTCACCTACTTCAGAGGTGCAGGAAAATGGTAAATAGAAACAAAGTGTCAAAACTCAAGCCACAACTTTATTGTGAGACCAATGTGTTTCAGTTTATGACCTCCATCACTGTCATCATATGTCAATCATTGAATTTACTAATAATTCCAGCAGTAATTATTAGCTTTACCCAAGTTTTCGCAGCACTGTTGTAATTATTTGCATGTCAGACCTTCAACTTATGTTGTCTGCCCCTTGTGCAATGTGTATCTGGCCCTATTAGCCTGCATACCAGCACTTCTCAGTCTCTCGCTCAGACATGTGTTGACAAAGTTGAAATGATTTTCACGGATCACAGAAGATGTAAACAAACATGTAAATCAGATCTGGCTTGCACAGGAGATTGTTTGATATGTGCAGGTAGGAAGGAGGTAAAGCTGACTGGTGTCCACAGGCAGCAGGAATTCAGGGACACATGAAACTGGACACTGGGGCTTGGTGGAGGGGCTGACATTTGATGAGAGGTGGGGGTGGTTAGAGGGGGTTTAATGGTTAAGCAGAGGGGGGCACACATTCCCTGGGTGTTTGCTCTGTGCCCAGCGGACCTGGCACTGTGCCACCTGACAGAGAGATCCACTCTGTCTTCACCAATCCAGCCTTCTGATCTGGCTGCGTCTGAACAGTTGTAGGGACATTATCTGGTGCACAGGGATGAAAAATAGAGCTGACATAACATGCGCCCCATTACTGAATTAAAGCATGGGCCTCTTTGTTGTTCCATGTGAGCGAGGCTTTTCATGACAAGAAGAGCTTCCGTGGATTTCATAAAAAGCATCTTTCAGACAGTATTATCACTGTTGATATGATGCGCAATATTTCATGATGGTGTGTGTGTGTGTGTGTGTGTGTGTGTGTGTGTGTGTGTGTGTGTGTGTGTGTTCACAGGCAAGGACCTATGGTCTGGATGATGGAGATGTGTACATGTCATCCTATGAAAACAGGTTTCGCCTGTTTGGTTCAGTGGAGTACGAGGGCCAGCTCTACATGACTCCACTCAACTTCATCGAATCCGTCACTCTGAATGAACCAAAGAGTGAGTGAGCTTCTTTTACTCAGCACTAAACATTCAAGAGAGGTTTGTAAATCGCTCAGAGGAGTAAATGTGAATATCTGTCTGTATCTATAATTGGCTCATTTTCTCTCTTTTATCATCGTTTGTGGGTTTTGGATTATTGAACTGGAAACCCTCACCATGAGCTCTGGAAACTTATGATGGCTATTCTTTTAAATCATTTTATAGAACAAATCATTTATCTGTTAACTGAGAAAATAGTCACCATATTAATTGATCATTAAAGTGTTAATTAGCTCTATTGATGTTAAACATTTACTTCTTTTTGAGCAGAGTTCCAGGAACTAAGCGGTCATGGGAACAAAATTCAGGGATGAATATAGGAACCAAAATCTCTATCCCCCAAAGTCTATCTGTGCTTGTGTTTCCATCGTAACTGTCAACATTAGACAAATTTAAAGGATAAAAATTGTTGCCGTTATTTGACATAAAGTTCTCTTTAGTACACGACTGCATTAAATCAAATCAAATTAAGTTTTTTTTCTCTCTCTTTTCACTCGCCTGATCTCTTTATCATCAGAGTAGTTGACAATGTAACTTTGTTTTTAGCATCAATAATAATCACAAGCAACATTCATCGTAATATTAATTGTAGTGGGACTAGAAGTGCTTGCTGACCACATGAATTAATTCTGTACAAAAGCTGCAGAATCCTGGACTTCGACCAGAGTTCGACCAGTGAGCAACATTAAAGACTTCACACTCTTTTGCAGTAGTTCCTGGGACATCAGAAAGTCAGAAAGTTTACAGAGGACAGACTTCTTCAAGGTCAGGAATTATGGAAGAACTATGTAGACCATGGTTCCTCCAGTTGAAGCACAGGTAAAGTTCCTGTGACGGTTCTTGGGTTCCTTGAAATGTTTCTTTTATGGAAACAAGCCAATTCAATCTGTTTCAGATGCAGAATATAGAGTCTGTGAATGTGGTTTTAAAATGACTAAAACTCCCGAACCAACCAACAAAGATGTTTAGTTTATTATTACACATATATTTGCTTAAAAGATGACAGAAAAAATTAGGCTAATCGATTATCAAAAATACTGTGCAATTCCTTTTCTATACATCTGCAAGTCAATGAATCAACTTATTAATTCCCCTCTCATAGTCTCATAGCAGCAGATGTACCTTTCTTTATTCTTCCTGCACTGTAAGCGGGTGCTGCACTGCAGATGCATCTCAGCCTGGATAATCTTTGCAGCTGTGTGGAGAAATCAGCTATATTTGTCAGCAGCCATTTGCTTAATTACATTTCCGTCAAGTCATCAGATAAATCCCTGCTCCTTCATCCTCCCATTACTCGAGATCTAAAAAAAAAAAACCTCACTGTTGTTTGCTGGAAGAGGACTTGTTGCTGAGGGCCTGGGAAGTGTCATCAGACAATAAGTTGCGGCTTGAAGTGCTTCAGTCATAACACCTGCATAAAGATAGACATCTTTACCAGCAACCCCACTTTTATGGCTCATTTATATGGCAACAAACTCGCAGAGACCCAGAGAGACCAAACAACTGAACATGGATGTCATAAATGTAATGATAAGGTATTCTGATTACTGTGATTGATTATGATTTGGTGTGTGGCCCAGCTGTAATGTTTGAACAGGGTTTCACTGGCCATACATATAATGAGGAAGTGAAACACGAGGCACTAATGGAGCCACAAACCCTTTGACATCATCATCCTCTGGTTGCTAATGGCTAATGTGTTGCAAAATGGTAATCAAGGTGTTTTATGGTTATATTGTGGCTGTAAAAAGAAGAGTTTTGTAATTCCTGTGGATGTTTGGGATGACCTTGGACGTGAACATTATGCATCAGTGATGGTTTAATTTCAGAGACGACACATGGAGCAGAGGTTGGTGCAGTTATGGCCACGTAGCAGTGAGTCATTTGAGTCAAAACCCAAAGTGCTGTCGTTTAAATTATTCATATGAGATCCACAAGAATTGCAGGTTATGAAACATTGATTGAAAGCATCAAATACATGCCTGCGCTGAGGACAATATCCCCGTTTGCTCAACTTTGGTGGAGAGCGAGCCGTCACATGGAAATCATAATCCCAGCTTTATACGCAGGCTTTAAAATGTGTCAGTGAAGGGTTATTGTCACTGTTATTGACGTGATTCCCCAGCCTGGTGTTTTTTTACGACACATCCATCTTATCTTCTGCTTTATTGATCATTGGAATGTGTCCATGCAGATATGAAGCTTATTTTGCTGTCCACATAAACACCTGTTTTCACTTTTGTTTCCCAGTTCTGTATCCTGGAATATATACATGTAGAACTCAGCATTAAAATGTAAAACCCCACAAACAGAAGAGCTGCTAACTGGTAATCTTATGTTTTTTTTAGGTAAAAGAGCATGGAGGTCACTTACAAAAAAGGTGCGTTGATCTGTTGTTCACAACTCCTATTAATATATTTATCCATTGAAGAGGAAGCTCGAGCTAAATAAATCCTCAGTCTGTCACTTCTTCACTTTTGTTGATCTTGAGGAGAATCTCTGCTTTACGTCTACAATTACTGTAATGCCTGTAATGCCAACAAACATTGTGTTAGATGCTGTAAATACCCAGGAATTAGAAATGAATGAGTGGTGTGGGATTTTCCTGTGCTCTCTCAGGAATTAGACAAGATGATGGCTGATACCCCGCCTGTTTGGAAAGGATCATCTAATTTGTTCAGGAATCTTCGTGAACGAGGTAAGGGAACCTACCTGATGTATTAGAGCTGTACACGTAAATCCTTGAATGTTGCTGAATAATTCCCCTTTGTGCTTCTATTTTTTTAAGCTGTCATATTAAGGCCTCCCATGTCTTGTTCAGAGTGTGCTCTGTTGTGCATGTCAGCCTCACATAATCTAGAGCAGAAAGTGTGTGCTGTAAATGCTATCTTATCTCTCCATCAGTCCGGTAACATGTTGTAGATTTATTCTCAGGTAACCTTTGCAGGAGGGCCTAGTGCATTGATAATATACAGAAAGTTCCTCCCTTGTCTAATAAAAATTAAATAACTGTGAAGTTTCCTGGAAAGAACTATATCATTTCATAATCCTGGAAAAAAAAGCTCCTTTTAAACCTACGCACATGAATCATGAATTATTCCTAGACAAACATCACATTTTAGCATGTCTAGCTCAGCTGTTAAACAACTCTTTGTGACAGTAGCAATTAACTGGAATGAATTAATTGAAGACTCTAAAATGCCACTGATTAGACTTGAGTGAAATTTTAGCTTCATTTGCATCACAAACCTCCATCAGACGTTAGATAGGGAAGGTAAAAAGGTTTTCTACTGATGATGACACCAGGTTTTTTTGCTCCTTTTTTACTTATGTGCATTATACCACACACAGTAAAAACTTAGCAAACATTTCAGATCATGGTATTCAATTAATCTTTATTCATAATTTTTCAAGCAAAAATATCAAATATTCTCTGGTTCCAGTGGCCCATTTGTGAGGTTGTGCAGCTCATATATGGTGGTTAAGTGAATGTGTTTGGGTTTTGGACTGGTGGTTGGACAAAACGAGCAATTCTTTGGGCTCTGGTAAATTGTGACAGGCTATTATTCACATTTGATAAACAAAATGATTAATACATTTAATAGAATTATTATTAGTTGTAGCCCTAAACAATTTGGGTGCTATTGCTCAACAAATGCTGACAGCTTTGGGAGGGAAGCAGTAGGACTTGGCTTCAGGACTTCCCAATCTGTTATTATGTTAAGTGATATTCATTGCACAGATTCCTCAAGCTTGTAAACAAATGGCACCGTATTTGAGCACTGCACTCGGCACATATGGAGTCTTCATGGGTGTTTTTGAAAACAGAATCTGATTCAACTTAATGCGGTTTGTGAAACTTATGCTCTCTTCAGTTCTTATTAACGTTGTGTGAAGAAAATGAAGTCATCATTGTGACTGAAACTCTTTTTTAATTTTCCCACCTGGCCTGCACACTCCCGCTCAGTAGGTCAGACGAGCCAGTGGAGCATCAGATCTCACTGTTCTGCTCTCTACCCTGTTGCTTTAGCTAAGTGCCAATGCTGGGATTTGGGGCTTTTAATCCTGCTGTTAAACGTTGTGGCTTTGTCAGAGAAAAAAGGACTGGATTGATCTGTGAACAAAGCGTTGCTTTAGAGAATGAGGGAGCTGTTTGAACCCAGCTATGTTGAGACATGTCCCACTGGCCACCCCCCTGATCACCATGGACATTATGAAGCCTAAGAATGGCATTGGATTACATCTCCGGGACTGCCACTCTGTATGAAGTGTTTCTGTGGAATTCTTTGTATTGTCTAACAACATCTACTTGAGCTCAGAGGCTGAGCTGCAGGGAGGAGGGGGGCTCCCTCCAGGAGTGAAGGTGTGTGGTATTGGAGAGACATGGCTGGAATCTTAAAAGTTTTTTTTCCTCTTCTCAACCCATTTAAGCTTTAAAGGCTTTGAAGCTAGAGATCTGTTGTCATTATAAGGCCGTACCTGCCAAACATTGAGAGCTGGGGCGAGAGAACGGAGCACTTTGTCGTGGGGAATTTTTATATGAACTTTGTCTAATGGCATGCATCACTAATTCTCTTTTCACACCCCAGTTTGTATGTGTTTCAGAGGTTTTTACATCATCCTATTAGCAGCATAGTTTCCGCCTCTAGAGGAAATGTAAGACAGAGTAAAAACTCCATCTTTGTTTGCCAGTTTTTTTGTTTTTTTCCCTTTAGTGTTCCTCTCTCTGAAAATATCTCCCTGCAGCAAACCCTGTATTCCCTGAGTTCTTTTCCCATAACACCCAGAGCAGTCACCCAGAACTATCTGAGCTCGATTCTCTATCTTCCCAAGCAAACAAAAGCTTGGGAATGCTTTCAGAGTCAGAGGGGAGAAGCCTCCTGAGTCGGCGGAGATGTCTCCTGACACTTACTCTTCCCTTCTCCGTGTCACACAACAAAGGGAGCTGAAGGGCCCGACACAAAACCTGAATCGGCCATTCTCAATCAGTGACAGATCACTTGAGAATGTATTACACCTTGTTACCCAAACACGATCAGAAGCCGTAGGCTTAAAATTTGTTTGGGTTTGTGTCCAGATCGGTCAGCTCAGTTGTAAAGCTCGTGTTTGTGTGAGAGGAACACCAAGCATGAAGTAAAAGGCACCTTTTAAGATGTTATCAGTGAGCGCGAGAAGATTACTCTTGTCTGAAGGCGTGCACTGTTTCTTTGGGTGGCTTATTCATCTCGGCTTCATGACTTTGAACATCTGTAAACACCTCGTTGTTAATGCAATTTGATGCTGTCTTGTGCGGAAAAGGGTACATTTGGTTTTTGTTTCTCAGCTTGACTAATTTTTCTCTTTTTCCCAGGTGTCATTAGTTACACAGAGTACCTCTTCCTGCTCTGCATTTTAACAAGTAAGTATATATTTGAATTTACTTATATATAATTGTCTTGGAAATTATTCAGAGATTAAAAGGTGACTGTCCAATGTAATTCATTTTTGTTTGATTTCAGAGCCCCAAGCAGGCTTCAGGATTGCTTTCAACATGTTTGATGCAGATGGGAATGAAATGGTGGACAAAAGGGAGTTCTTGGTGGTACGGACCACATCTTGATAATTGGATATAACAAAATGCAGTTGATCATTTATGTTACAGTCTGCATAAGAACGTGTCATCTTCTCTCCAGCTGGAAGAAATTTTCCGCAAGAAAAAAGATCGAAAAGAAGTTACTGAAGACGAAAGACTGGACCATCAGGTATGAGTTTTACTAAACTATTACTAAAATTATAAAAGTATATTTATGTATATTTTTATTTACAATGGAACAATTATGTGTAATGTTAAAGGAATTGGTCATAGTGACACAACCGGTAGTTATCATCCTCTCAGCTTCACGGAGCTTTTTAGCATCTTTCAGCTCATTGTTTTGGTTTTCAGGACAGCAGTGTTTTTTTCCTCAACCTCCTCTCTCTCAGCAGCAGGCAGCTGGTTCAGCAAAAAAGGCTCTAATAGTCAAACATGTAGAGACCAAAACAGGGCGAAAAGAACAGCAAATATTTTACTTACATTCACAAGATTCCCTGACTCCAAATAAATACTAATGTCGGTAGCTGTTTTTCTAACCTGCAACAACATTATAACATTCTGCTGCCTCAGAGTGGCCAAAAAAATCAATTAGTGTAGGTCTAAAGCTGCACTAATCATGGTTATGAACTGACAGAGAATTTTGACCAGACCCCTCAACTCTATGAAACACTTAAGCATCTCTTAGCTCATTGTTTTTTTGTTGTTTTTTTTGCAATTTGCAATTTTACAGTTTTGGTTCAGTCTCAAAGCTCCTATCGGTCCCATTTTCCAGCAGAAAAGCTGTGATAAACCCAGTGAACAGTACCTGCCGAGCTCCATGCGGCGGACAGGCGATGTTGGCAACTAGCTGGTGAACACAATGGAGCAATTAGCAGCTAAAGAGCCAGATATTTCCCTCAGTAGTCGCTGGAGACCAAAGCAGAGCCAAAAGAGAGTGAATACTGGACATCAGTTGAACAGAAACGTGACCTCAAGTGAATGCTGACGAGGCTCCAAGTCTGCATGATGTGTACATTGGATATCGCTTGCTATATCGGCCGAATAAGGTGATGATAGTCAGTGTTGTGTTCACAGCTTCATCCATACAACATGGTAGGTTTTTGCTTGCAACACTTGCAGTTTTCCTAGAGAGAACGCAGGCTGCACATAGGTGAATGTGGTCATACAGGGTAAAACATGCCTGAGGCTTTCATCTCTTTAAGGCTGTCTTATGCCGCATGCAGGTGGATGTAAACAGGCAGAGCTGAGTAGGGCGATAAGAGCTGCTCTTTGAGGTCTTATCACACAAACACAACATGGAGGAGCTTACTCTGCTGGGACAAACGTTAGCATCTTTGGACAGTCTTGAATTAATCTGACGCCCGTATAAGCATCAAAAAGATCATTAGAATGGGTACTCTAGATTTGGAAATATAATGATGCTTTGCAAAAACACAGCTGAGGGTGAAGACTCTGGGTGCATTCATAAAGCTGAAGAAAAGACGGACTAATCTTGGTTGACTGGTAAAGTTTCATCAAATAAACTTGACGAAAAAATCAATTGATAGCTTACAAACTAATTTCCCACCATCTTCCTGTTGGTGAATTATGAATGAACCTCCTGTCATGCATGCACCTTCTCTCTTTTGCATTTCAGATCTTGCAGCTTTACGGTCATCGCAAATCCCAGCCACACAATGTGCGTATTGTTCTTTTTCCCTGAAGGAAAATGTTCTGCTTGTTGCATGTGTTTTTGGCATACAGTCTCCCTAACCCGAAAATGTTTTTGCATAGTGAGTTAGCATAGAAAACACAACTGACACCACCCGTATTTGTCTCTGTTAACACCAGATAGCCTCATTCACATTCACTGAAAATGAAATACATCGCTGTACTTCAGCATTATCTGATATATATATACATATATGTGTATATATATGTATATACGTGTGTGTGTGTATGTGTGTGTGTGTGTGTTTGTGTGCGTGTGTGTGCGTGTGTGTGTTTGGTAGTGGAAGGGGTGCAGCATAGATGATTTATGTACTTGCCTTTTGTCAGCGTTGGGCGAGAGATTCCACTTCAAAAAGCTCTTACCTGAAGACTGACAACGTTTTCACCCGGACCCCCATGTTTTATTTTTACAGTTTCTTGAGGAGTGGTATTTGGGCTCAGGTTACCTTTTGAGATGGGTTTGACCATGAAGATGGCAGTCAGAGAGGAGAAGCAGCGCTGTGAAAAGCACTCAGCACACACAGAGAGGAGCCTACAGCTAACACAGGGACAGACCCATCCTTTCAGAGTGCTGTTTGAAGACTTTACCTTTAGGTGTGTCTTTTTTGTTTTGATTCCTCGTGCCTTACTGTAGGTATCTTTCCAGCAAAAAAGTTCAAAAGTCAAACCTTTTCAAAAAACACATAACAGGCATGTCTTCAGTGCTGCGGTTGGGCTTTCCCCGGCACATTCTGCTCACAAGTGTATCAGGACCTTTTCATGGGATGAGATGGGACCAGCGCGGTGCATTAAAGAGTTGTTCTGTAATTAGCTGTGGGATCATGTCATAAATCTCCCTCTCTGGTGAAAAGCGACGAGGCGCAGAGGAAAAGCTGTTTTATCAGCTGTCTCAGACTCACCCTCAGGCATTAGACGACGAAAAAACTGAATAAGATAAATAAATATTATGAAATGAAGCAAGCCATACTTAAGGACACGTGTCGACAGCGGCTGGCTGTTGCTGGTTGGTTGTGTGCGTTTCAGTGAGGTGATGTCGAGACTTGAGACTGAAGAAATGATAGGTTGATAAAGCAGAATGAGAGAGAGAGAGAGAGAGAGAGAGAGAGACACCAACATGGGTTGGTTAATAACTGGGAGTGAGAAATCTTAGGTTTTTTTTCTAACTACTTGGAAGACAGATTTTCTGTGATCTTTTAATTGCACATGACACCAATTACAAGCAAATTGTTGTTGACTGCTGTGCTTCAGTGTAGCTTTAGTTATATTAGTGCCACAGCAGCTGAGCGAGTGAAGGGAGCAGTGTAAACTGTAATAATAATAATGATTGGTTAATCCGAGAGCAGGAGCGTGACCTCATTGAGAAAAATAGCACAGAGTGTCTTCTTTGTTCCAGACAGCATCAAGCAGCAAAAACAAAACAAAAAAAAAAAAGAAAGTATACAACATCAAATCAAAATCTGAACCTATTTCACAACAGTACTGTTTATGGCAGGTGTCTGATAACCTGCATTTACCTTGCAGCTTAGTATCAACTGATGATGTATTGGGTGGGTTCAGTTACATAGTTAACCTGGCATGAATCACCCTCCAGGTCTTACGCCCTGCATGCTTTGGACATGTGTTAGCTGTGTTGGCTCAGTGTCCTGCCAAGAGGCTGCATGCTTCGCTGCAGAGCAGGCTCATGTCAGGGCTGATGGGCCTCTCAGATACACCGGTGTCAGCCCCGGTCTGTTTCTGCCTGTTTGAGTATGGATGGATGTCAGATTGTTTGTCTGTCCCCGTGTCTCTGTGGATTGCATACACACCCATCTGTCTGTCCACTGCTTTATGTCTGACTCCTCATCCTCTCTCTAGTCTGTGTGTCTCTGTTCTCCTGCCCCAGCGTGCACTCTTTGTGCTTGTCTGTCCATTTTCCTTTCCCCTCCTCTAGTTAACATGTGCCAGATGTGTTTTGTCTTCTAACAGCTGTGCTTCAACTGCGGCCACAGGTTCTTAAAAAAGACAGTCAGCATGTGGAGGCCCGCGGCATGTGGGATGTTCTCAGACGTGGCACGAGTCAAGTTCTGTTTTCTGATCTCACTGAGGTAGTGAAGCGGTCATTAAGATGCTTCTTCACATCACACACAGTAATACTATACAACAGGTCCTGCTGTACCATCTGACTGTCCTCACTGTTTTCGTTTCTGTAGAAATTCCTGTAGGTTCTGTGCTAGAAAGTGCAGTGGAGCGTGTTCTTGGTTTATGCATCTGTCCTCTTGTTACTAAGAGTAAATACTCAGAGCTCCACTAATGTTTCCTCCAACAGAAGCAGCATCTGCAACATGGAGTGCAGCATGTGTAATAAACCTGTTGCATGGCCCGTGTTTGTATCGTGAAGACATGAGAAATGCTGGCCCTCTGTTTGGTTTCAGGCACAGTGAAAATTAACCATTAACTCTGAGTCATTATTCACTAGCTGAATCAGGGTATGGCTATTAACTAACACTTTTACTAAAAGTTTCAGCATGGTTAAATAAATGTCATTGTTAATGTTTACCTGGCATTACCATGATACTCCTGTATGTGACAGAACAGCTTGTCCTGGCTGCTGGAACTGAGATTTTGAGCAAAAATTTAGACACAGTTTGGCTTAATCGTTACAGTAATCAGTTGTGCATTGTGGTTTGATGCATTGTTGTTGCTTTTACAAATTATATCACATCTGAGGTGGATATTTAAAGCTATGAGGAGTGATAACAGTTAACCTTTGGTCCCTCTGACAGCATGTGGATGAAAAAACAGAGACGACGCTGCTGGTGCATTTCTTTGGGAAAAAAGGCAAAGCTGAACTGAAGTTTGAAGATTTTTACAAGTGAGTTGGGAAACCCTTTGTCTGCTCTGCCATTAATCATGATGTCCGGGAGAAAGTTATTATCTCACTCTGTAATATTGTCATTTATCATTTTCATACCACATTGAACCTCCAACAGCTAAACCTTTGGTAGTTTTGTTAAGTGTTCCTTTGTGCGTGTGAGTTCCTGGTGGTGGCGTTTCCTGTCAGCAGCTGCCGTCCGTCTCGCTCCTCCAGGTTCATGGACAACCTGCAGACAGAGGTGCTTGAGATAGAGTTCCTCTCCTACTCCAAAGGCATGCCCACCATCAGCGAGGAAGACTTCGCTCGGATTCTCCTTCGCTACACCAACGTGGACGACGTCAGCGGATACTTGGAGAACGTGCGGTACAGCATGCCAGATGAAAAGGTCCGCTGCTTCTCCTTCAGATTCACTCTGTCGTCACATGTTCCCTCTGACAGCTCTCATTCCTCATCATAAAGTACAAGGGGTAGACAGAGTAACAGTAACACCTTACAATATCAAACTTTCAATCAAACTTTGAAACAGCAAAGTTTTGAATTTAAAATTCCAACTTTGTCATCCGTCGCTGACATGAACTAAAAAAACACACAGCAATGTGCAGTTTAAATGAACAACAGCATTTCCAGAGTCGGAGGGGGTTTCCAGAGCTATTCGACCATCTGACAAGACCCTCCAAAGAAGCTTAATTTTTCTACAAACATAAAGCTTACGTGACAAAAAAAAGTCTTCACATGGCTCCTTGTGGCTGTTAGAAGAAAGAATAGTCTGTAGTTATTTTTGTTCTGTTTGAATATGGGACTATCTTCCTCCTCGGTTTCTTTCCATACCACTGTGTGAATTAGCTGTTGAGTGAAGCATCCTCATTTGAGCTTTAATTTGTTTTTCCTCTTGGCATGCTGACCTGCATGAAAAGACGCCAGCAGCTCCTCAGCCACCTCGAGTAGCCTGTTGCGAGATCTCCATTGATAATCAAGTGGGACTCATCATTAGGCTAAGAGATATTTTATGGCCCTCACCGTGTTAAAACAGCAAAGCGTCACAGATTAGTCATTGCTCCATTTGTTAGGCTCTGTGTGTTGCCTGTTCGGCGGGGCCCCCGGCAAGAGAAGGCGCTCGTAGCTGCGGGACGGTCGAGTGGACATCAATAGGCTCAGTGTTTGAGTCATCAGCCAAGCCTGAGATGTTTAGGGATTCATCACTTTTGTTTTTGTTTATGCAAGTATCAGGTTAATCTGCTTTAGAAAAGTTTGCAAACGGCCTGACCTCTTCCCAAAAGCTACAATCCTCCCCCCGCTGCTGACAGCTCAGCGTGTCCATACTGCGCAGGGAAAATCCAGCGGTGTATACTTTGTCTGTTTGGGTGTGTTATCTATCTGATGGCTTCAAGGTCCCACACACACACTAAAGGATTCCCCCGCAGGATGAAAGGAAGCAGATTATTATGTATTGTGTGAATTGTGGCACTTTCTTTGCTTGAGTGTTGACACGTGTAGCCATTTTACTTCATGAGGCACCTTTTTTCTTTCTCATTTCTCATGTTGCATTTCACAAGGTTTGAGTTTCATGAGAAAAGAGACGTTGTTCTATTGCTGTTATCTCTTTGCAGGGAATCACCTTTGAGGAGTTCAGGTCCTTCTTCCAGTTCTTAAACAACCTGGAGGATTTTACCATCGCCATGCAGATGTACAACTTTGCCAACCGCTCCATTGGTCAAGGTACAGGCTCAGATACAACACATACACTTGAGTCACGGGATAGTTTGGTTTTGAGTGAGTTTTACTATTTTTCCTCCTCATGATGAGACCCACACTTTGTTTTTATCTCATGTCTCTGTTTGCAGTTAGTTATGAAGTTAGTTAAATTCATGGATATCTTTAAGAATAGCAGCTGCACTCATGGGGGAAACACAAACTTGCAGAGACGACTGGCTGGACCAACAACGTTTTTTAACTTTCTCAGGGTATAAAGGTGCTAATTTCACCTTGAAAAAAATACAGTTTAGTGAATATCAAACTTCCAAGCTTCTTAATGTTTACACACAGGTGCAGACATACTGTAGAGGATGAATAAAAACATGCTTTCCAACTACAATTTGTTAGAAATTTGTATTTGCTAATGGAAACATTTAATAAACTAATAACCACAAAGGTTTTGCCTTAAGTTTGTTGTCCGAGAGTTGATACGCCTCTTACAAAGACACTTTACTTCACTTCACTGTTTAAAGGTGGAGTTTTGTTTTTTATGTCTCTTATTTACTATTACTTTGTGATTTCATACACATGTTCATTCACCTGTGAACACTACTAATACATAGAACATTACATTCATACTTTACAAACAGCCTGTAACTGTGGCCTCCACTCTTCAGGGAAGGTTTTCCACAAGATTTTGGCACCTGGCTGCAGGGATTTGCTCCCATTCAGCCACAAAAGCATTAGTGAGGTCCAACACTGATGTAGGACGATAAAGCCTGGCTTGCAGAGGGTGTTACAGTTCATCCCGAAGGTATTGGATATGGTTGAGGTCAGGGATCTGTGGAGGCCAGTCAAGTTCTTTCACTCTGCACCAGGAAAACCATTTCTTCCAGTGCACATGGGCACAGTATATCTAGTATATCTAGAAGACATTATACAGCATTATAAGATACTACTGTAAGTACTCCTTCCAAGTAAACTGACCTCCTTGACCTTCACCAATCAATGGAGTGCCCCTTTAATATTTGATGAAGTCCAATAGCTGTCATTGACTCAGGACAAGGTTTGGTGTCTGAGACTGTCCCCCTGTAAATAACAGGTGTGGTTGTAATATTAGATGTTATAATATTGTGATCCTGTAGCTCAGAGTGGAAGTGCTTGCCCACCACTACACACCTTGCCCTCCCCAGTTCTAACTAAAACAGTGTGTGGAGCACTTGTCTTGGGTTGGTCTTTGCTTTTGGTCTTTGTTTCTGAAGGTTTAGGAGCCAGTTTAGGATGTAATGGTCTCAGTTTTTGGCGTAGGTGTAGTTCCCTCATTTAAAGAGGAGCTACTTGATGTCAAAGAGTAAAGCTCGTCATGTGGCTGCATGCAGAGACATAAAAAAGTCTTCTTATATTTTGTCTCATCACTTTAAATGTCTTATTCAGAGGAGTTCACCCGAGCTGTCTACGTGGCTACGGGCATCAATCTGACCCACCATTTGGTCAACACCGTCTTCAGGATCTTTGACGAGGATCACGACGGGAAACTCAGCCACAAGGAGTTCATTGGCATCATGAAGGACCGGCTGCACCGCGGCGACAGGGTGAGACAGCACAGGTCATATAAACGGCATTTATCTCTGTTTTATGACACTGAAGGTGACAGAGGAGATGTGCCCGCCCGGCCTACTCGAGCAGCTGCTCGGAGGCCTGTGAAGAAGGAGAGCAGCACAGGGGTGTTGGTGTCAGGACTACACAGCGGTGTATGTGAAAGATCTGAGCATTGTCTGTCAGCTACTTCTTAATGTGTCATCTGTGTAGAGTTACAAAGAGCTCAGTGATGGACACATGGATGCAAAGTCAAGTCAGATTTAACCTGATGAAGGACAAACAGGCAAATATGGGTTTATGCTGAGCTCAGAAATACATGTTTATTTACAAAACAGGATGCTTTTACACAATTAGACCCACTTAAGCAACTATTATCAACACAAACACCATCTTTCCTGTTTAATTACAACTTTAAGTGAGCGCTTATTATGTCTCTTTTTTCTTTAGGTAATGGTACACTTAAACACTTCCATGGCATCATGTCTAAATTACACTCCTGCCACTTTTTATTAGTGAAACACATCTCACCTCGGCATCTGTGGTTAGTGATTTTTGTGAAATTATACTGCCACCTAGCGGGACAACAAGAAACTGTTCTCATGGTGTTTTTCCCCTATTTCTCTTTTTCTCTCGCTGTCTCTCTGTCACACACAAACACACACACACACACACACACACACACACACACACACACACACACACACACACACACACACACAGAGGGGGCGCGCGGGGGGGGATAGTCGCGCGAAAAGGTCCGCTGCCTTTCTCCTCAATTCACGTCTGACATCGTCAACATATGTTCCCTGGATGACAGCTCTCATGTCCCTCATCATAAAGTACTAAGGGGTAAGACAGAGTAACAGTAAGGCCTTTACAATATCAAACTTTCAATCAAACTTTGAAACAGCAAAGTTTTGAAATTTAAAAATTTCAACTTTGTCATCACGTCGCTGACATGAACTAAAAAAAACACAATCAGCAATGTGCAAGTTTTAAAAATGAACAATCAGCATTCTCCAGAGTCGGAGGGGGTTATTCCAGAGCTATTCGACATCTGACAAGACCCTCCAAGAACCGCATTACAAATAATGTTGTACTCCTAAAGCAAACTATAAATAGCTTATCGTGACCTCTAAAACAGTCTCTGATTCGCAGAACATGGGCATCCTTGTGGCTGTTAGAAGAAAGATAGTCTGTAGTTATTTTTTGTTCTGTTTGAAATATGGGGACTATCTTTCCTCCTCGTTTCCTTTTCCATACACCGAACGTATTATCTAACGCGTTGTGAGAGGTCTGTTCATGAAGCTGAAGTTGCCACTCTCTCATTTGAGCTTTTAATTTTACGCTATTTTCCTCCGTCTGGCATGCTGACAGCCTAGTCATGATAAAGTACGCCCAGCAGCGTCTGCTCTCGAGTGCGCCATACCTCGAGGGTTGTAGTGCCTCGGTTCTTGCGATGATGGGCTGGTCGTCAATTGATCAAGTCCAATGTGGGAACTCATCATTTAGGGTCTGAGAGAGTATATTGGTTTACTGGGCCGCTGCCGAACTATCGGCGATGTTTGAAAACAGCAAAGGCGTCATACAGAGTTATCGTCATTGATGGTCTCACTCGCCATCTCTTGGTTTAGGTCTCTGTGTGTTGGCCTGTTTCGGCGTGGCGCCCCGGGCAAGACGAGGCAGCTTCGCTAGCTGGGGACGGTCAGAGTGGACATCAAATAGCGCTCCAGTGTTTGAGTCATCAGCCAAGCTGAGATGTTTAGGATTCATCACTTTTGTTTTGTTGTTTAATGCAGTATCAGGTTAATCTGCCATTTAGAAATTTTTGCCAAACGGCCTAGAAACCCTCTTCCCAAAAACGCTACACTCCTCCCCCGCTGCTGATCACTCCTTCAGCCGTGTCCATCACTGCGCAGGGAAAATCCAGGCGGTGGTACTCACTTTGTCTGTTTGGGGTGTGTTAATCTATCTGAGTGGCTTCAAGGTCCCCACACACACACTAAGGACTCTCCCCGCAGGATGAGGATAGCAGATGTATTATTTATTGTCTTACTCGTTGGGTGAAATCGTGTTCGTGTGGTCGCGGACTTGTCGCGATCTTTTGGCTCTTGGTGACGTGTTTGAACGATCGCCGTGCTCGGACGTCTGCCTTTTGTATCCTTGCTATGGTGAGGCAGCCGTATTTCTGGTTTCTCCTGTCTCTCAGTTTTTCTTCATGTGCTGGATTTACAGCAAGGTTGATGGTTTGCATAGAGAAAAGAGACACGCGTTGGGATTTTGCTGAGATTTCTGCTGTTAGTCCTGTCTTGTGTGTTTGCTAGCGGTGTATTGAGTCAACCGACTTCTGAGGAGTTCAGGCGTCTTTCTTCTTGTCGCCAGTGTCATTTAAACAACGCTGGATTGCGAGGATTTTTGACCTCTCATTGGTGCCTGATGCAGGGATGTACTAGTGACTCTTCGTTCCAGAATCTCGCTTATCTCAGTTGGTCTCAAGGTCGGCGCTCTCGAGATAGGCTCGAACACTTATGAACAGCTTTGAGTTCACGTGGCAGATATGCGTTTTGGTGTTTAGGATGTTGAGGTTGTTTACTATTTTCCTTCCTCATTTGATGGGAGGACCGGCACCGACGTATTGTGATCTTATATATAGATGAACATTCTGTCTTCGTAGGTGTCTCATTGTCATGTATAAGATGTTGGTCCTTGAGAACGTGTCTTATGGAAAAAGCTTTAGATTCCATTGATAGATTGAACTGTTAAGAATGAGGATGGCAAACACTGCGAGAACTCTCATGGGGGGAGGCTAGACTAGGAAGGACAAGTCAAATGTGCAGAGACGAGATGCTGCCTGAGCCAACAACTTTTTTAACTGGTGTCTCACTCCAGAGTGAACTTATAAAGGGTGCTAAGTGTTCACGCCGTTTGTACAAAGAGGTAAGTGTGTGATAGATCAGTGTTTAGTGGAATATGCAAATTGCTCAAGCTTCTGTAAATTGTGTTAAGGACACAGGTGCAAGACATGACTGTAGAGATGATACTAAATAACCAGGTCTTTCCTCTCAGCTTATGATGTAGTTGTGCATTAGAAGGTGATCAGTTGTAGTATTGTGCGCCCTAAATGGCAGAAACATTTTTAATAAACTAATACCACAAAGGTTTTGCCTTAAGTTTGTTGTCCGAGAGTTTGCATACGCCTCTTACAAAGACACTTTACTTCACTTACTGTATTTAAAGGTGGAGTTTTGTTTTTTATGTCTCTTATTTACTTTATTGTGATTTCACTACACAATTAATGTTCATTTCTTAGCCTGTGAACACTAACTATACATAGAACCATTACATTCATACTTTACAAACAGCCTGTAACTGTGGCCTCCACTCTTCAGGGAAGGTTTTTCCACAAGATTTTTGGCACCTGGCTGCAGGGATTTGCTCCCATTCAGCCACAAAAGCATTAGTGGAGGTCCAACACTGATGTAGGACGATAAAGCCTGGCTTGCAGGGGTGTTACAGTTCATCCCCGAAGGTATTGGATATGGTTGAGGTCAGGGATCTGTGGAGGCCAGTCAAGTTCTTTCACTCTGCACCAGGAAAACCATTTCTTCCAGTGCACATGGGCACAGTCATATCTATATATCATCTAGAAGACATTATACAGCATTATAAGATACTACTGTAAGTACTCCTTCCAAGTAAACTGACCTCCTTGACCTTCACCAATCAATGGAGTGCCCCTTTTAATATTTGATGAAGTCGCAATAGCTGTCATTGACTCCAGGACAAGGTTTGGTGTCTGAGACTGTCCCCTGTAAATAACAGGTGTGGGTTGTAATATTAGATGTTAATATATTGTGATCCTGTAGCTCAGAGTGGAAGGCTTGCCACCCTACACTCACCTTGCCCTCCCCAGTTCTAACTAAAACAGTGTGTGGAGCACTTGTCTTGGGTTGGTCTTTGCTTTTGGTCTTTGTTTCTGAAGGTTTAGGAGCCAGTTTAGGATGTAATGGTCTCAGTTTTTGGCGTAGGTGTAGTTCCCTCATTTAAAGAGGAGCTACTTGATATGTCAAGAGTAAAGCTCGTCATGTGGCTGCATGCAGAGACTAAATAAAAGAGTCTTCTTATATTTTGTCTCATCACTTTAAATGTCTTTTCAGAGGAGTTCACCCGAGCTTGTCTACGTGGCTACGGGCATCAATCTGACCCACCATTTGGTCAACACCGTCTTCAGGATCTTTGACGAGGATCACGAACGGGAAACTCAGCCACAAGGAGTTTCATTGGCATCATGAAGGACCGGCTGCAACCGCGGCGACAGGGTGAGACAGCACAGGTCATATAAACGGCATTTATCTCTGTTTTATGACACTAGAAGTGTGACAGAGGAGATGTGCCCGCCCCGGCCTACTGAGCAGCTGCTCGGAGGCCTGTGAAGAAGGAGAGCAGCACAGGGGTGTTGGTGTCAGGACTACACAGCGGTGATTTGAAAGATCTGAGCATGTCTGTTCAGCTACTTCTTAATGTGTCATCTGTGTAGAGTTACAAAGAGCTCAGTGATGGACACATGGATGCAAAGTTCAAGTCAGATTTAAACCTGATGAAGGACAAACAGGGCAAATATGGGTTTTATGCTGAGGCTCAGAATAATGTTTATTTACAAAAAGGATGTTTTACACAATAGACCCACTTAAGCAACTATTATCACACAACACCATCTTTCCTGTTTAATTACAACTTTAAGTGAGCGCTTATTATGTCTCTTTTTTCTTTAGGTAATGGTACATCTTAAACACTTCCATGGCATCATGTCTAAATTACACTCCTGCCACTTTTTATTAGTTTTTGAAACCACAATCTCAC